>NC_031773.1:47838308-47970413 GCF_001522545.3 Parus major | reverse complement strand
CTGCCCCGGCGGTGGCGGAGCAGCCGCTGCTCCCGCCCCGACCCCGCCGAGTGCCTGTCCCGGGGCACAGCCGGGCGAGCGCTGCCCCCCTCCTCGCCTCACGTGCGGCCGCCGCTTGCCGCCCCCTCCGGCTCCACACAGGGCCCCGGGGAAGAGCCGCCCGCCCGCCGGGTCACCCAGGCTGGGCAGGAGGTACAGCGGCGGCAAGACTCCGAGGAGCCCTTGTGTGGATGGGGGGAAAAAAGTGCTGTAGTGTGGGGACAGAGCCGAGGTTGCGTTGGTACCACTGCAAACCGCGCTGGATGAGTGGAAGGTGATGCGGGTTAAAATGTGTGTGTGTATATGTGATGGGCGGGCGGGAAGAGTGACCGTGTTCAGAGGTGTTTCCCAGGGGGGAAGAAAAGTTTCCCCAGCTGTTTGTAGCAAAATGAGTGAATGTTTGTTTCTGGAGACGCTTCGCTGGCTGTGGATAAGCGCTGCTTGCAGCGTGGTATCTTGCAAGCTCAGATCTGCTTTATGAAAGTGCATGTAGGAGGATCTACTACAGCATACAGCTGAGGCTTGTTGAATAAACCGAAGACTCAGCAAAGTGTTTTCCTAGCTAAAGTAGAGATGATTACTGCTGTAAACAGTACTTGTTTTTCCATGGTAACGTTTCACTACCCTCATGAACATTTGTTAAAATATCTCTTTGTAAAGTTAACTTCTATTTTGTTTGTTTTTACAATCCATTAATTACTATTTTTAAATCATGACTTGCTAGAGTTCAGTGTCACGTTTACAACCTCTAGAAAACCTGACTTTTCCTGCAAAATAGTAGGTTAGTCTTTGGGGATTGTAAAGCTCTGTATTTGAAGGTCTGTTTACCTAGTGTTTTCCAGTAATATTGTTACCCAGATGAATGGATTTTGGAAATTAGTTCCTGCTACAAGTGTTGTAGAGGTGATAACTTCGATTCATAGGGTTATTGAATATGTGCAGAAGTTGAAACAGCTTTGTAGGTAGTTTTTCCAGACTGAAGTTGCTCAGCAATGCCCTCCTCTCCTGTGGTGACTCTGAGGGTGCAGATTCCTTGGCATGCTCGCTGTTGAGATGTGATTAAATGCTCTCATCTGCTGCATTACCCAAGGCCCCGAATTAAAAGATGATTTCCAGTTTTTCTACGTGAGCCATGGTTATTGCAGGGTCTGCTGGGTAGATGTATTTTGTGGGAAGGGGTTTGCAAGTTCAACATTTCACCTGAGTTAGTTAAGTGAGTTGCAGCTGTAACTAGACAATTCATCAGTGAAGAAATCGCCCTGCAAAAAGTTAAGACTGGAGATGGGGGAAGGGAGCCCAGAGAGGTATAACCTACTGTGAGGTTTTGGGGCAGTAAGGTACAGGCAGATCTATCTTAATAGAGAGTAGGTTAAGTCATCATTTTACATTTATCTTGTTTAGCAATACTGCACGTGTGCTGATGGGCAGAATGGAATTATTGGAATGCTTAAAGGGAATCACCTGAATCCTGTAATACAGAAATCCTGGTAAAAATAATAATCAAGTCTATGTCTCTTGATTAGCCAGACTTTTGAATTAATGCATTTCTCCAGTTTCTGTATGCCTGCAAATTTAGCTAGAGATCTACACTTTCATTTAAACAATAAGTTCAAATGTTTGGACATAAAAGTCTTGACAAAGCTTAATCTCCAGAGTTTGTGTGATTGAATAGTCCAATAAAACATTTAGGCTGAGTGTGTGTCATGGCTTTGCTTGGTGATGCTTATTTCATCATTAAAACTTGATGTTGGAGGATGACTTCAGAGGACGAAGCTTCAGGAGAGAATTTTGCATAGCTCTGAGGTAGTGTATTTTACCTTAGATCCACCTCCTATCACAGCAAGTAAGAAATTCGAAATTATTTTTTTTTGCAGAAGTAATGCATAATAAAAATCATATGTACCAATAGCTGCATCTAGAACAGTGGGATGAATAGCTGCAGCCAGAATGATGGAAAGAATCGAAGGACTGCTTTAAAATTAGTAATTTGAAAATATGTTCAAATGGGGTTTGTTCTCCTGGGTTTTTGAGTGATTTTTTTTCCCCTCTGATAAAGCTGGTGTATTTCTGCTCACAGAAGAAATTGGATTTACAATTAAGCAGTACGAACTGGAGATCATAGAATAAGTCTAAGAAGCTTAGTTATTGACTTGAATGAGTTTATTAATAGTCTGCTTAATGGTTTGGTTCCTCTATTCTCCATTTTCTGCAAAATGCTTGGATGCAGAGTCTGTTCTCGTCATTTATTGCCATTATTGTGTTTATTTTCTTGGAAATCTTTTTATACATAGGTATTGTCTGCTTTGTGCAGTAATAACAACGGACAGTCATTTTCCAGTTTCTTTGCAATGGCTTTCCTCAGTCATTGCTCATAGTGCTGCTCTTAGATACACGAATTCTGCAATACTTCTACCCACAGCATACCTAACATCTTGCAGCTATTCACATCTTTATCATTAGTTTTTGTTTTTCACTCAGCCTTAACTTTCACTCACTTAACAGTGTGTAATTTGAGTCGGTAGATGTTTTTGTGAAGAACTGGCATTGTTTTCACAGGATAAGTTAAGCGTGTTTATCACAGAAATAAAGGAGGGAAGTACCTGATACTAGCACATATGTACCACTGGTTTTCTTCGAAGCTAAAGGTTTTCTATCACCTCAGTGCTTATAAAATGTATTTGCTCTGGATTTGCTTGTAATCATCTGTTTCTTGCGTTTTCAGAAATTTTAATCATGAAATGTTTCACTGTCTTAGGGAAAGAATAGCAAAGGAATGTCAGGCTTCAGTTCTAATTGCAAGAACCTAGCACAGAGATGTTGAGCAAACAGTAACATGCATTTCTAATAGTTTTACCAGTTGTGGTAGAAAAATACATGTATTCTTGCTAACAGACTTCCTTAGTTTAGCACTTACTGTGTTTCTCCATTTTCAGATTAAACATATATGCTACGGTTGCAGCAAACAGAGTGTGGAGTATGGACTGAAGAATTCATGTCAGTCTCTTGTGAATCCAAACTAAACTTTTGGCTACTATCTGCTAATAAAAATAGGGGCACTTTTTGGTACTTGGACCAGCTGTCACTGTCAGACAAGTAGTTGCCTGCTGGTATTTCTGCTTGCGAGGTGACAGAGGTGACTGGGGTGAGAGTAATCAGGATATTCTGATTGCTGTTCCCTGTCCCTTCAGCGGATAGTAAAACTCTTATATGTCCTTACATTTATCTTCTGTTCATGCCTTCTTTGTGTTGCACTTCTACTCATTATTTTTTATTTCTTCAGAGAAGTAAACATGCTTTGCTGCAAAGCGTTGGTGTCACTTATTTTTTCTCCTTCAGAGCAGTAGGCAGTGAGAACGTTAAATTTATTTTCTCCCTTTGCCTTCTTATAGTGGTTAGAGGGAGAGGGTGTTTTTGCACTTATGGTTTGCATCATGTTGTAGGGGAATGTTCTGAGGTTTTTAAGTTTTCATCAGTGTAAGGGTTGTGGTTGGAGTTTGGATGTTCTCCGTGTTTACCATGTAGTGAGCTATGGAGATGACCTTTTCCAGTTTCAGCTAGTCAGTACGGATTGCGTTTCTGGGCCCTGCCAGCTTTAGTAGTTCTGAAATTGGATATCGTGCATGTATTTCCTGATTTAATATCTGTGGATTAGAAAAAACACAATAGTTCCTCTGTGAGAAAATCTGGGAAGCAAGTTAATGTTCTATCCGAGACTTGCACTGTTTAAATTTTTTTAAATATCTACTTAAAAAAGTAGAATGGATCTGAAAGCAGCTCTTAGCCAGTTTAGCTTTTAAGTCTGTGGAGCAGCATCCTGCTTGTCAGGAGAAATGGGAGATATCAGAAGGCAGCACTTGTGCTGTGTGCTACAGGATACTGGTCAGAATAAATGTGTGAAAAATAACCTGGAAGTTGATATATTTTGACCATGTTACACAGAAGATGGGAGGCTGGAAGCTAATTAGCAGATGAAAGGATAAGAAGCAAAGTTGCAAAACAAAGAGTTGATAATTTTAGATAGCTTGACAGAGGATTAGTCAAAAGGTGATACAATAATATCATGTTGCTTGTGTGAGGGGAAGTCCTCTAATCCATCTAAATGAGTAATGAAGTAAAAGTCATTGATGTTTTTACTTCTATTTAATTTTTATAATTTTATCATGACTCTTGATAGTGTTGTAAAAAGTGCTATAAAGAAAAACAGCCTGGCAGAGCTTTTCAGTAGTGTATTGGGGTTTTTACTAGTGAAGTCTCTTCTGTAACAGGAGAGATATGTGCCCTTTGATCTGGTAGTAGTCTACAAAGAACATAGTTTTTGCGAATATTGTTGACTTTCTTCTGCTAAGTTTGAAGATTTTTCAGATTCTAGTCTCTATTTTGTTTGTTGGAAATGCTTCTTCCTGTTCCTCTGATCATCTTGTATCCTAGGGTTGCAGGGCTTTTTTTTTTTCCTGCTTGAGTCCCTCTTTCTTTCTTACCACAAACACTGGTTGTACCTGCAGTTCTCTAATGTGTTGCTCATGTGGCAAAAGCAGACTTTGTGAGAGAGTTTCACTAGTTAAATTTTTTTAAATCTAGTAGCTGAATGTTTGCTGGCCTTCTTGTTTTAGGACTGGTCCAATAGGTCTCCACACGATCAGAACTGAGAAACTCCTGGGCTGTTCCATGGCAATCTCATTACCAACTTCCCTGGCCCTGTGACCTCTCGGCACAACTCTGACGACAGTACTACATGAGTGGTAGGAAAGATAGGAAACCCACCTCTGGGGAGTAGAAGGAGCTCTTCAGGGACTTGCCAGCCTACTGTGGACTAAATATATTTTGGCCTTAGGATGATCGACCAGTGATAATGGGAGTAAGTCCTCTTGTCTCACTGCTTCTTACAGCCAAGAGATACAAACTACTCAGCACTTTGGTGTCAGTCTCCTCTAGTTATGAACTTCTGTGTCTTAGGAGATGAAGAGAGGAGCTGGTTGTCCAGCTCTTCTGAACATTTGAGAACCTTTTAGCTCTCTTTTGGGACATTTGGGGATCCTTAGAAGTAATCTGGTGTCTCTTTCTGGAGAAGATGGAAGTGACACAGAGTACATTTTATTTTATTATTACAGCTGATAGTATGTTCTGCTTTTTATACAGCAGTACAGTAACTTTGTGATTTAAAAGCTTTTCCAGAAGTTAGATTTTGTAGAAGATTAAATCACCTATACGCTCAGTTACTTTACCATTACAGTGCAACACTATTTCAGATCTCTGAGGTTTCTGTTGCTTGCACATTGTGACTTGAGAAACCATAAGGTAAAAGTATTAGAGGGTGCAACTAGCATAAAGAATGATGAGGAACTTGGGAAAAAATATTAGGATAATGTTTTGATTTTAAAAAATTGCCTCTGGGATAGAGGAATGTGTCCCCTTACCCCAGCTTCTTACAAAGACCAAAATATACTTCAGTCCAGAATGAATTATCATCCTTGATCTGAAGCAGCTCAAAATCCCTTTAAGAAAGAAGGCCATAATACCTATTGCTCTAAATAGTGGCTTTAAAGCATTTTCAGCTATTTTTATGGGGTTTTTCTTTGTGACCCTCTCTGGGATTTTTATGTATTAAGATTCTTCCTCGATGTATTAGTGTTATTATAACAGCATTCTCACATTGTTGTAAATATAGCAGTTTCACTCCATGTTGGGAATATGTTTATTCTGATAACTATGTTTTGGGGGTTTTATTTTGGAGTTTTTGTTTATTTGTTTTTTAAGTTCCACTTAATTGCTTCAAGTAAGAAGCTAAAAATGAGTGCTTTGGCACAAGTGTGTGTCTATGCAGGATATTTTACAATTACGTCCATTGTAATTTATATTCTTATCCTTCCACATGTATTTGGGTTCTGAAAAAAATTGTTTAAAATTAAATTTCTAGTATTTTTGTTTGTCAAAGGCTGAGATTCTGCATTATCAGGTTTGAGTTGCATTGTATCAGATGCCTATTCTGGCAAATTAAAAATGCAGATGAGTCTTCTTTTGAAGAGAATAAAAATGAGAATCAAGCCACAGTGCTCATTTGTGACTGTTCATTAAGATTCATACCATTTTTCATGGACACTGCAAGAAAAAAAAAATCAATACTTAATATTTTTATATTATCCATTTGAAATGGATCCTCACATTTAAAATAGATCTTGTCTATACTATTCCCTGTAATACTATAGTATTTCCCTGCCCCTCATAATAAGTGTCTTTTTTGTGGTGATTTCATACAGGCTCACCTCATGTTTTTCCTAGCCCTTCAAGGCAAAGTGGGATAGTAAAGCTAAAATTGAGGTTTTATTATTATAGCTGTGCTTTTAGCTTGGATAAATGTTTGGATGCTTCAGGATCTGCTCATCTACTTTCTGCAGCTGGTGTGGTGATAGCCTGAAGAACAGGTGTAGATTTTAGTTGGTGTTCAATGTTTCTGTTATATTTAATAAAAGCTGTGGGGAAGTTGCCTATGTTTCTGTTAGCATTCACTTTGCTAAATGGTTCTTGAAAGGGTGACAATGTGTTTTATTGCAGAGCTAGGCTTTTTCACACATTTTTTAAACTCCATAGCTGCCATAGATTAAGTGTCTATAATTTTCTTTGCTTGACTTTTTTAATTTTCAAGGTGCTCAGAGATGCAACCAAAACTTGCTGATAATACTCTCATTTGTTGGTCGTTAACTCCTCTGATTCTTTCATAATCAAAATCCAGCTTTCTCTTCCCTGTCCCTGGCAATTTATATATTGTGGAAAATAGATTCATATTGAGAGAAGCTTCCTGTTGATTGAAAACTAAATTAGACTGTGGAGAAAACAGGTAGAAGTCCCATTGTATCAAATACTTTTTTACATTGTCTAATAAGCAAAGGAAAATGCTCCTGACAGTGTTACATTGCGGTGGCCTGAGGGCAAGAATACAGTGACATAATTGGTCCGCTCCCACTCCAGCTCTAACCCTGTACTTAACCAATGTTGGATAATGTTGCTTTCACCAGTTGAAGGTAACTAGATAAACTGGCACTGCCTTGTGTATGGATACTGTATATCAGCTTATCTCACCCCTGCACAGCTGGGTATGTAAATAAACTAAAAGTAACTTTAGTCTTACGAAGTTTGGACAAAAAATAATTGAGAATTTGTGTTACTGAATTTTCAGATTTAATAAAGGATGAACAAAAAGTAACATATAAGTGAAGAACATTTAAATCTAGGAGGAAATTTTAAGAGTTAGGTTTTTAAACGTGGTGGGAGAACTTGACTGTGAAAATCAGTTGTCATGTAGTTCAAGTACGTAGCCTAAACATAGACTTTTGTGGTTTTGGTCGCAATAGTAAAGCTGGGTTACTTATCTTTTAAATGCCACTTTCAGAGGAAATAAGATTAGAAAGTTGAAGAACTCTTTTGTGCCTAAAAAATGAAAATTTAGGGCCCTGACCTCATACATCATTGAGCGGGTCTGAAGCTGCTCTTGCAAGTAGTTCCAAATTCAGTAGTACAAACTAAACGTGTTCAGTAAAGGGTGCAGTGTTGAGGACTAGCATTGTATCAGTAATAACTTGCATTGTCTTTAAATTTAAAAATTAGCCATAAAAATGAGTATATTGCCTCATTTTTTTGAAGATTGAAAAAACATCGTTGAATATAAAACAGATTTTTGAAAATTAGCTTCCTGTTCCTTTCTTAGGTGCTGAAATAGCTGAAAAGTACAATTCAGACTGATGTCATGCTATAAATATTGATGAAGTTCTGTTTGGCAGCTGGTTATGTTCAAAGTTGGTGTTTGCAATTATAGTTTAGAATTATTTGCTTAACAACTCAGCATTTGTTTTCTTTGACAATAATGGTGCTAAGATCTTGGACTTCTCTGCATGTATAATCCCGTTGGTGGGAAGTCAAAACGTCTTTGTGTAAAAGAACTTCTCTGTTATTAATCATTAGAAGTGAGATAAATATGGAACATTATTTTGGAAAATTTCAGGGTGTAAACTATAAAAGAGTGAAGTTTAAAAAGCAGACAAAGCAGATTGTGTCTTAAGCTTTATTTTCCATCCCACTGCCCTGGCCTTCCTGCTGGCTGTGTCCTGGCTCGGTCTGGCCATAACCTTCTGCCCGAGGCTGCATTACAGGGTGCAGTGCCGAGACCTAAAGCCTTTCTGGGGCAGCAGGGGATGCTTGTCTGCCTTTATGGCTGCTGGAGGATTTAGCACCAATATTGCCGTGCTGGTGTGAATTCCTTAACAACGCAGCTCTTATCGTAAAAGCAAACAAAGCAAAAGGATAGTTTAACGCAGGAAACCTTGATACTATTCTAATTAAATACAGGAAGATTGTAAGAACTAGATAGTTTGAGAGGCATGGCATCTTCCAATCCTGTCCTGGATGTGAATGATTGTTAGTAATGTTGTCTTTAGCTCTTGTAATTGCTGCTGTCAGTGAACAAGCCACCATTCCCCCTTTCCTCTGCACAAGGCTGCTTACCACCTTATCAGTTTTAATTTAGTTACTGCTGCTGGGTTTGATAAACATACTGCTGTATAGGACTTAATGAGTGTAACTGGTGGCTCGAAAGGAAACCTTCGATCTTGAGTTGACTTTAGTGGTATGAATAATCTGTCAGGATGATTCTGTTTGGATTATCAGCAGTAAAGGAGTTATTTATAGCTTTCAGGTTTAAAGTTGAGCTGTTGAGAGGCAGGTTTCTCACTCATCACAACGTTTTGCTTAAGATGGAGAAAAATGATTTGTGTCTCTGTTCTAGTAGACCAGTGGTGTCTCCACTCTCCACTTTTCCTTAGAAAACCTTGATACTCTGTATTTTGAAGATTTTGTCACTTCGCAAATGCCCTGAAATAAAGGCTTGGTTGCACTAGTGAAGCTCCAGCAGTGCTGAATCCTTTGGAATGCTGGTATACATGGATTGCTGGCATTTTGAGCATGTTGATTGCGGGCAGTTTTTGCCACTGGGGCACCATTAAATGCCATGATAGTTGTGATACTTATGGTAATGACTGCTTTTGTGCCATTGGGATTCCAAGCATTGCTACTGTTAACAAGTAGTAGCAGCATTAGCAGTGTAAAGCAGCCCTTTTCTGTGCCTGAAAACCAATAATTTGCAAGACCTCATAGAACCAGAGATGAACAATTGAAAATAATGTTTTTTGGGGTTTTTTTTTGTTTTTTTTTTTTTTTAATGATTGTTTGTTTCCAACTTTGCAGAACAAATCTCTTGAGTGGGTTAAACTTTGATGTGGTGTGTAAAAAGCATGTGGTATTCTCAACTCACTATCTATTAATTCCTTGCTGCTCCAGGTATCACCACAACTCTTCCTGCGGTGCCGACTGTCAAGAAGATGCTGACAGGCAGTTAAGATACACTACTCCCAGCAGCCTCAGTTAGATAGTTTCCATAAACATTGTGGTGTAGAGTGTTCGAGGTCTTGAAGAAAAAGTTGAAATAATTTGGAGGGTGTTTTGTTACATACACATTTTATCTACACATATATATTTTTATATATGCATAAATGTGTGTATGTATGCTTCAGTCACAGTGAAAAGACAGAGTGGAGCAAAGCATTAAGGCCTTTGGAAAATTTAACCACTTGGCAGCCTTTGGCTGATTATAGTTGGGATGTAATCTTGATTACAGCTGAGAAGTGATGTGTGGAGTATGTAACTTAAAATAGGCTGCTGTAGCAAGGTGAGGACAAATATCTTTTATGCTCGCTGTAACCTATTCTTTAGCAAAATCGGTATGAGCAGAAAAGGAGTGGGGTGTATGCTGCTTTGTAGGGTAGAAAGTGGCAAAAAGGTGCAAGCAAAACATTTTTTAAAATAAGCTTTTCTGTTTACTTTTCCTTTACTGGGAGGAGAAACATTTAGCACCTGAAATATTGATTATGTAAATGGTTTGGAAGATTGGGAAGGTGATGATGAAGTATTCTGTCCTTACGTTTCAAGGCTGTCTTTAGACTCAAAGGCTAGAGTCAGGATTTTCTAAAATGAAAGTCTGATTTAGGACCATTTGAGAAGTATTCACATGTCTCCCTTAACAATGAATCAAAAAGGGTGACATTCTGTACCTTCTTTATGGTCCTTCTGTTCTCATGTTACTTTAGGAGAGCAGTACACACTAATGTATATGATTTCTATTCCAAGTTACAGCTATTTATCTTTTTTAAAGTACTTGTGTGATATCTACATGAACAACTGAAATGTTTTCCATGTTACCAAAAATATCAGTGCAAAGAATTTAATACAGAACAAAATATGAAGTTGTACAGCCGACGCTTAATTAAACATAATGGACACCCTGTCTCTTGTCATGTTTTGCTGTAGAACATCACTGTGATTTTGTGGCACATGTAACTGCCATTCCTGAATATTCCTCTGGATTTTTTTTCTGTGAGAGATTGAGGATTTCTACCTTTTTCCATTCGTCCCAGCTGCTTTGTTTAGAGTGGTATCTTTAGCTCATTTTTCCTTGAAGTACTAATCCTTCCTGGATTTCCTTCCACCTAAGTAATGCAAAGAGATTGTTCTAAACCATGTGAAATAAAGAGGTTGCAAATCCTCTTCTCAAGCACCTGTAGTATCTCCTACCAAATTACTGGTTACAAATTGTTTCCATCATCAGCTTTGGAAAATTAAGTGGAGAATTACCATCACAGTGAGACCTGTGTTGTCCTGGGCAGTTTTTATAGTTAAAACAATACTGTTGCATTGCTGCTGTGCTGTAGATGAAAAACCATGAAATATTTCTGTGTTGTTTTGAAGTTGTGAATGACTTGAAGCCAATATCCTAATTGAGTATATGATGTTTTTGCTTATTTACATCAGCAGCTGATTTTTGTAAGATGATGTTTTAAGACAGCTTGAGGCCTTTTGAGCAGAGTGTGCTCTTGATTGCTTTATCAGAATCACCCCACAGCGTAAGTCAGAACCAGGTTCAGAATTAAAGTTTGCCTCTGTAAAACACTCACTCACTAAGCCAGGGGACAGGTAAACCACAGTGGCAGGTAAGACTCCCTTTTATCACCAAATGTATTTTCTAGTCAGAAATTGTTTGAATGGAAATCATGCCCAGAAAACTCTTAGTTAATGCTAGAAGATGGGGGAAAAAAAATACTCAGTTTACGGCAGTTAGTCCAATGACAGGAATGCTTTGTTCCTAAATAATTCTGTACATTGAGGAGTAGTAGCCAAAAAAAATGGTGCAGTGAATTTAGAAAAATACCACATTCGTATCCCTTACAACAAACCTGAATAATAGCAGCTGGAATAATTTAGGTTTTAGTGATGTTAACTTGGATGTGTAGTGGTAAGCTGATGATTCTGGACTTCTTTTAATTCCTGGAAGTTGGTTATGTTCTGCAAAACCAAAACTGTTTAATACTAGCTGTGGTTAAGACAGATTGTGTATGATTTGAAATGGGCTTGATTGTTAGCCAGTGTAGTGCTGCTATGTTACTCTTTCAAAATAGGATTAAATACCTGACAATTGGTAGGTGGAGGATTCATTTTTACACATAATATTTAATATTCAGGAGTTACTGTAGGATTACATAATCACTTCCCTTGACTGCAAGGAAACACACTTGTGTGTGTGTTCTCTCAGTTCTTGTAGAAGAAACCAGTTTCACCCCATGTTTTTTCCAGTTGTGAATAGAAATGATGTTTCTAGAGCCTCCTACTGTTCTGTTGTATCTCAGTCAGTAGGAGATTCTCTCACACATGCTACCAGTGTTTACTGTTTTTCCAGATTTGGATGGGAGGTTATGGGGAGAATTTTAAGAAAATATTTTCCTGATGGCAGCCATTCCTTTCACTTCTGTGCACCTAGGTTTGCTGAGCTTTGGAGACAGTTGACTTTTGTTTTTATGTTTGTTTTTAATTTACTAATGACCACAGTTGGTTGACATTTAAAATTTTTTTTTGTCTCCTTTTAGGGTTTTGTTTTTGCACTGAATGTAGCCAGGACGGATCCTTGAGGGCTTTGGCAGCCCTTGGAAACTGTCAAAGGTAAAAATCAAACAAAGCTCAGTATTGTGATCTTGAAAATTGGAGGTGAGAAGAGCAATAGCCTATGCTGATTCTTAAGATGCTGTAGGATGTATATCTGTTTTAATGTGCTTTCTAGTGTGTTATTTCCTGTGGGTTTGGTGTGAAGTTTGTTACTGCCTGATGTGATTTGTTTCTGTAAGCTAAAGTTGATATGTATGATGCATCATTTTCTTTGAAAATTAGTTAATTTATGTTAAGATTTTTTAAGTCACTGGAATTGGTAAGTGATTATTTCCTATAAGCAATAAAGTTATAATCACGTTTTTTTTATCTTCTGAATGCTTCTTGTTTTCAGAGCAACTTGCATTTAAAATGACAAAAAATACTCTGTTCTTCTCTACATTAAAATTTATGCTGCTTTTGTACATTCTTAACAGACCCAATGTAATACAATGCTTTAGCAATTAAATACAATATGGCTGGATCATGTGTTAAAAATGAACATTTTGTCTGTACCTAGAGGCTGGTGACAGCGATCATGTGTCGATACAATTGTGTCAAATAAGTGCAGTCTCATGTAAGACACAAGTTAGCCAAGTAGTGCCTTGTTCTAAATGCTCTTGTTTGAAGTATGCCATGTATATAGGATCACCATCTTGGAAGAGCAACCATGTGCCTGTTTAGCTTTGTGAGAGAGTTTGGGACCTCCCTTCAATTTCTGCTTAATATCTGTAATGGTGACAGTTTGTGAGGCCTTACTGTCCTTCAGGGATTTCTAGTGGGCCGTACCCAACTTAGACTTGGGAATTCACAGAAATCACAATTGGTTGTAGATTAATAAGTGCTTTTCTTGCAGCTGCACCCTTTAGAAGCTTGAAGTAAGTTTTTTCTTCATTATCAAATGAAGAACAGATTTTCTCTTCAGTCCAAGCCCTTGAATTAGACAAGGTGCTTAGTCCCATTGGTGCCTGTTTGATGAAACCAAATTTAAAATCATTGGAATTCCAGCTCTCTTTTGCCATTGAGGACCTTGTTTTTTTTATTATGCTTCCCACCTTTCTGTGTGGAGGGAAAATCAGGTCTAGAGAAAGTACCTCATTCACTGGTATTGGTTTTCAGGAATTTATAAATACATGGAAATTTTGTTCAGGTTTTGCCTGCTAGAGTGTGTTAGAATGCTGTAGTGCAGAGATGGTGTCTTTAAGGACACTGCGCTGTTCTGCTTACACTGAGTCTCTGGTAGCTGCATCTGTCGTGCTGGTCCCAGTAAAAAAACTGAGTACATCTTTGCTGCAGAAAGAGATGGAGCAAAAATAGGACTAAATAGCAAACTGGATTGTCCCAAAACAATACTGTTTAATGGCAGGACAGTATTGCAGTAGGCATTTAAGTTCATAAGAAATCCATCTGGTTCATATTAATGAATGTTTTTACCTTTGAGAATAGATTCTCATCATTGTATTACATTTTGAAGACTTAAAAGTTGTTCCTAAGTTCAGGTGTGCATTTGCTACGTCGGATGTGGGCATACCAGTGCATCGCTATTTGTCAGGCCTTCCTTGGTGTTGCCTTACTCCAGTTGAAGTTAGATAATTTTTCTAAGGATATCAGGTAAATAAAAATTGGAGGATTTCAGTAACATTTCAGGTAGTTTAGCTGGATATATGCAAGGGTAGAAGAGGATTATCTTACTTTTGACCTTTTCCAGGAGTTACTTTGATAGGTGCTGGATCTGAAAATCTAAATGGACTGTCTAGCAACTTCCTTTTTATCACCTGGAAACCTGACATATCACATTAAGTACTGAATATAAATAAACAAATGCCTTTAGGCTTTAGTCATTTTCCTGATTCTGTAGGATGCTAGTACAAATTCTTACTTCCCTTCCATCCTCCATGTATAAGGTTAACGACCCTGTGTGTCACCTTCAGTGCTCTGGCCAGAAGCTGGTGAGCTGAAGAGGTGATGTCAGTAACATAGAATAATTATGTTGTTTCTTCATATGCTGGCAATAAGCAGTCTCTGTTGACTGAGAAGTCACCCTTGGTTGCAAATGATTGCTATAAAAGTCTGCCACAGGGGTAGTGTCCCATGGATTCAGGAATCTTGAAGTATCTCCTTTTGGCAATAAATAAGCTTGCATAAATAATGAAGCAGTCTTGTGCCAGTGGCTAAAGGAATCAATGATTCATGTATGAAAAAGAACATCAAAATTATTGAATTGGGCTCACAGTTTATTGCAGGATGTTTTGTCTCCTGAAAGAACCCAGAAGCAAATGCAATCAAGTATAAAATAAACCCAAACCAAACAACAAAAGGATAGTGTTCAGCAAAACTTCCTCTTGCAACACTTCTTGTAGTCTGTCTTCCTGCACCAGCTAAAAAATTTTGTTGGTGGGTTTTCTTTTTCCCTTTGAAGTTTTACAAATAACTGAGCGTTTCAGAACTTCCACCTTGTTACCATCCCATGTATGTGAGTTCACTCTAAGTACTGTGTGACATATTATTTGGGTTTTTTTAAATGTTAAAGCAAAGAAAACATTACTTCTATGATAAATTAAGAGAGAAAATAGAAATTATAAAAAAGAAAATACAGTGGAGTAGTAAAAAAGTTTATTCATTCAATTTCCTACTCTAATCTCTGAGTTCTGGATAGTTCCAGTGTATTTAATCTGTTGTCTGTGGAGGAGCTTGCTTTTCTTTGTACTTGTGGCCTATGCATTTTTTCTTATTTCCTAGTTTCTACTGACCTTTTCTTTCCTCCTTTGAGATGCACTGGTTGGTAGTTTTTTTGTCTTCTTCCAGGAGTAGTATATAAAAACTGCTGTCAAATACTGCCAATTCCTCTGGTAGTGAGGGATCTCAGAAGATAAAACACATCAGGTTTTCAGAGGCTTATGTTTGAGTTCTTCCAGCACTCAGCATGAAAAGTGACTTCCCCTTGCAGTGCTCTTGGTCTGACCTTTCCGGTCTTGTTTTATATATAAGCTTCTTTTAATGCTTTGTAGCTCAGCTTCATTCTTGCTTATTTCTCTGACTTTGTGGCCAGGTAAGTGCCACAGGAATCCTTCTGGCAAAAGCCGTTTTGGCTGTTAGACATCAGACTGTCTGTGTAACAAAAATCTGAGGAGTTTCCTAATTACTTGACTCTGATACTGCAAAATCATGCTCCAAAACTCCCAGCTCTGGAAGTTCTGGAGTGGGTTTCAGAGATCGAGCATGGCGAAGAAGTACCATGGACAGGGACTGCCCCGCCTGGCCTCCTCCGCTGTGGTGCAGAACAAAAAGCAAGAAACATTTGTTATAGGCGGGAGGATTTTGGCATAGATGTCATGCTTAGCATATAATACCTCTGATTTTTAATTGTGTGCTGAAGGCAGAATATTTAAGTGAGGATTTGGGTAAGAGTTTGCTTTTCTCCTCATTCCTTCTTTCCCCAGAAAAGGAAATTACTATGCTCTAAGCCTTTACAACTCTTGTGCCTTGCACTAGAATGTATGATACTACTGAATGTAATAGTTTGTTGGTTGTAAGAATTATTAAGTTGTATGTAACATTTTGTAGCTTCAGGCCCTTAATATTTGTAGAACATGTTCTTCACTCCTTGAGTCAACCATGACAGATGTTGTTTTACCTATGTGCAGCATAACAGAGGAGGTTGGAGTGCAGATAGCCTTACACTCTGAACAGGACTTAACAATGAAGTGAAGGAGGTGCATCATTTAGAAGCTTTCTCTTGTCAGTTTCCAGGCTTGGAATTATTGCTGTGAAGGTGACAGTCGGCAGTTCTTTAGCTTAGGTGGAGGAGAGAAACTTGAAATGCGTGCTAAATGCTGGTGCAGTTGAAGAATTACATAATCTCAAGAGGGACAACTGTTAAAGGCCAGCAACCTCTAGGCTTTAAAAGAATTCTTAACTCAGTGTACTCAGTGTGAGCCCTTACTTTCCATACACCTGGAATGTTAGAGATCTGGTCATGACTTATGTCTGGCATTTTCAGTGTGAGAGATTCCTGCTGAATTTATGCTGGTGCATTTGATCTCTTCAATTAATTAATTTGATCCATTACCCCTAAAAGAAGCCTCGTCCTCTGGAGTAGCAGACATTCTAATCTTAAACACCAAGGTCTCCCTGATTGTGTTGCATCCTTCCATAAGCTACTTTACAATTTGAAGTTTGGAGTGCAGATTTTGTTCAGTTGGAACTGCACTGATACTGTCAAACAAACTTACTGGGTTACCTAGTAGTGTTGAATATTGGAAACACTGGGATCTGTGGACCCAGGTCAAATTGGAAATGCCAGCCCTGAGGGTGAATGACTTTATCTATTCCTTGAACCATTTAGATTCTAGAATGTATTTATTTTTAAAATGAAGTCAAGGAAAAAATCCTGAAAGTAAGACTTCAGAAGTAATGTGAGATCACTGGAAGACTTAACAATTTTTCAAATTAGTAATGTTTAGGTTGCTATAAGCTGAGTCTTTAAATCTTATATTTGCACAAAAGCTATTTCCTAGTAAGAAAGAATTCTCAACTCTGGGCTGTGTGATTGTTCCTTGCTGACTGTGGTTTTAATGAGTAAAATCTGTGACTACATTAAATACTAAGCAATTACTTTAAAGTTAAAAAAAGTATATTCCTGTGAAGTGGGATTTTTCTTTTTCTTTTAATTGAGTACCTTTGTCCTAACCTGAATAACAGTTCTTGTTTGTGTAAAACATAACTGCAGCAAATATGTGCAGAATAGCAGCAAAAAAGGTCATAGCCTAGAATTGTTTATGTGCACTGCAATCTCACATAACATTGTTAAAGGCAGAAAAATCATTGTTTTTAAAATATATCTTTGTTGTTTATCTTTTAGGCAGTATTTTGCATTTCTGCAGAGCTTTGCACAGATCCTGTTCCCATGCAAACTGATGAGGGAGAAATACTGGAGGAAGGCAGTCCCAAGGTCAGTGAGGTAAATGCCACTGTGTTTTGGAAGAACAAAAACTTGCTTGGCTGAAATGGGGGGGGTACACAGAATGAATGTCGACTGGTGGTGGTATTTTTAATAAATACCTTCATGCAGATACTTATTTATTGTTATGGAGATACTTAGAAAATTAAGCTTTGAAAAACCTTTAGAAAGACAGGGGGTTTTGCCATCCACTAAGGATTGGAGCATGTGTTTTCATGCATTTTCAGGAAGGAAAGAGAAAACTGTTAAGAAGATACTAACCCTGATTGTATTTCATTTGTGAAAACTGGAAGGGCTTTCTGTCCTACTCAACCTCTGTGCTAACTTAAGGAACTGGACATGTGGGCCCTTGGGTGCAGGTGTTGGTGTCTGTGGATTACTGACTGACCTATATTGAAGGTGTGCTGCTTCTTGTTTCCTTGTACTTGCTGTGTTGTGAGCCTGGATTGTGTGTTGCTTTTAAAGGCACCTGTGAGTCTCAGCATACCTCGTTGGGACAGGAGCATGTGACGTGTTCTGTTGAATAGGATGCTGTGTCCTGCTTTTTGCCTACTTCCTGAAGATGCAAATGTTAAGGCAGGAATTATTTCGGTTTTCATAATGCCATAGTCTTAGACTACTCTTCTGTAGGTTTATAAATACAGTTTATAGTCCTGACTACTTGATGAATTAGTGTCAACATTGCAACTGATCTGTGTTTAAAACATGCTCCCTACATTTCACAAAAATCTGAATTATTTTTACCTTGCTTGTAGCATTGTGTAAGAGACAGGCTGATAAATTAAAAACTAGAAGACTGAAGTTAAAATTTGTTTCCTAGGTAGACCTTTGGAGAGATGTTTTAATTGTTTTAGGGTCTAAGAAAAAACATTCTTTTAGCTGTAAGCACCAAGTTAGGAGGTAAGTAATTATTAGAGAAAGCTGGCAATTGTGCTGCCTGTACTTTATGAGTTGTGTTAATTTTAAATAGCTTTGAAGGAAGGTTTGCTCCAGATTAGGAGCTGAAAAATAAGAACATATCAGTGGATGTACTTGCAGCAATCTGGGCTATTGAATGCATCTTTTGACAAGGACATGATTACAAGTTTCAGTGGGGAATAGACATGAGAGAGGAGCCATCATAGTGCAATTAATTACTGATTTTAGCATAGTTATCGGTGCTTTCTTTTTACTGCACAGAGAGGATCTTTGTGTGTGTGTGTGTGTGAGCACACATTTATGTGTATACAAACAGGCACCTGTGCATCTATTTATGGATACACAGCTTTCATTTTTTTTGCCTGTGAGGAAGTAAATTGAAGTAGCTGTCTTTTCCTCCAAAGAAGAGTATGTTTTTCTTTGGCATGCTTAATTTTGGATGTAATGGTGAAGATTGTATCTCTGCTCCAAAAACTGAATGAGCTTAAATTTAAAACAAAATTCTTTATACTCACTTTGAGTTCCTAAATGTGTATAAAGTATTGCTGTGAAACAATTGTCATTTCGAGAATGTGGGAGATCAGAAATGGTGCATCTGGTGTTTAATGTTACTAATATTGGACTATCTAGGATCAGTATATATTAAGCAAAAAAGTAATGACTACATCTGGCCCTTCTTTTCATTCTGTGATGTACAGGATTGCTCACTGAAGTCTGTTTTTCAGTGTTTCTTCAATCCGTAAATTATTATCCTCTCTTTCCTTGTCTCAGAAGAGTTTTGTATCTATAACAGTTGAAGGTTTGTCCTAGAAAAATTTAGGCAAAATATATTTCACTGTGTTGTCTAGTATCATTAAAATAATCCCCTTAATTTACAAATGTTTACATGATCTAGTTACCCATTTTCATAAAGATACATTTTTCTACAAAATACCTATTTTAGATATTCAGTAATGTAGTTCAGGTTTTTTCCTTTTGTCCCCATCCCTCCCTACCCACTCCCAACTTTTTCAGGCAGGAGACATGATGTATACTTCAATGAAGTGTTCTGAAAGAGATGAGACCAAAATCATCTGTCGTGGAGATACCATGAATATCAGGATATAAAGATTTGAGTACTGCAAGAATTTTTTTTTTTTTTTGTGGTGCCAACCTGAAAAATAAGCTAGAAAGTTTTATATGAAGATTTTATCCTGGAGTGGAAAACAAATGATGTGTTATGCTGTATGCTTGTGAGCTGGTTTGGTTCTATAACTATCTCATATTTTCTGGCATCCTGGACTGTATAGTATTTTGAAACATCCTGGTCAACACTTGGAAGATAAAAGGAGATTGCCTCTGGTTTTGAAAAAGAAAAAAATAATACTGTGCTTTATGTAGAGCAAGTCACTTCAAGTATTCATGGCCTTCAAACTAATTAACTCTGTGTAAAGTATGATCAGAAAATTTAAGCCCTGAAGTTAATCATCATGAAGAATGATGTTCTTGCTTGACTCCTGACAACCTGGTGACACAGTTGTAAAGTCAGCTTTCATGCTTGCCTTTGCCACTCTTGAAAGGAGTGGCAAACTCAGTGGCAATTCATTGGGAATTCAGCTAAAGGAAGGTTACTGATGGACTCAGTTCTGACTTTACTTCTTAGTGTTTACTTCTTCCACTGTTGTTTATGTATGCATTTTTATTTAATTAGTAATCTAAGTTTTTTTAATATTGTGGTTGTCAAGTTATGCTCATGTTCTCAATTTTGCATATGCTTTCTTTAAAATGTCTTCAACATGGTAAAGACAGCTGGCACCTCTGAATAGCATGCTCTTGATTCCAATAATTGCCTAATGTTAGTGCTATACAGAGGGGAAGCAACCTGTGCAGAAGCCAGTTTTTTAAATGAGCATATGGGTTTAAAAATTAATTTCATTTTGGCAGATGTGGAAGTCTTATTTGGTAATAATATCTGGCCTATTTTATCCAAATTAGCTGCTAGTGAGTGTCATACAGGGAAGTATCCTTTCATTTTTTAGAATAGCTTGGGGTGGCTGTCTGGTTTCTGGCTTTTCAGGTTCTCTTGTCTTCCTTTGGAAAAAAAAAAAAAAAAAGGGAATCATAGAATCATTAAAGTTGGAAGAGACCTCCAAGACCATTGAGTCCAACCTTTGAATACCACTATGAGGTGGCAAAGGCTTACCAGTGAGGTACAACTGAGGGAATTTTGTCAGACTGATCTCTTCAGAACTGGGAATCTAAGTAAGACCCTCATGGTATTCTCCCTAGTCATGTTTGCTGGAGCTGCTAGTGGGAGGCAGGAAGCACTGGGTCATTTTGGTTCCATCTTCTGCTACCTCTCCTTTGCACCAAGAGGAAAAGAAAACCCGTGTTTCTGCTTGCAATCCTTCACCCTTCACTATCATTTGGATTATGATTTTAATTTTTAATTACATTTTGTGGTAGCTAATTTGCTATTAACAATTACTAGGCTTTTTCCATTCACAACTTTTAGTACTCTGACAATATCAACAAGCACTGAACTTGTTGTTTGTGACTGATTTCAACTGGTTTTATCCATCAATTAAGGATTACTGCACAGACAGTATTCAACTTGGTTTCTCAGTTGTTCCTTTGCTGTAAAATGTTGCAGGAGGAAGCTAAAATTTTATGCCTGATTTCAAGTGCTTTTAGATTTCTTTCAATGTTGGCAGGAGTTTTGTGCTTATGCAGAAGACTTCCTTTATCAAATAATGCAATTAAAATGCTCATGTTAAATGTATCCAACTTTCCCACTCTCCTCCAAGTTCTTCCTTCATGTCTCAAAGTAAAAGCCTATGAATTCAGAGGAAGTAAATTACTTTGACTAAAGTAATTTATAGAAAGGTATTTATGAATCATGGTTTTGCTTTGGTGTTGTAGAAGAAAAAGGAGGAAAAATAGATAGTTCTGTCATTTTAATGTTTGTATACTAAAAATCTAGGTACACAAAATTTTGATGAAAAATGTGACTGCACAGGATGTCTAGTAATACTCAATTCCTAATAAGAACAGAAAAAGGGAAAAGATTCTGTATTGTATGGTTTTAGGTAAATGTAATTTTATTCAAAGTTTTCATTAGTATTTATAGAAATTATTATTGAACTGAATTGGTAGGTCAGGAATTAGGCTACTTTTTCGTACTTTGGCTCTTTCAAAACCAGTGACACAGACACTGAGGCTTGTCCTGTTTTTCAGTCTCACTGTCCACTGCTGCTTACAAGCTGTCTTGAAGCCACCTGTTAATCCTAATTTTATTTCAAGTTGCTGTTCATATCTGTGAATCTTTCCCTTACATTATTGAATACTGCCTGTTCTCAGCCTGGTTAATTCTTACTTTTCATGCCTCTTGGTGTCTAATTGTGAGCTAGCATTTGCCTTCTGTTTAAATCACTCTTCAGAGCTCTGTTGGCATTGGCTATGTTTTGTTGTAGTGTTTGGTTTTGGTGGGTTTTTTTATCCTAAAGCATTCACACAAAGAAGATAAAAAGGTTAAAAAGTACGTGACTCAAGTATCTAAACACTTGCTTTTACTTCATACATGTTGAGAATTAAGGAACACAGGCCTATGTTAAGTTAGGTGTTTTTATATTTATAAACAGAACTTTAAAATTCACAAGGAAGTGCTGTTAGGAGTTCTTCCTGAAAGCAGGAATGTACCACTAACTGCATTTGTCAGTAAGGTGTGCTCAGTTCCTGCGTAATCATGACAATAGTGCAAGAGTTAGGCTGATGCTTTCATTTTGTGGAATTTAGAATTAATAAGGAAAAAAACCCCTTAGTTAAGTAATTAAACTTACAGCATCCAAAACCTTGATGTCTGTGTCTCTGGGCTTATGATCCTACTTGAGTGATACAGAACTGGGTTTCTATTCAGATAGCACTAAATAATTTAAAACATTCAGGCCTATACAGTAATGAAATGAACAGTCTGCTTTGTGACTGTAATTATAAAAAATATTTTTTTCCACTCTAGTACTGGCCTGGTACATGGTGCTTTCAGATGATGGTTCAGTATGAATCCCTGCACTCTTGGAAAATTTTGGCTTGTTACAGGAGGTGAGCTTTCAACCTCAGTGTACTATCTTGTGAGTACCTGACAGTCCTGAGTAGGTTTCAGTTTACTCATGTAGCTGTTGCTTCTCCACTGGATCCAGGACAGTAGACTTTGGGGTTTTTCTGTTTAGTTATTTCATTTTTAGTGTCCGCTGCTGAGTCATATGTGGAGCTTCCAGCATTTCTGTGCCCTGATATACAGGGTGTATTTCCATTATTTTTCTAGAACATGAGTTGTAGGAGCAGCTAGTCTTTGTAAAGGTGACTTACAACTATATTAAGTTCCTTTGTATGAAGTATCTTGTATAGTCTTTGAAAAGTAGAGAGGTATTCTGCCTAACAAGACAATTTATGCTGCTTCTAAAACGTAGTAGCTTAATAACTAGGAGGACAAAGAATTTTTCACAGCAGAAACTGATGTCATCTCATGCTCTGCTAGCTTCATTTTGTTAACCTGAAAATGCTACAGCTCTTTAGGAGAGTAATTTCAGACCCAAAATATTCGCATATCATGTATTGAAAAAAAATCCATTAGCCTCTCAGTGAAGAATTAATTTACTTAGAATTCCTTTTAATTACATGTTTAAAAAGCTTGTAAAAGTGTTACAATATAATCTCCTCTTGTTTTGAGTATGAATTAACATAGTCCATCAAGAGGAGCAGAAATTTTATGTTAGTTTCACTCTGGAATTTCAACGCTGTGGCCAGGAAAAGAACCTAAAATACTTTGCTACAAAATGCTGCATGCTTGGACCCTTCTCCATGGGGAAGAAAACCCAAGCAAGCCTGCTTGTGAGTTTATAGCTTCAAATTTCAAAATTTCAAGGCATTGTAACAAAGAGCTGTAATTATGGTATGGGGTCTAACCCTAGCTGGCAACTAAGCACCACACTGCTGCTCATCCACTCCTGCCCCTGCAGTGAGATGGAGGGGTAGAATTTGCAAGGGTAAAAGTCAGAAAATATGTGCTATTTGATAAGATAAATGAGATAAGTGTGGTGTAATAATTTGGGGGAAATAAAACCCAAACCAACAACAGAGAGGAGAGGAAAATAACACCTGTGAAAGTTCAAATGATGAAAAAGGAAAAGAATTGCTTGCTGCCAAACAATTGATGCCCAGCCCATCTATGAGCGATGTTAGTCCCAGCCAACATACCCACACACCTTCACTCTCTGTTTTCATGCTGAGTATGATGCCATGTAGTGCAGAGTATCCCTTTGGACACAGCCAGCTGTGCTGGCTGTGTCCTCTCCTGGCTTCTTGTGCACCCTTGGCCTGCTTGCTGGTGGGGTGGGGTGAGAAACAGAAGAGGCCTTGGTGCTGTGTGAACTCTGCTCAGCAGTAACTGAAACATCCCTGTGTTATCAGCACTGCTTTCCAGCAAAAATCCAAAACACAGTCCTCTACCAGCTACTGTCTAGCTCAATCCCAGCCAAAAGCAGTACGGTATGTTATCAGGGCTCACTATAAAGAGACAGTTATAAATAAGGTTGAGGACTTTGCAAAAAAAGAACATGGAATTAGACAGTACTACTTGAACTATTGTAAAGGAATGCTGTTGATAGCCTAATTGCTTGGACATTTTAAAAGAAATTCAGGATCAAGTTCAGGATTCTGCCAGTTGGGTGTACTGTTTTCTACAGAGGCAAGATGGATTGCTCATTTGAAACCTACTTATCCATAGTGAAGACTGCTAAAATATAGATGCTGAACTGAAAGATGACTCTCTGTTTTCTAATCTCAAAATACTCTGAAGTGCTTTTGAATTACAAAAGAGAAGGTTAACACAATGATGTATTTTCTTTCTCTTGGAAAATACCATCACATGCCAAGGAGACTGAGATCTGTAAGAACTGTCACCATACGTTCTTTGATCCAGTCTTTCCATATGTGAGGTTCATGTGGAGGAAGTGTACTGGTGTGGCATGTTCACTGCAGTGAATAGGTGTCTCATTTCTAAGGGAAAAAAACCCTTCAGTCTTAAAAATACATTCAGTCTTAAAGCTCATCTTTTCCATTCTTTTATAGGTTGTTTCTTTTTCATAAATATTCTCATTAGTTTTTTCTCAACCAATAGCATCTCTTCTTCAGTTGATTACATTACAGTTTATAATACTTTGCAAAGCAGACAAAAAAGCAGGTATTTGCTTAAATATTGAAAAAGTGGTTCTGCATTTGAGAGCTTATGTGGTATAGTCCCACTGTGAGATGAATGACAGTCAGGGAAATTGATTTGTGGCTTTGCTTACAAAGTGTCTCTTCTCATGCAGGTGTACTGTTGACACACAATTTGAGGGGTTTCTGCTTTTTTAGAATATTGCCTTTTTATCTCTTTCCATTTGGTATTGGCTTTACAGAAGTGTTGGCAGTGGCTGTATGTGAATTGTGACAGAGTTCTTTATAATTGGTCACTTTATATGAAGTCTTACAGATGTGGAAGTATTGATGAGTGTTTTCAATTTTTCTATCTTATGGCAGACTTGAGGGAGATAGGTATTCGGGGAGAAATTTGAGTCAGGGGCGTTAAAGCTTACTCTACCCTACTTTAAAAAAATCTTAGATTTACTTTAGAAATCATTTGTAAAATGTTCATTTTCCTGAGTCATTGAAAGGTGTAAAATTCATTGGTCTTGCTGCCTTCATGCATTTGCAAGACTTTGTATATTTGCATGACCCTACAAGGACTATTTCCTTTTCATTTTGTGAAGTAGATGGGTATGAATCTTTTTCACTTCCTCCAAATTTTTTTTTCATTCATTGGGTATGGAAGAGTGTGAGTTGTTATTCTTGTGGTGGTAGTAGTAAAAAATAGTAGTGATGGTCTTCATCATTCCAGTACATCAGAGGGTGACCAGACAACTAAGGACACTGGAACTCTGCAGAAACATGTTGTGTGATATCAGTTCCCCTGAAGGGTAAAAGCAACATGAAAACATGTCAGCGTTTCCTGGCACTTGTTTAAAGTCACTGAAGCGTTTGAGCAGTAGGCAAGAGGGTGCACCATAAGAGGGGAGAATGTATTAGTTGTCTACAGATGCAGTGGTGTGGCATTAGGTTAAGAAATATTTATAGGTACTGTGAAATCATATTGGTTGGTATCAACAGATGCAATTTCTACATGTAATTTCCAGATAAATAACTTATTCCCATGACATCTAAAGGTTTGTTGGGTTGGTTTTTTTGAGGGCAAGCTGTAGAAAAGCTCAGGCTCTGCTTCAGAGATGAGTGGCTATTTTAGTGGTTTGGTGGTCTGTCAAATAGCTAATCTTTTTAATAATCTTGATTAATTTGGCAATATTGTACAAGCAAGCAGCATTATCAGTGGCTCCTGGATTTGCATTCTGATAACAGGAAACTGGAAAGCAGCTGTGTACTGTGAGTGTGGATAGTGGGTATTCCTTCTCCTTTTTGACAGTGGTCAAAAGTGGATGCCTAATACAGACCTAGGACAGGGTTAATACATACATATAACAGATTTCTTCTCAGCCTCCAGGTGTTGAGGAACTTTATAGGCCACAGGCAGTTTCTATGTGTTCAGAATCCACACAACAGATTTCTGTGAACACAAAAGAAAGTTCTTTCTATTGCTTGTCTGTCTGATCTTAAGGCAGAAAAACTTCAGTACCAATTTGTGTGTGCCTGGTTTATGTCACTTTCAGTCATTCCTAACAAACAGCTGCAAACAGTATTTGTGGCAGTGAAGGTGATTAAATGTGTAGTGCAAAAGTGCAATTTAATTTTCTGTAATTCTGATTATCATCTTCTTTCTTAAGGGTTTGAAAATTTTCTCAGCAGTTCATGCCCGTTGTCCTTTTGTGGCAGCACATCATCTAGATTTCCAAATCCAAGTAGGAGAAAGTTAATATGTTTTCTCTCTTCTGTGTCAGGGTGGTTAACAATGTGTAATATGAGAATATCAGCCACTTACAGATGTCAGTTTAAACTGCTATAACTTGTTCATCTGTGTGCACCATAAATAGTAAATTGACTGTAAAATGAGTTGGCTAAATAGCATCACTGGGTTGTGTGCAAGTGGTTTCTGAAATTACTGGTGGGGGTGAACTGTTCAAGGGCTTTAGGGTCAAATGTGTCCCCTAAATGGAAAGTGTAAAAATCTTATGAAAGTAAAAAAAGTAGCTGAAGCTAGCAAGAATTCATGGCTTGTGAAATGCTTCTGCTCTTTAGCTAAAGAATAATATAAAAGGTTAATTAAATAAAATAGGGGGATTTTTTTTGTCTTACTAAACTCATATTTTCCTGCGATCCGTCCATACTATGTATGCACAGAGCACACTACAAAATGGATGGAGTGTATGGATGGAACACACTGAAAAATGGATCATCAACAGTGGAGCAGGAAAAGGAAAGTACTTTTGCTTAAATTCAGAACGCTTTATTCATTTTTTGTGTCTGAGATGGCTGAATTATTATTCAAAGCTGCCTTGGCAGCTTCAGAGTTGAAGTTTTCAGATGGTATTTCTGGATATCCTGTCATACCATGACTTGAGTGACTTTAACATCTTCGGTGGTTGACGTAAGGTAAAACTATCTTGCTGTATACAACTAGGTGATTTAAATTGCTTTCAGAGAAAGATTTATATTAATTATATATATATATATATATGCACACACACATGCTATTGTATTTTAAATACTTAGCAGCTTAGTAATACATAAAAAAAATAATACATTTTTTATTAAGTAAACTTTCATATTTGTACAATATGAAATGTGGCTGGGATCCCAACCATTTTAGCATTTCTAAAGTGCGACTGCTGTTTTCATGATATTTATAAAACTGTTTAAGCTTAGCAGGGAATTCATGCTAAGCTTCTGGGTATTTCACAGAATATTAGTTAACAAACATCTTAAATATTACATAGAAAGTGAGCCATAGGTTATTTCTCCAATTACTTGGTGACTAATTGGTGACAGCTGAAACTAAAAGCAAAACTTCTGGTCTTTAACCGCTGCTGCAGCTTTTGTGCTTGTTTAGGTGTAGCATAAATTACATATTCTGAGTTCCATAGGTTAATGATGAATTGAGTTCCCACTGACAATCTGTTGTGCTGTTCCATATGGATGATGCACGTTTTAATGATGGTGTATGTTAACATGTTGGCATTTCTTCTAGTTAATGTAATGTTTCATTGAGCCAGGTGTTAGAGTACCATTGAGCTGTGTGTAACAAACACCAGTAGCAGATTAGTAACTTCTGAATGGAATTACTCTGGTCTAAGTGTGTTAGCATTCAAAATGATTAGCAGGGAGCACTGAATGTGAAGTGTGATTTAGCAGGGGGAGGGATTTAGCAGGTTAGTAAGTTTTCACTTCTCCTGTAACTGACAGAAAACCAGTCAGGACCATGTGATGGTAATAACATTGAAATGCTCTGTCTAGATGCTGCTGAAAAGCTTCAAGAAAATACTGAGTGGGCTAGGAGATGGTTCACATATTTTGGTGGTGATTTTTATATAACAAGACTATGCTTTGGCAAAATTGAGGGGAAAAAGAAAAGGGTCAAGTGAAAATTTACGTACCTCACAATGCTGCACAATACAACAAAGTTCTGAAAGAGACCAAAAATTCAGCCAGTATTTCATGCATACCTTATCTATAAGACTTTTCTCTCTGTGATTCAGAAAAATACGTGGTGCATTTTCATTTTAGGAGCTGTTGTTGGGTTTGTTTTTTTTCTTTTAAGTTCAAATAACAGATTCTAAGGATTTTTTAATGCTTTCATTCGTGTACTGAGATTAAGATTTAATCTAAGAAGTATATTTTGAGACTGATTTTGCTAAACAATTTGTGCTATTCTGTGCATATTTTGAAATGCTAGCTCAACACTAATTTATTCCTAAAAAATTATTTAAGTGTTAGCAGCTAAATTGCATTTTTATTAAAAGAAGTTAAATTAAAAGTTTAATTAATCTGTTCCTAGTGAGTAAAATTTTCCCCAATGCAGTTAGTCCAGGGTGCTTATAATGAAGCCAGGCAGAGAGGTGACTCAGCTTTCATTTCATTTGTAGTAGTGATTACATTTCTGTCAGACCTCAAATGGTCTCTGAGATTTCTTTTTTTTTTATAACACAGCTTCCACCACTGTAGCAGTAGTGACTAGGGACTAATTGCTTGGATTTCGAGGACTGGGTTGTGCAACTCTCCTTAAAACAACTATTAGTGAGACAAAATAAGTGCTGATGGCCTGTTTATGGTGCTGACCATGATTGGGAGGGACGTTGGTGTTGACAAAACATCAGATTTATCAGTCTTAAACTGGGCCTGCTGTAGGCTGTGTGAAAATCATCACTTCGCTTAAAGCAGGGAAGTAGATGGCCACAACCTGCAGAAAGCAGCATTTGACCTTGGCTAGTCTCAACCATAGTGTCTGGTCCTGTGCCAGATAACGCTTTGGTGTTGTGTCTGCTTGAGATGCTTTTCAGTGAAAACCTTAAGAGTCTTCATTTCCTGGCTGGCTCAAGTACTTTTGTTTGTGGATTTTTTGTTTATTTCAGGTTTTTAAATTGTTTTTTTTGTTTGGGGTTTTGTTGGGGGTTTCTTATTGTTGTTTTGTTTGGGGGGGTTGCTTGTTTTGATTTTTAAATAGGGAAAAAAACAGCTTTGAAAAGGAGCTATGGAATGAGTAGGAAAAGGTGGTGATAGCAGCTCTCTGATGAAGTTGCATTAGTACATTTCTTTGTACTGGTGAAGACCAGAAGACTGTTTAAAATGAATAGCTGTTCATAATAAGTAAAGGATTTCTCACAAATATCTGTCTTTTTTCCCTGAGAAAATGCTTGGTTTCTCTTAAGCTCAGTTCATCTTTGGTGGGCTAGGATAGCTAATTCAAGCATTGAATCTTATTAGGAAAAGGTGCTTTCTGACATTGGGATTCAGGAAAGATAAGGCTTTTGCCCTTGAAACTTTCTGACCCTTTAGAGTGTTGCAGACTTTGTCTAGGAGATAAGGTTAACTCAATAATCAAATCCATTAGGGTCTCATTGAAGATATTTTTAGAAAGAGTAGTATGAAACTGTAGTAACAGGTTTTGCACTTCTGGACAAAAAAAATATAGTTTATTACGTTGAAGCTCATGATAAATTTAATTTTATAAAAGTTAAGTATTGACTGTCTAATACTGAATAGCTTTTCTTAAATAAACTAGATGGTATTTTTTATTTAGAACACTCAATGTATTAATTTGTTTTGAAATTTGGATATTCACAGGTACCTGGATTTATAGAGAAAAAGACTTAGAAATAATAAAATACAGAGTTCAACAAGTGGAAGTTCCTTTTTTTTAAAAAAAAAAAAAAGTTTTCTATTGAATTCCTCCCCTGCAGTGTTTCAGGGTCTATTTCTGGTTCCTGCTTCCAGCTGCCAGAATCTTGAAGCTTTCTCCATTGCTTGCCAGGAGAAACAGGTGTGGAGTGCGCTTCCTTTGATTCCTGCTCTTGGAGTCAATGGCTCCCTCTGCAGTCCTCTTATGAGAAGCTAAAGAGTTTCATATCCTCTGCCATTCCACCTCTTCTCCTTTCCTTGGGAGCAGTACAACACATCCAAGAGTACTCTCTTAGCTCCACCTTCCATTATTTTTCTACATATTGAGAACAACTGCGTTTCCTACATACACTGTGAGTCAGGAGAGGCTCAAGGCTTAGAAAGCAGCACCTTTTCTGAATGCTGCAGTGAACCAGATCTGGTGGGGCTGCTGGGTGCCATGGATGGCTGGAACTTAGTGAGGACTCTGGGCTCCAGTTTTCTTTTAAAAAAGACTCAAAGAGTGCTGAGCAGGATAGGGTGATGACAGAATGAAGGGAAACTGAGAGACTTGTGGGGAAGAAATGTGCCCAGGAATTGTATAAGAACTGTGGGTGGAGGAGAAAAAGAAGAGTATTTTCAGCTAACAGTGGCTCTTACGTGCTGTTCCTCTCTTCGGTTCATCCTCAGATAGTCACTTAATCAAAAACTTAAAATACCATATTCTTGTTCTTTCTGCAGTACGACATCATTACTGTCATTGAGTAAAGAAGACCTAAGCATTTTAATTTTGAAGTATTTTTTTAATCTTAAAATTATTTAATAGGTAGCTGGGCCTAAGGACAAACTTCATTAATATCTAAGAAATGCTTTTGGAATTTTATTGGATTTTTTCTTGCTTATTAATTGTTTTCAGAAGCCTCTTTGTCAGATATATCTATTTGAATTAAGATGAACTACCCAATAAAGTGACTTTTAAACTTTGCAGAAAGATGGAAATGGATATTACTTTATGAGCTTATTCTAGAAGTTTCATACCATTAAATAAGCAGTGTATCGGTTTCTAACAAAAATTCTAAAACCCTCAGAATTCCAAGTGAAAAATAGAGATCTAGAGATCACTGATCATCAAATTGTTTAATATATGCAGGCAAACAAAAGAAAGTTAGAGTCAAGGTTCTGCAAAAAGAGGAAGTCAGAAATTGTTGCACTGGATCAGGCCTGTTGAATGATCTTTATATATAAACTTCTCCTTTCACTTTGTAAAAGTAATGTCATTGCCAGAAACAGAAAAGCTTATACTGCTATTGTTTCTTGTTCTCTAATACAGAGATAAATCATTGTACCTATAGGTACATAAACCATAAAAACTGCAAAGACTTGTGAAATTCAGTGTTGCAATTTGTTTGTTCAAGAACTAATTTTTTGTCTGCTTAGTATTACATTTTCTCTGTGTATCATCTTGCAGGTGTTCTTTTGAGAGTGAGTTGGGTTTTATTTATATTGTAATAGCAAAAGGTTTCTTACACTACTGTCACGCTGCTTTTTTTTGTGTATGCCTCCGTGCTGTGTTGTCTTGCATTGAGGGAGATTTGCAGGACAAATGTTGTGTTTTATTCATGTGAAATCTCCCCTCTGTCTACAATGTTCTTTGACATCTCATGTTTTTGAGTGTTGTGGGAGGGGTTTGAGTCTTCATTGTCTCTCCTCATAGACACTGTTCTAAAAGAGGGTGTGCTATAGATCTGCTGCAGACTCTTCAGTATTTCTTTCTTCAGCATAACTTATTTTTTTTTCGTGGTTGTTTTATTTTGGGTTTGGTTTGTTTTGTTGTTTTTGAGGTTTTGGGGTTTTTTTAAATTGTGCAGCTTTCTAAGATATTTTACTCAGACTTTTCCAGATCAAAGTGCGGGTATGTTATCTCTCAATATTAAACTGAATCTGTTCTAGTGTTCATAGGATTGCTGGGAAATTCAGGTTCAAAGGGACCTTCCAAGGTCTTGATTCTGACCTCCTGCTCAAAGCAAGGTCACTTCTGAGGTCAGACCTGGTTGTGAGGGATTTTACCTAGTCAGTCCATGAAAGACTTGAAGCGAGGAGGCTGCAAAACTACTCTAGGCTGACTGTTCCGGTCGTTGACTGTCCTCATGGTGAAAACAGGTTACCTTGTATCCATTCTAGACCTTTCTAGTTCTAACGTAGTCTCACTGCTCCTTGTCCTGTCACAGGGTACCCTGTGTGTGAGCCTGACTGCTTGCTCACCTCCTTGTAGGTACAGACACTTGCTGTTAAGGTCTCCCCAAAGTCATCTCTTCTCCAGGCTGAATCAGCCCAGCCCCTTCTGCCTTTACTCACAGGACAAGTGCTCCAGCTTCTTGAGCATCCTGGTGGCTACCGTGCCCACATTCTGGGTGTATTTCTTGTATTGTGGGGGCCCAAAATGAGGTGCATGAGACAATGTCTGGAATAATAAGCACTGAGTAGAGGTGGCAATCAGTTCCCCCATCTACTGGCAAGGCTCTTTTTAATAAAGCCTGGGATTCTGGTGACCTTTCCTGACAAGGCACACTGCTGGCTCACGATCAGCTCGCTTTATGCCAAGACCTTTTCCGTGGAACTGCTTCCCAGCCAGTCATCAGCCTGTGTTGTTGCCAGGGCCTTTCAGGTGCAAGAGTTTTGTGTTTGTCCTGTCTGAATTCATCCAAATCCTGTAGGGACCATTCCACCAGGTTGACTAGTGGAATGGCAGCAGATTTGTTGATTGATCCTCTTCATTCCAGTTAAAGTTTATCTTAAAATTCTGACTAGAATACACCTTACTGACCCTGCAAGTCATTGGTAAAGATATTTAATGGACTTGTCCTGGGGAAGACTCCTGCAGCACTTCACTTGATACCATCCTTTAGGCAGCATACAGCACTTTGTCCTCTGAGCCTGACCAGCCAAATGTTTCCTCCAAGTCCAATTGTTTATCCATTCTAAAAAGATTTTTTTTCTAGTTCACTAACAGTCAATTCCTTCTTAAGACTTTTTTTGTGTGTTGGTGCATTTTATTACTGGCTTTATTTATCAGTGAAACCCTACCAATTAAGCTTTATTTTGTATATTGAATGGTTTCCGTGTTCCTGAGTACTTCCTCACTCAGTGATTAATTTTTTTGCTGAACTTCTTGTGTCTCTGCTATTGTACCACATCTTTTACAGTTTTTTATAATGCAGATTTTAGTAATTTCAGATACTTCTGTCTACTGTCTGAAGTACAGCAAACTGATTTACCATATCTTAAAGCAGATGGGGTTCTCCAGTTGTTTTAAAAGAGATTGTCAGTCCAGGCACAATCTTGTTCTTAGCTCAGGTCTTTTGTTATTTGTCATTATTTGCCCACTTCTCTTTGAAATGAAACCTTGATAGATAAGCTGGAACTGGGATGTCACTAGTGTTCTTCATATAAAGTTCATAATAAAGCAACAGTTTTATCAGCAGTACTTCAGTGATTGCCTTGTTCTGGTGGTGATCTACAAGATGTTCCAGTTCTCAGATTTCTTGATTATTATCTATCATTATAAAATAATTTCCCATTTCTACATTTTTGTTTGGTTTAAAATCCTTGCTTTTTAACACTACTTTTTTTTTTTCTTTCTTTTTATTTTAATGATAATACCTCCTTTTCTACAGCTTCATTACATTTAATTTCTGTCTTACATGGGGATCTTGTTAGTTTAGCACTATACATGCTGTATGTAGGGTTTCTTTACTCTGAAAGGCTGCATTTTGTCTTCCTAGTACTGGCCACAAACTGTTCCCTTGCTTACTATTCCTGTGAACTGTACTTGTCTCATACCAGCAACAGGCTAAAATACCTCCTGTGTAAGAGTAATTCTTAAACATTTATTCTCATTTACAGAACCATGCTGTTTTGCAATGTGGCCACAAATCTGTAGCTATTTTATCCATTGACACACTTGTTTCAGCATTTTCAACAACTGAGTTAAGTTATAATAGATGTCTAATAGACATAATAGATGTCTTTCTCTTTAGTTAGACAGGTGTGAGTCCAGCTGTTAGAGCTCTTGTGAATCAAGTATGGACTGAAGTACAAATAAATTTGTGTGTCTGATAGGGTGGAAATACATGGATAAAAGTGCAAGTTATTTAATAACTGTAAATAGAAATTTTATTGTTTCCAAACATTGCTTTTACATAAAAATACTATTTTGACTGGGAGACATGGAGGTACATGTTTACAAATGTGAATTTACACATATTTGATTGACTGACTTAGGATGTCATTAGCACCTTAGAGTTCACCACTTTGTCAGTTCATTCCTGGTTTGCTTAGGGCTGTGCCTGGGCAGTCAAATAAAGTCATTTCTTGTATCCTTGTTAGATGTCAATATGCAGATTTCAGGGGTTTGAAAGTATTTTTGACCTGATAAAAGTATTAATGTACAAATGAGTAAAATTTACTGTTTTGGGGGGAGAGCAGGGGCACAAGAGGAGGTGGCTGATGGAATTTTTGTTTGGTTTGGGGGGGTTTTGCCCCTTCAAAGACTAAGCTGTGTTATCTGACTGAATAGTGGTTCTCTCCTCTTTCCAGTTTAATGTAGTGGCATGGATTTGTGTGTGATTATGATCCAGTACTTTGTTGTGTGGCTTATTATTGCAGTGTGACCTGTTTGCTGGCTTCACATGAAGTAGAGCATTCCTAACTGTATCTGGATGTTTATATAAAATACTAATTGCATGTGTTGAATTTTTATATAAAGAGAAGAATGTTTTGCTACCTATGCAAGAGCTTCTGGCTGAATTAAGTGATTAAATGAAGAGCGCATAATTAACTAATGATCAAATTAAATGTAATTCGTCTTTCTCTCCAAAGAAATTACTGAAAATCTGTGCTAAAACTGATATTTTAAAAGCAAACAATTAAACATAAAACTTCCTTACTGCCCTTGGAATCTTCTAACAAGAGAGCCAAAGGAAATGCCTACCTTATGTTGTCATTGGAACAGCATCTATTTGAGGTTTCCTTAGGCCTCTTTTTTACCCTGCTAACTAAGCTGTGTGTGCAGTGAAAGTCTTTTTTCAAAGAAAAGTTATTTTTCACAAGAAGTACTCTGCTTTTGTAGCAATTTCTTTTCTGTGCTTAATAAGTTTCTTCTGAAATTTAATTTTTTTTCCAGAAATGTTGATAAACCTTTTTTTACTTTCTGCTTTATACATAGGGAAGAAGTGCTAGAAGTAATACTTAGAATGACAAGGGAAGCCCTTAGCAGAGCAGAACTTAAAACCTATGTACCTTGACTGATAGCATTCTGCTGTAGCCATTAAACCATTCTTTTTCCCTTGCTAGATTTTTCTGAAATTTGTGCTATGAAATGATACCATAGCAATGGGGTTGGAGATGTACATATGTTGCTAAGAAACTACATGATCTGTTCTGGACCAGCCACTGTGATGAAGTGGCTGTTTTGAGTTGTTGCGTATGAAAAGGGCCACTTTAGGTGATGTGCATTTTGCTCCACCGATTTCTGACCTGCAATGCTTGCCTTTGCAGATGGAACATGAGGATTTTGTAATGGAGGGGCATGGCAAGACTCCACCTCCTGGTGAAGAAAACAAACAGTGAGTTACTGTGTTTATTTAAAAAGGGCCTTACCATAGTAAATGGTGTGAAGCACTCTCGTTTAAACGTGCTGGGAGCATTGCTTGGTTGCTTGGTGCTCACCCTTTTGGTTCCTTAAATATCTATCTATCTATATATATATATAATATAGTAGATGGTGGCTGAAAAAGAAAGAGGCAGGATGTTGATTTGCCTTAAATGTAAAACCATAGAAATATGCATTGAATTTCAAAATATTAATCAGAAATTGTTGTAAAAGGGATAATGATTCTGGAAGCTTGGCACTGATGTAGTGAGTTTGTACATGAAGTTTTTATACAGCTGCTCTTCACTGAAATAATGTGAAATATGAAAGAGCCAGGGCCTTCCTTTTGGTGTGTATATGGCAGATTGATCCTCTTTGAGCCTTATTTCTTTAGAATGCCTTTCAATAAAGGATCAAAAATGACAAAACGCTCTCTTGAGGATGAGCAATATAAGATGCTGGTACGCAGAGCTTGAACAGAGAAGAAAATGACTGATTTCCATTAGGAGAAGGCTTTTTCATATGATTTCAAACTGAAATCCAGTACTGGTTGGAATTTTTCCCTGGGTTTTTGTTCAGATGGGAAGAACAGAGCCTTGTCCTAAGTACTTCAGTGATGGTTGTATTCCGTATTCTTTCCATTAGAAAATGCAATGGTAATTCAGCTTTGATACTGTAGTTAATTTTTTTCTTTTCCTGTCATTTGGAGCAAGCAAGAAGGTGGTCTTTGGAAAATCTAGATCACTAGATTTTCTAGATCACTAGGCTCTTTTTTCCTGAGCCTAATTGGATGTCTCCTCATAAGAATTTCTTGATTGCACCATACTTGTTGCAGAAAGGCTGGGATGTGATTTGGGGTGAAGATCTACTTTTGCTTCTTAGATATGCTGGCAACTGTAAGTGCACTGCATCTGTGACAGTGAGAAACCATTTCTGAGGTAGGCAAGTTGAGGTCAGCAAAGTTCTAGTGCTGAACATGCACATTCTTTCCGTCATGGACATGAGCCAAACTTCTCAAAGTAATTGTTGTTATTTCTGTCTATTCAGACTGAGCAACTTACTGTGGTACCAAGAGATACAAAAGTTGTTGAAGTAGAAACTTTCAGAAAGATCCAGAAGAAAAATCAGTGGAGAAATAAAAAGGAGGAGTTGGATTTCTGCTCTCCTGAATTGTTTCTTTATATATCTAGTAGTTTACTGAAATACATTATAGTGAGTAATATGAGTGATGTTGTATTGGATTTGTCATAGCCTTGTGTTTGTTAGGTGTCCTATTTGAAGTGTAAGTGGAAACGAATTACTTTATAGTTGATTTGATTTTTAATTGGTGTTTTTCAAGTGGCTTAAAACACTATCTGTCTTCTCAAAAACTGTTGTTATTAAAGAATATGAGATTAGTGATAGGCGGTATTATTTTTTAACTAATAAATTTGTGTTCAGGTGATATCTGGAACCTTGTCATACAGATTCTGCTGTAGGAATATCATTCTTAACAATATTTTGATTGAAGTCTAAAGGTGCAATATTAGTAATGCAACGAAGAGTTGAAGGTATTTGTTTTATGCGACTTGTAGCATAATGCCAACAAAATTCAATTGTGGGTATTGCTCTTAAATTTAAATCAATCACTTGAATCTTTTTCTACCCACAGTATCAAATTTTCAGCTCACTAACAAAATTACCTGCCTTGAGAGAGTTTACCTCTTGTCATAAGAGAAGGAAGAAAAAATCTGAAATTACTTCTTTGTATTATTTACTTGCAGTGGGGATTAGCTGGACATCAACATACTGGGTTTTTGAAAGAGCACAGAGAGGAAGTCTGGAGCATCTGACGGAGGAGAAACAAAGAAAGCTGTGACTGTTTAGCCTTGAGATAAGAAAATTTGGGGCAGGATATTATTATCCATGTGTATAGATACCTGATGAGACTAAGACTGAGCCACATTTTTCACAGTGGTGCCTGCGGGAGAGGGAAGAAGCCATTGGCATAAACTGAAATACAGGAAATTCCACTTAAACACAAGGGAAAAAAAGTTTTGTTTTTTTACTGTTAAACATGGTCAAGCCCTTGGAAGAGGTTACCCAGAAAAGTTGTGCCTTCACAGCCCTTTAAGTGACTCAAAACTCAGCTGTGCACAACCCCAATCCTGCTTCAACCTGCTCTAGTTAACCGTGTTTTGAGCAAAGGGATTGATGATCTCAGAGATCCCATCCATCTGCAGTGATTCTGTGATTTGGTGTACCCATGTCTACTGTTGTCCTCCAATTGGTTTGAAATAAAATTGGAGCTTGTTACTGAAAGGTAGATTCTAAGACTGAATGTAGAGTCAGATGTTCTCTACAGAAATAGCTGCACCACTGAATACACTTCCTTCCCTTTCTAGCTGTCATTAGACTTAAAAGAATTTACTGCCTCTACAGCTAAGCAGCTGGAATGTTTTTTCTTTGACTGCTTCTAATTTACTTTTCAGGAAAGTTGGCCATTGTAATTTAATTGCCTTTCATTAGGCAGCCTGATCTGGGTAGCTCTGCACTGAGATTGTTGAGGAAGTGTTCAGAAGATACAGTTTCAGCAAGGGAAACTTGCACCAGAGTTCTAGAGCAGTCTGCTAGTGTTGACCTCCTAGGAAAGCCCTGTAAATTTCTTAGTATTTATCTACATTTCAGTGGGCTCAAAGCTTTACTGGAAGGAACAGAAATGAAAAGATGCTTCTGAGAGACTCTGAATGGATGCAATAGTTCTTACCTAGCCCTGGTTTCATATGAAATTTCTTTTGCTAAGGTATGCTTCAAAACAATACAAGGAGCCAGCATCCATGGATGATTTCTGGAACTTTATAAAACAGATTATTTTCCCATTTAGACTTGGGGATAAAAACTTGGCATTATTGCCTTCTAGTATTAAACAAACACACAAAAAATACAAACAAACCCAGCAGCAACAAACAACTCTGCTGCAATGTCATGAACCCTTTTTCTGCTGTACGGAACAGTTCTTTTGGACAGATTTACCATACTAAAGTTACAGCATTTTAAGATTTTTAATTGAAATGTAGGTCATACTTGTGAAGTGCTGTCTTCTGATACCTGTCACCTTTAGGGGAAGGAACTGCCTGGTTAAACTGTATACAAGGTTTTCAGAAATCTTCAACTAATCATTTACAATATGGATATAATTTATTTTAATTTAAGCTAATTATGAGGAAGTTACCCATTCAAAATCCTTAGTAAAAGTGAGAAATGGATTGGACACAGTCATCTTGGTCCTGTGAAAGATTTGCAGTTTATGTGCAATGCATGTGTCACAAAGGTGTCATGGTTGTGCAGCAGTGAAGTGATTCATACTAAAAACTGCACTTCAGAAGAAGTGAGCCTGCTCGGGCTGGGGCTGATCATGGCCTTCTCAGACCATGCTCCTGCTCTGGCTGAGGGCCAATGACTCCTTGACAAATTGTTACTGCTCAGTTTCTATGTACTCTGTAACCTTCACCCTTCTTATCTCTCTGGCGTGGGATATAACTGTGTGTTACACTTGGTCACATTATTTTGTTATGTGGCTAATATGTTTGGTAAGAAACCAGTTTCCTTCCTTCCCTCCCAGTGGAGAAGATGTCATTATGCTTAATTACAGGTGAACATTTTGTTAGAGGTATTCTCTCACATTTTCATCCATTACAAACAGGCTGACATGAACTGCCATGCTTAGGAAATAAATATTGTCTTCTCCCCACAAAATACTTGCATTTTACATGGCAGCAGCCTATTGTGCTCTTTTCAGTAATAGGGTTTTTACTTTGTTACTGCTGGAGCAAAGATTAAGAGGCAAATGTGATCCAGAAACATCTTTCCAAAACAGTCAGACTTCTCTTGATGGGCAGGGAGCAGGGATAGGGGCAGGAAAGAGAATTCTGCTGAAGTCCTTAAATTGAGGTTCTGCTCCTAGCTCTAGCAGCATTAAGTAGCAACTTTGCCTGTGCTAATAAATTACCACCTGCTGTCACAACCAGAAATGTATGCACCCTAACCTATGAGTGAAAGAGACTAGGTAATGGAAAGCTACTCCTTTTTATAAAATAAATGTAAATGTTCTACTCTTCCTAACTGACACGTGGAGAGGTCTGTTTGACAGTAGCTATTTAGACAAAAAGTGAGCCAAGTTCATACTCGCATTTAGTAGGAAGGTAAGCCAAGCTGCTACTGCTGTTTGAAGCGCTTCAGCTGGCTATTCCCCCCACCTGCTGTTTTGTAGTAATGGGAGAGAAAAGTCTTCAGCTCTCTTGATAATTTGTACATCTGGAAGTGATTCATATTGTAAGAAAGGTATCAAAACAAGATCATTTCTGTAATTTAGAAAGCATCATTGACACTTTCAAGCCTACTGAGTAGGCTTTTCCCTTGCTTTATAGTTTAATGTACAGATTGAGGCAAGAGTTTTTAATGAAACCCTCCAAAATTGTAGTAATGCCAGAATGACATTGGAACCACTGAGAATCACAAAATTGTTTAACATTTGGTAATAGTATCTTATTTTTCTTTGACATTTCAGCTGGAACGTTCAATGTCTTCCTGGATTTGTGTGACACTACAGTTAAAAGAAAAAAAGCAGTATCTAAATTGGCCTAACCTGGAAACAGGAATTACAGACTCTGAAAGTCATCTTGTCCAATACCATGCTCCAAAGGGAGTGGGGGGTCAGGGGTCAGATTTGAAGGTTAGATTAAACTTCTACATTGTATCAGACTTCTTGGGTTTATTCTAGAGCTTTTCTGGACAGTCTGTTGCAATATTGATCACCCTCACAGTGGAGAAAATTTCCTAATATTCAGTAAGGATTTGTGATCGTTGCATTTCATCTTTGAATGTGTGTGTCTGAACTTGGCCCAGTCTTTATTAAAACTTACCACTGTGTGCACTTATACAGCAGAGTAATTCCCTCCTCTCCCTGGCTTAGCTTTGCTGTGTGAAAACTATGTGAAATCAAGAAGCCAAGTTTACAGGCCAGTCTGTTTTCAGCAGCCTGCTGATGTCAGGGGCACATGTAAACGTCACTGCTATAATGGCACAAAAGAACCAATCTTACTTTTCGTGGTGTTGCTGAAAACTATAAGGAGATTGCAGTGGTATAACCTGAAGTTGTCTGGTGTGGTTGGTGGGAATGATAGACATTGTTATGAACTACTGCAGTGTTCTTTTGAGTGGTTGAAAATCCAGAACAGTCCCTAGCATAGCTTCTGTTCCTGTAGGCTAAAACATTGTTCTTACCAAATTTAAAGTAAACTGTTAGCTAAAAGCTTGTATAAAAGGGGTTGGTTTGTTGTTTTAAGGACATTCAGTATTATTGAAGATATTGAGACTTGCCTTGAGTGCCATTGCACATTTTTAATTTACTGGTAGTACTGACCTCAGCAGGGGTTGGTTTTTGTCAGAAGATCCACGCTGCAATTTTCAAAGTAGCATCCAAATCCTAATTCAGATTATCAACTCAGATTTGAGGTACCTAAATTTGCATATCAACCCAAATTCTGTGAAACTAATGGCAAGTTATTCTTGAATTACATTCAAGAATTATATAAAGTCATAGGTGTTTTTATATTGCTGATTGTTCTCTGTATGTTGAAGAAGAAATGCCCCCAAACATTTGTGTCCTCTGCTCAACATCCTAACAAGTCACCACAGGGAGATGTGGGATGTTGGTGTACCAGACATCTGTCACAGGGTGTTGCAGGTTTGTCAGTGTGTCAGTCTGCTTCAGACCCAGTGATAACTCAGGCTTGCTCTGATACAGGTATGTGAGTAGGAGAGTTCTAACTTTTTAATTTTATATCCTTAGAGATTTGATAGGGTATTTAAGGGTGTGAGACCATTAGACTAAAACCAAATGAAAACTAGTCCAGCTAAGGATTAAGGAATATTTTCATCACCTTCATACTGTACAAATGTTTTTAGTCCATACAGTAGAATGAGTGGCAGGACAACTTTGCATTTGAAGGCAAGTCTACCTGTGTGTTTAAGGGGGCCCTGAGGCATAGAGAAACTAATTGCCCTTTGTTGTACAATTGAGTGGGTAGAAATGAATGAGACAGGAGCAAAATCTGCATCTGTAGAGGCGGCTGTGTTTCAGCTGTCACTTGTAAGTCAATAAAGGTACAAAAGCTGACTTGAACCCTTACAATGTAGTACTTCTGAACTCTATGCAGAATTTATACACAAGCACTTTAAAATGGCAAAAGTTTCATTGTCTTCTATATTTTACCAGTTCAGTGTTAAAATTAAATGTTTTGAAGTTTTTGTACTTAAAATTATAAGTATTACCCACAGGGAGACTCTTACCTGAGTATTCCAAGCAAAAATATTTTTAAGTTAGGCATTTGCTTCTGAAAGTTAGACTTGAAAAGGTTTTCAACTGTAATTTCATTAATTTTAAGACCCTGCATTTTATGTCCTCGGTGATTTTATCTTTTTTTCCCCTTTCAAACCATGAACAAACTGAGGCTTTTCATACACCTTGGCTAACCTACAGCCTACTGTACTGCTGTTTTGCAAGTATTTCTTAATATGTGGAAAGAAACGGAAGCCAGATGACTGACCGTTAAGGGGGATAAAAAAGGAAGTCACACAGAAAAGTCAACTTTGGAAGTGAAGTTCCCACTTATTATCACAATGTGTTTAGTCTACACTGCTGCTGAATATTGAGAGAGGAAAATATTTTGGATAGTGTGCATTCTAAGTGTGAATGCTTTGGCACTTATTTTCTGAGGATTTTATGGTGCTGTCTTCCAGATGTCTTGTGGTGAGAACAAGCTAGTTTGTTTGGGCTCTCCCCACCCCCCAACATTTGCATTTGTCCTGCATAGGAAGTGCACAGAGCCTGCTTCTGAATTTGCAGTCTCATCTGATCAAGTGACTACTTCACACTTGTCTTTGCAAAACCAGAGAAAATGTATTTTCCATTCCAGATTGCTTGATTTATAAACATGATACTGCAAAATACCCATAGAGTCACATATGCTTGATACTTTGATTGTTACCTCTGCTTATTCCAGTTAGTGGTAATTCCGATTGCTAGTGGAATAGAGGATATCCTGATTTGCTGCTGTCTTGCAGAGCTTACTGTACTTTGAAGGAGAGAGTATTTGCATACTGATCATATTACTAAAATCCCAAAGCCTCTGTGTTCCAGACACCACCACCCACTCCTCCACCTACTCCTGTCCTCTAGACCCTTTCCAGGAATTCTAGGGAAAACTATCTGCTGGACACTCTTGACATCTGGAGTTCCTTGTCCAAAAAGTTGGGGGGTTTTAGGTCTGTTTGATTAGTGGCTGTTCCTTTTCTCTCTCCCCCAAAGTTGCCTTTTGTCTCTCCCAAAGGAGCTGCCCGAGGTAACTGCCCTCTGATGTATCATTTATATGGATGGATGAACATTGCTCTCTTTTCAGCCTTTCATTGCTATTTAGATGGCAGCTCGTGGATGACACCTACCATGGGAGTCAGATAACAGACTTGAAGAATAGCAAGCAAAATCACCTAAGATTTAGTGGTTGACTTGGCAGTTCTGGGTTGATGATTGGACTTGATGGTCTTGAAGGTCTTTTCTAACCTAATACGATTCTATAAGAGCTTTTAATAATTTTGAGTCCTGTCTAAATTAGCATTTTGTCTATATTCTTAATCTAAAAATACAATTTAGACTAATTTGTGTGGTACCTACACCAAGTTAGTGCCACTAATTTTGATTTCCTAAGGATTTAGTTTTTGGACTGCTTGCACAGGTCAGTTGCATCATAAATGTGTACGAATTACAGTCCTAATTTTTCCCCCCTTTTTTTGCATCAATTTTGAGATGTTCACTGCTTTTTTTCTCTGCTCCATTCTCTCAAAAAAAGCCCCACAATTCATCAATTTTTTTGTTATTTTTTGTGTGTACACTCACAATGGTTAAATGGTTGAATCTTCCTTTTAAGGTGATGGAGTGCAAGGGGAAAAAAGCACTACTGCTTTTATGTCATATAAATGAGTTTGTGATGTCTTTTTGTTTGTGTGGAAAAAGTAGACATTTTGATGACTATGTGTTATGGCTTAGATACAGTAGCAGTTAAAGTAGAGAAAGGTAAATGGTCTTGGTTCTAAGATGTGGATACTAGCCTTGATGAAGCGACCATTGTTGGTTAAAGAAAGGGAAGGAAGGAAAAAAAGCAAGCTTTTTATTTCCATGCAGAAGATATTACTTACTTTGTATGATTAAAAATATTGTACTATGTGGTAAACATGGTATCAATTAAAAACTTGTTTACGGAGATGTTTTGGAGGTCTTAAGCTGCATTGCTCTTCTGGCATGCTGTGGTCTGGAGAGCTGGTATGATTTCTTTTACTCTTACCTAAATAGATTGAATTTGCTGGACTCTTTGCCCTAAGTCAAAGTTGTTCATATTTGGGACTCGTACTGGTTTTTAAGTTACTGCATGTATTTGAATATTTGTGACAGCTACAGCTTGTAGAATTTTCTGCCTGGATAGCTAGCTGTTCCTTTCCTGACATTTCAAACTGAAGGCCTGTACATGAAGGCAAATTACTCAGGGAAGATGTTCAAGTCAGTAGGAAAGATCAGTTTACAGATTTTTGCAGCAGTAAATAATGTTTTTATTTAAAAAAGTAGTCAAATTAGGGAAATCCTCTCTGTACAATAATCCATTCAAAATACATTCTTTTTATTCTGCTTATACTTCGGGTGTTTTGTTTTGGGCTGGCTTGCTTTCATCATTATTATTATTATTTAACTTAGCATATTATGGTTCCTTTAATGAGAACAAAGGAAAATGGGTTAGTGCCAGTTCAACCAAGATGCCAGAAATTCCTTTGCTTAAGAGGTTTCCGGCCCAGTGACTGAACTCCCCATGCTAAAACTAAAGACAAGTTAGAAAAATTTGTTGAGAGATAGTGGACTATCTCACCAAAAATAAATTAAAGCAAAAAAAAAAACCAAACAAAAAAACAACCAACAAAAACTAAAAACCATTAAGCACAGCATAGCTTCCTTTTAGGCAGGAAAAAAAAAAATCTAACTAGAATAAGACTTTCAGTCTTCCTTGTCTTTTCTGAGATATCTTAAAAGTATTTGTAAGAAATGTGCTTTTAGTAGAGTCTAAAGGCACTGTATAAAGAAGGGATCCTGTTGTGGTAAAGTGTTTGTAGACATGAAAAACGTTTTTCTTAAATCTTCTTACCTGGTCAGATGCAGAAGCTTGCTGTTATTTTAAAATGTTTAAAGCCCCAAGGCTTAAAGAGGGTGGAGGAAGACTAATGAATGAAATTCTTATTCCTTTTGAAATTCATAGTAACTGTTATGGTTGATAGAAAGTCAGATGGATCAGTCCTGTAACTGGCATGGTAATTTGCATGCTGTAAATAACAATTAGAAAGCAACACTTGTTGTGTATATGGATGGGATGACATACTGTACCATTTCCCTGAATGTCTCTTTATTTGAAAGATGCATGGAAGTGTTTGAGGCCAGGCTGGATGGGGCTTTGAGCAATCTGGTCTGGTGGAAGGTGTCACTTCCCACAGCAGAGGGGTTGGAACCAGATGGTCTTTAAAGGGTCTTTCTGAACAAAACCATTCTATGATTCTCTTTTCACTTTCATTCATATAATTGCATTAAACAGATAACTGTCTCCAATTTCATTGATATTTTTGCAGTTTATAGGATTTGTTTGTGTAGAAAAAGTAGGAACTGAAGAGGAAGACCTGTTAGGATAGAACTATAGCTTTCAAAATCAAGATGCTTCTGGGTTGATAATAGCAGGTTAAAGAAATTCTAAGAATATTAATTTACACAAGTTTCATTGCATGTTATGTTACTGGAAAGTACTTATTTAATTCCAAGGATATGGATATAAAAACTCAATCAAAATTTAGATGTGGACTTCATTGGTGCGAGATGATGTTGGGGGTCAATTCTTTCAGTTTCTAGAGAAGTTAAATCTCATGCAATGGCTTTTCATGTCTTTATCTTTCCCAGATAATTGTGGAGTCTCTTGTCCAGTTCCAGTCCAGTTCTGATCAAGTGAGGCAGAGAAGAAACTATAATAAACGTACCCATATATTAAACTTCCATATCTTCCTAGAGAAGAAACCTAAGTTGATTTCACCACCAACAGAAGGGTTTCAGAGCAAGACAAATAATTACCTATTCTGGTTATGTCTTCTAACAGCTAATAATGTGTGTGCTTTGGGATTAGCTGCAGTAAATGCTAGTTTTTTGCCCAGACAGTGAAAGAGGTGAAAACTATTTGTGAGAAGAGCTCTGCATAGAGTTCAATATACTGTTAGAACCTTGGCATCAAGGGAGAACTGGCTGTGCAGGAAGCTGGGATTAGTGTGGAAAGTAGAGGTTCAGTGATGTGTGACAGAGATCCGTAGGAAATGAGCTTTCAGTTCTGTTGTTCACCCAACAACTTTGTTAAAAGACAGATTGAAAACTTTCTCTTTCTCCAGTCTGCAAAGGACATTTGGGGAATCGAAGCAGTGGAGGCTTAGTGGTAGATTATTTATAGGCTGAACAGTGAGGGAAAGTATTGCAGCAGATTGAGGAAAAATTAGGTGGAAAAATGAGTGTTTGCAAAATTTGTTGAATAAAGTTTTCCTTCTGACTCATTATCTTTTCCTGAGCACTTCATTAACGTATAGGGTCAGAACTTGGCTCGGGCTTGAAGTCACGTGTCATTCTTAAACTGAAGTTTTCAGGCCTTGTATTCTTTCTTTTTTCCCTGGCAAAATATGAATAAGGTCTGAGCTTAGTATGGCTCCAAAGCAGTGTTGCAATATGAGTTTTGAATAATAATAATAATTCCTAAAATGTGTTGATAGGTTCCTTTGTGTAAGGGATGCAAAAGCTGCTGTTACCTTTTCAGAAACCAAGCAAGCTTTTCCTTTGTTGGATGCTTTTAGTCATGGTATTTTTCTCTGAAGAAACAATTTACATTATACTTTTGATTACTGTCGTTAAAAACCACTGCCAGCTCTGTTTTCACAATTCTGCAGCATAAAATATCTTGCTATTTATTAAGTGTGGAAGGGGGTGACCCCCCAAAAAATCCTAGTTTTCCTTGGAGTGAATGTTTTGTCCTTGAAGAATGTTTGAGCGCTTGAAAGTTTTGCACTCCTGCAGAAAGAGAGGTCATCACTCCTGCACAATGGCTTAGGTGAAATTGCTATGAAGGCTTTAAAAAAAAGTGTGTTGGTACAGCCAGAATTAGCTATCATCTTCAATTTTCAAAAGTGTTTGGCTTCAGAATCTCTTCAGAGAAAATAATTTAAAAGTGATCTGAACCATCCATTATCCAGGACTGAGACTGTTTTTAATTGTTCCCTTGAAATAAACCATATGGCAGTTTTAAGAGCACCCAACGAATAGTTAAGACTTTTTATTCTCCTCTGCTTACTTTTTATTATTAGAAATTGTGTAACTATGAAACATACTCCTTGCATACGTGTCCCTACCCTGAGTTATGCTTTTAGCCTTAGAGACAGGCACTTTTCTGATCGCTTTTAGCTCGAAGAGTTATGCTCGATGGGACTGTAGTCCCAGTCGGTTGGACTGCTGGGGACTGGTTGGGGAGTTGGTGAATAATCTGCCTCCAAATTCCCTTGCATGTTTTACTGCACCCCACTTCTGGGGTTGGGAGAGGGAGATCTGGAGACATCTAACTGATGAGCTGCAGTAGGGTAGAGGGCATGTAGGCTTCAGTTCACTTTGGCAATATAATCTGCCTTTTTTCCACTAATATTTCAGGAGGCAAACTCTTCACCAGCAGGAGAAAGGACAGTTGGTGACAAGGCACTCACATTATGAGAAACTTGTTAATATTTGATGTTTCTTCTGAGGAGCTGTGTTAGTAGGAGATAAATTGACTTTTCCACTCGTATCATACCAGCTATGATGAACTTCCTGGGGGAAAAAATAAGTCTTACACTTATTGACATGGGTATATAGGCAGTAAAGAAAGCCTAGTGGGTGGGGTCCAGTGTTGGTACAATGAGGGTGCAGCCTTCGAAGTAAGATATGACATCAAACTGTAGGACTTTGAGCCCAAACAAAATGCCAGCTCATGAAAGAGGGAGTTTTGCATAGGGACTGGGATGAACTCAGATCCTTTTAAAACCGAGAAGATCTACAGGTCAGACAGACCAGGTCTTGTGTTTGAGGTGACAGCTGGAGGATGTGGATGCCTCAGTTCCAGTGGACACTGGAGCATGCCTCTGTACATAATACTGAAGCCTAATTGCTTGATTATTATTGATAGGTCATCAAAAAGAATAAGCTCTTACTAGAACCGCAATACAACTTAATATGAATTAAAAAACATTTCTCTCCTGTCTCAGTTGAGATACTAGCACAGGGAATCCACAATTGTAAGCATCTCTCTTAATGTGCACGTATATGTCTGCTCATATTGGATACTGTCCTCATAGGAGCACTGTGAGGCTTCATTAACGATTTTTAAGTGCTTTATGATCCTCAGATGGAAGGAGCTTAGAAATGAAGTGTTTGTAATCAGATAAGTTAGTAGCACATAACAAGGCTATAACCTATTAACACTGGCTATTAACAGCCTGTTGGCATCCAAATAATTAATGGTTAGGTTTTTGAAATACAATTGCCCTCTGAAAAGGAGTGTGCAGGTTTTGGATATGCTGTGTACTTTTATGATCTACTCCATTGTTTTCTGAACTACTGTGCTGCATTACAAACAAATAAAACTCAACAATCCTCCCAAATCAAAAACCCAAAAACTTTTCGTTAGCCGTCTTGATCAATATGTCAGCAAGAACAGGTAAAGAATTAGTACCTTTCAAATGGTACTTTAGTGGAAAATTTTCAATTAAAGCTACAGTTATTTAAGAATTACCCATACTGGCCTCTCTAAATATTTTTGGTTAAATTATAATTTGCTTACTTTTTGATTAAAAAAGCTTTGTCAATAGAACGTTGGTAAGGTGAAATTTTATAGCTGTTATTTCTGCTTGGATACATAGCAACTCAAGTGAGTGCTTGTTTCTGAAAGTCATCACAGTATTATCAACTTCTTGAAATAAAGGCTTCCAGGACTTCAGAATGGAGAGTTGGCAAACCCTAGTGAAATTAAGAGGATTTATAGGTCTCAGTAAAACAATTTGGCTTTTGAGAGGGAGTAAAATTGTCTGTAGCTTAATGCATACTGTCATACTCAGTGTGAACATGCATAGAACATGTAGCTGCAGTACATAATGTATTTTTTCAAGAGAGGGCAGCTGTTTCATAGATATGCATATACATTTGCTGTTATGAAACTGTGTGAATCGGATGCCTTGGTTTGGATTTTGTCATTAGGGATTTAGAGCAATTGTGGTGTTCTCTTTGGGTCTTGCCACAAATAAGATGTTCCCTGAGTTTTCACCACATTTCCTAAATTGCTATGTTTGGATTAGACCAGCCACAAAACACTCCAATCTGCTACATCCAGCAGGGCAATTCTCTGCTCTGGTTTAGACAGAGCAACCTGAGCAGTTACATCCAGCTGCTTCTATTTCATTAAGTACCCAAACACACAACTCACATTAGCTATTGCCAGAGTTTCTTGAGCCTGCAGAGACAGATGGTTACAGCGCAGGCTGTAGTCCTGTTGAAGAAATCCCATCTGCCAATCCAGTGGCAAGATCCCCCTTTGAGTTTCTGTACGTTCCCGCCTGGCTACCACACCTTATCATGAGGGTGGGAGCAAAACCCAGCGCCAGAACCAGAGCCACTAGCCTTTCATGGCCCCCTGATGAGGCCAATGGCTTATGTTCTATGATAATACATACTAACAATTTTAATTCTCGCTCATAAGATGTGCAGCTTCTGCCCCCCTCAAATTATTTCCTTTGGAGTGCCCTCCAAGTTAGTTTCATTCCACTGTGTTGTCATGAATGAGTGATTTAGATGCTTAAAGAGGTCTGGTCAAAGTTTGGCAAAAGCACATGTCTCTGACAGAGTTCAAGATGCATTTGGATAATGCTCTCAGCAATCACATGGTGTGATTTTTGGGGCAGCTTGTGCAGGGTTGGACTTCAGTGATCCTTGTGGGTCCCTTCCAACTCAGAATAATCGGTGGTACTGGAATTATTGGTAAAAGCAGATTTTCATATAAATTTGTAAAGGCACAACTTTGTTTGATGGCAAGGTTCCCTCTGTTGTTCACTACCTGGATGAAGCATAGCAAGGAAAATCATTAATCATAATCAATTTGATTTGTGCGGAGACTGGGAGTACAAAAAAGAGTGCAAAGGGTTAAGGAGACCATCCCGTTGAATCATGAGACTTAGCCTCACACTTGATCAGTGGTTTTATGTCTAAAGGATTTAGCAGCACTTAATCTTTGGCTAATTTTACACAGAATGATTAAGTAGAAGTTAGTATAAGTATAGCAGTAATGTAAGTGTAGATCTGAGATGGCAGCGTTCATACTCTACTTGCTGTAGCGTATTTAAAGCAATTTGCACACACCCAGACACAAAGTCTGCACAAAGGTGTACGTGTTAAAAATTCTCCTCGTGTTCAGGTGTGTTTTGGCTTTTTTACTTTCTACTTTGTTACATTGCATAACTGTACGGAATTAAAAACTTGTACATTTTACGGGTTCGATCCTGAGGGTGCTCCCGAGAGCTTCCCGAGCGAGCTGTCATTTCCCTCGCCAGGCATGGTTCCATTACAGTCAGCTCCAGCCTTTCCTACCTGTGTTGGGCTGACTCAGGAGCAAGTCTCCTCACGGCAGGATCATACCCGCGTCACCACATCCTTTTGCTGAACTGCAGTCTTTACTGTTTCTGCACATTCAGGGTAACATCTGGAAACATCCTGCAGGTTTGTTTTTTTTAATGTTACAAGATGCTAGGATTCTCTGTTTACGGCGCTGTTGGAGCGGTTATCTATGGAAATTTTTGGGAAGAGGCTGTGGAGCGTCTGCCAAATGGCTGAGTTGCAGCCTGAGACTTAAAGCAGGCAAGGCAGCAGGAGAGACCGAGTTTGCTCTGCTGTCCTGCGGGTGTTCCTGGACCTTGATCTCGGGTTTGTGCGTGTGGTGTGGGCAGTGTGGTTACAGGCTTAACTTTGGTCTGAGCATGAACCTCTTGTCCTTGAGTCAGGAGGGCGTTGTGCTTAAAATGGGGGTTCCTCTGCAAGCGAGCGCTAGGGTCGGTGTTCCCGGTGCACCGCAGCACAGCGCGTGTGGTTGGAGGGACTTAACATTCACCATTCGCCGCTTGTCGGCTCTGCAGCCCTGATGTGGAATTAGCATAATTGGCTGCTGGCTTTTTAGCCGGTTGTAAAGAGAGGAGCTCCATCTGGGCCGCCCTCCGTACTCTCAGGGCTGCTCCACTGTACCCTCCCTGTTACCTCGCGTCTGCCCGACGAGGACGGGGAAGCAGGATGCCGGCGGGGCTCGGCGGGAGAGGCCGTCCCGGTGCGGGCAGGGCGCTGTCCCTTTAAGGCGGGTGGCGGGGCGGGCTCGGGCGGTGAGTGACAGCGCGCGCGAGGTCACGTGAGCCGCCTGTATTTGAAGGTCACAAAAAAGCAGCTTCCTTTAGAGAGAGCAAGAGGGAGCGAGAGGGAGGGAGCGAGAGGAGAGAGCGAGGGAGCGCAGCCAAAATGGCCGACGGAGCGTCTGCTGGGTTCTGAACGCTTGAAATAAAAAAAAAAAATTAAAAAAAAAAGAGAGAGCAAAAAAAAAATTCAACAAAAAAGGAAAAAAAAAACCTAAACGAAAAAGCAAAAACACAAAACCATTTTTGGATTTTTTTTTTTTTTCATTTCCATTTCTACCTTGTATGCCTCAACTCGCTGGATTTAAGCACTGCTGCACTTTATGAGGTTAGTGGTACGTTTATGTTGTATTGTTTTTACCTATCAGTTGATTTCTTTAAGAGCCTGAGCTGGCCGTTTCCATCCGTGGTTTTGCAGAGGTGTCTTTTCTAGCACAAAGACTTGCTTCAGATGTTGTCTGCTTGTACGTGTTCGGCACTTTTAGTGGATTTTGGGGGTTTTTTTTAGAAGGAGCTCTCCGTACAAGTGTGCTGTGGATTTGGAAGATATTTGTAATTTAAAACACCTAGGTAAATTACAGAAGATCGTTTGTATTTTCCGAGCTGGTGAAGTACAAGATAGTGCTGAAAATCTTGTTTTATTTAAATAGAGGCTTTTTAAAGAGCGATTTCTTCCCCACAGCACCCTGAGCTCTTAAATCTGCTGCAAAAATTTGCATGTCTAAAACCGGGCTCGCATTCTTTCTGCTTCTGGGTCGGAGCGGGGCCGGCTGGGGCCGTGCCTTCCGCGGGAGCAGGGACGGAGCCTGCCCGCCGAGCCCCGGGGAGCGCTGCGGGGGCCGGGGCTCCGGCCGGGCCCGGCGCTGCCGCCGCCGCCGCCGCGGGGCTCCCGCGCGGGCTCGGCCGCGGCTGGCGGCCCGTCCGGCGTGCGCCAGGTACTCAGGAATGTGCGGGGTGCCGGCCACTGCCACGGTTTTGTGTTCTACGGAAAGCAAGCGTTCAGCTGCACCTTAGTAAATGTAGGCGAAAGGCTGCTCTTTCTCGCTTTTTTTTTTTTCTCCCCCCCCCCCCCAGCCTTCTGTGTTGCTAAAAATTTAAATCCGAGTTATTTTTGCAACTCCCTCCAGAACCGAGCAGAAAATTAAAGGGAAATAGCTGGAGCTTGCTTTCTGAGAGCAGGCCCCTCCTCCTGCATTGTAAGAGTGTGATGTAATGCTCCTTTCTGTGAGGTTAAATGAAAAAAATTTCTATGGTGGTACACATTATTCTTCACCCCTTCCTCACAGGCATTGCATTGTGATATTTTTTTGTAGCTGAACATGAAGCAGCAGATAATTCTGGAAATAATCGTGTGAATGTGCTCCACATTGCAGTGTATTAGTGCAGTGATTGTGGTTAGCAGGTCAACTTTGTAAACATACAAGATGGCTCATTTTATATTTCTTTGTGGCCTTATGTGCATACAGTTAAACACAAATGAAAGATACAGATTTCAGTAAGCTTATTGTAAATGTATCTGGCTGTGGTCATTATAGGCTTGTGCATATTGGGACTTTTTTCCTTCTGCACAAGCTAACAAATATTCGAAACAATTCTGCAGCATGTTAAGTTTCTCGTGGAAATTAAGAGATGGTGTTTTTGAAGGTTTGATTTTTTTTAAATTTTAAATTATAGGAAGCCAATAAAAGAGAACTCTGTTCAAATTTTATGTAGTCTATTTTGCTGGTAATTTTGGTCATTAAGCATTTAATAGTAATGGATAACCCAGTTAGTACATGAAGTAACACATGCCTCTTGCATAGAATTAATGAACTTACTAGGTTCCACCCTCATGTTACTGGTAGTTATTTGAGGAAATGCTATAAAAACGTTGTGTATTTGACATAATGTACCCTGATGGCTTTTGTTATTCAAAACCTTCTTGGGCTCAGTGGAGATCTGGATGTAGCCAGAATATGTTGAATCTACCTGTTGACTGACAGACAATAATTAGACATTAGAATGGTTTTCAAATGCAGTCTAAAGTAGGAGTGTGCTCAGATTTGGTGCTAACTGGACAGAAACATCAGTTACTGTAGTTTATGTGGTAATTGCTGTAGAATGGGATGGCTGAACTGAGGAAGTTCAGAAGAAAATCCAAACTGTGTCCTGAGCTGGCAGTATTGTAGGATGTAGTCTTCCCAGAATCTGCTCTTCAGAACAGTACTCGCCTTTTCTGTGTATTTTTTCGCCTTCATGCCTTACTGCCTACGTTACACACTTCCAGAATGTGTAGCTGTTTGTACATATAGCTTGATGGTTAAGGTGATGGAATACAGGGTGGTTCCCAATAACTGCTACTGCTCCTAGCTACAGGAGCTGTTGTGGGTCAGACAAAAGGCAGTTATTGAGAATAATAGAAATCATTCCAATAAGGACTCTGTCAAATATTTAAGCAGCTTTGTGACACTGTAACTGTGAATAGGAAAGACCAATTAAAATAATTTCTCTTATAAATATGCTTTTGACCTCTCAGATCTTGCTGCAGGGTGTGTTGAGGACTGTGCAGTCTGTGCAACCATAGGATTTTAAGTGTGAATCTGAGCAATTCTCAACACTGTATTCAGTGCATTCCTGCACTACAGCAGGAACAAAGCAGTTTTGAGAGAACTGAGTTGAGCTGCAATTCTAGATCAGTTTGAAGCTTACAGAGGCATAGGGGTAGGGGAAGGTTTTTTTGCTTCATTCAGTTTGCAGTGAAGATGCTGAGTTCAGAAGCTTTATTAATTTTTTCTGTTTGCATTTGCATGTCAATTGTTATTGGTATCTACAGGAATCAGTCCCTTTCCAAAGCAGACTGTTTTAGTAGGTTGAAAGCTACAGTGAAGTCTGTAGTCAGCAGAACCCCTGGAGATTTTTGCTCTACATCTAAGAGATTCTTGAGAAATAATTGACAAGAAAAGCCTTATTACCACTGAGCTTCAATATACAGGAGTCTGCAATTCTAATGGGAAAAAATTCAGGGAAAACAAGTGACTGAAAGATCAGTATGCGTCGTTTCAGTTGCTTTTCTTTTAGCTTCTTTCTCTCCTGCTGAGAAGGAAGAAAATGAAACTTTGTAAGATCACGCAGTCTCTGCCAGCTGATTTCAGCTAAACTTAACCTTTTTAAGATTTTTGTTTCTTATTTATTAGTAGGCAGCTTAGTAGAGGAGAAAGTGCCTAAATCTATGAGGAAAAAAATCTATAGAAAAAGAATATTTCTGGAAGAGAATATTTATCCATAACTTTCCTAGTACCCCTTTAGACACTTGCATCTTGAAGCAGATTTCTTTAATTCTTGTCATTATGGATCTACATTCCTTTTGGACCAGGGTGGAAGGTGAGAAGTTTACAGTTTATTTTGAACAATATTCCTTGGAAGCTGCACCCTTATTGCTCTCTTCAGCTGGTAGTAGTTCATAACTGCAAAGTTTCAGGGGTTTTTTTTGCTTTAATTGATTAAGAAACCATCTACTGCCTTCCTAAGAGCTATTTCACCTTCTTAAGTATTGGTTTCCTTTTTAAACAGCTAAAGAACTGAGCCAAGAAAATAAGATACATAGGATGTTTAGCTCCAAGGACCTGTATTTCATGTCCTGTCAAGGGAATCAGGTGTGTCAGGGTTCTAGTGTTGTCAGTTTAGATTTCAGGTAGCTAAACTTTAAATATTGGGCTAACATTATTGTTCCAGAATTAATTTGTTAAACAGATGTAAAATTCAGGTTAGATTACTACAAAGAAGTAGTTCTTCCTAAATCTTCAGTTGCTAATGTAATTGCTAGCATTAGCAATCTTACATGGTATGATTACAAGTGGTATGTTTCAAATATTGGTCAAACAAGTTATGTTTTAAGTCATGCTTAAAGTTGGGTGTCAAGATAGCAGTTCTTGGTCATTTCAGCATTGAAGGCAAATGTGCAGTTATCATGAAGATAAATACTGTAAATTAAGAATATTTCTATTTTGTTGTTGTGCTGGTGCCATAATTGTTCTTCAGAACACCAGAGGAACAGTGCCTTTCTGTATTTGTGGTGAATTCCAACTCCAGAGCTGTACATTTAGCACTTGTCAATGCTTAAGTTCTCCTTTACACATAAGCTTCCTGCTGAAGAGCACAACCAGGGGGGTTTGTGTTTTTTGTTTGGTTGAGGTTTTGTTTTGGTGGGTTTGGGTTTTTTTTCATGCTAAAACAGATCATATATTCTGGGAGCAGCATGAATATATGCAAACCCTGATTTTTTAATTTTTTTATTTTTATTTTTGTGCCATCAACACACTTCTATAGGGAGTTCCTAAGGTTAATGGATATTGTCATTTTAAAGGCTCTTTTTCTGTCTATATACAGTTTGCTGGCATTATGTTTTAGGGATGAAATGCCCTTCTGCTATTACAGTTGTATATTTTTTTAATAATTTCTGAAAAGTTGTGTTTTAAGAACTGGTTGATGTGATATTTGGGTGTTATAGTATGGGTAAATTGAAAGACTTCTCATTCAAACTATTGTACTTTAAGGACTACTTTAAATTAGTCTGTTCAGTCATGTGGGAAAACATAATGTATGATACGACCCTTGGAGTTTTTTCAGATACCTAAGAAAAGATAGATTAATAAAACAGGAGGCAAAGGCAAAATGAACCAAAACGGGTTAAACACCATGGAAAAATGTGTGCTAATATAGCTGGAGATAAACTAGTGAGGGCAGTTTTGTTAAAAAACACAGTTAGTAAGAATGAAAGTTGACTGCTGCTCCTTACATTTCTGCATTTTGTGTCTGAACTCAATTAAATGGATGTTTGTATATGTTATGCAGAGAAAACAATCTAGAAGTACCTTGACAGTGATAGGCAGAAAAATGCTTAAAAAGTATAAAAAATGTTTATATTAATAAAAATGTGTGTTAAATTGAGACTTTTAGAAGTGAAATGGGATCTTGGAATTTATTACAACAAAACTGAAACAAGGCATCAAGGTGTAACTGTGTTTGATTTCATGCCAGCAGGGGAGTTCTTCTCTTACTGTGCAATGTGTGAGGCCACATTTTAACAGTGGGGGAGATGAACAAATTTTGAGGTAGCTCCAAGGAAAGCAGAAAGAAATACTACAGGGAGGTAGTCTAGCGAAAAAAAACACTTCAGCTTTTTTGTGTTTATTTTTATTAGATACATTTTCTGCAAACAAATAACTAGTTGTCTAATTTGTGTTATAAGAGCATCATTTTGACATAGAGCTCCATCATAGTTGGATGTGGTTTGAATAGCAAAGTTACTTCAGCAACTAAAAAGCAGAAAGGCATGATTTTTTTTTAATCAAGGTGACCATTCTTTTTTCGTTCCTTAAAAGTACGAGAAACCCCACTGTGCATGCTAAAATTACAAGGAAAGCACGTTCATCTTTCCCAGTGTGCTTAGCAGATGTAGAGTTAAGGCTTCCTGAAGTACAGCTCTGAGTATAGCTGAACTGATTTGAACTAAAGCAGAACATTGCCTTAATTTCTGAATCAGAGAAGTATTTCTTTAAAAAATAAAACAATGAGAAAATTACTTCTGGTTTTCTCAGTGGGTTTTTCCCCCCTTTTTTAAGCACAGCATTTGCTGGATAACATAATCATAAATCTGCTGTCCACTTGTAATTTCAGTGGCTGTTGGGCACAGCCTCCATGTACATAGGAAGATGGCAAAACTTAAGCTGCAGTGACACTGCTAGAATTGGGTTTTTTTTAAGAAATCTGTTGTAGATTCTGAGTTTTTTGAGCTAGTTGACCTCTATGAAAATAGGAAAGGTTAAATATATAATCTGTTAATGCTACTTAACCATTAATTAGAGTTGAGCTTAATTGTCCCATTTTACATGTGCTCTGTGGCAAATATACACGAATGTGTTGTCGTTATGGTTTGTTGTATGTTTGTGAACTTGGCTGTGCCTGAGCTATCCAGTTTGCCAGGATGTCACTTAAACCTTCCTGAAAATAAGTCTTCAGTATTTTCTTCCACTTTTTTCGCCCCTGGTTTGAAATTTAGGTAGTAGAAGACATAGCAACTTAATATTAGCGTGCTAATTTAGCAGCGTTCACGCTCTTGTTGCAGCTTCTGTATTAGCATTTATATTTTTAATTGTATATAATTTTGCTTAAGCAATCATGTCAGATTCAGGGTCTGATTTAAAACATGTGGTTCTAATTCTGTATTGGTACTCCAGATATACTTGACTACAAAACAGCTTTCTTTGGTAAGAGGTTGGCTACTGCTGAGAACTTTGTCAACTATAGCGAAACTGATATATTCTGATACATCACTTTGCCAGTGATATATACAGCATGTTTGTGCTCAGCCTCTTCCTGAACAATTCACAGGGAGGATGATTTGATCACAACATGCAAATGAATTTTGGTATTATAATGCTTGGAAATTCTAATCTGGTGGCTCTTGCTGGATTTTTTCCAGGCTGTTCTGCCTCTACTTGGAGAGAGTTTGAGGAGAATAAAAGTGAAAATGGCTTCCTTCTATATGCAGGGGAAGAGAGGGCAGAAGGCGCCAAAACTTAGCACATGTTTTTTTCCTTGCTTTTTTCTTATGTGCATTGAAAACCAGTTGTCCTGTGATACAGAAAATAGTATATTGTTTCATTCCCCTGTGAATTTTAAAAAACTAATTTTTCTATATCCTAGTTAAGATTATATAAATAAGCCTTTACTATTTTGTTAGGTTTTACATGGGTACTATTAGTGTTATTATCTCACTGTTTTATTTAAGGGATCTCCTATGATAAATATTGGAAAAATACAAAATAATACACTTAAAACTGGTTAAAAATATAGCACATGGAAATAGAGGATGTCCTGTTGAGGTTATATATATGTCATTTTATATCTAGCTCTGTTTCCCTTTGTGGATGCCATTACATGTTCATGTGCACTGGTTGGAATCTAAATGTGGGTTGGGTTCAAATTGGCCCTAAAAATGCTTGGTTAACCTGAAGTAAAAACCCAAAAGCTTTTTTTTAGCCTAGTATAAAAGAATGTTCCAGCTGATGCTGCAGAAGTTAGTTGTAGCAATATTGATGGGAATTTTAAACTAAATAGCCTTGTGTTACAGAGTCAAGTTTTCTGTTCCTTTGCAGATAATGTTCACATTATCTGCTTGATACATCTCAACCAGACCAAACAATGCTGAGAAAGAGTACAAGGCATTAAGGTTATTTTGTTTGATTTTGTCTTTGTCTGTGTCCTGTAATTCTCTTCAGAGCAGATCTAGATCACCTTGGCAGGAACACTTTTGCTAACCAGCATGCTGGCCTTGTGTAGCGTTTGTGACTGCTTCATGTGATGGAAGCACGCTGATGGTGGTGTGAGAAACTATAAACAAAATCTCCTTTGGGTGTAAATTAAATGTTCCTAGTATGTTTTGTTACATGTACTTCTTCAATAAGGTATTTCTCCTAATTTTCCTTAATTGGCAAATACGTTTTGAAAGCCTCTCAATTATAGTAGGAAGATTTAGTAAGTGACCTCAGATGGGAGAATCCTAAGCCTTACAAGCAGATATTTTTTCAGCTGTTTGAACCAGTTTAATCTTCTTGTGCAAAAGCTATCTGAATTTACATTTTACCACCTCATCTTGGATGGTAGCTATTCTGGAATGATGACTTCTGATTAAGTCCTTGAGTAACTGTTTTTATCACAAAATAGCACATTATTCTGCATCAAATTAACTCTGCTATGTTGTTAATTAGGAGATAGTTTTGCTCTACATTTGCCAGTTACTATAAATAAAATATATATCCTGACACAGAAAAACTGTAGGAAGTGTTTTTACCAAATTTTAGGTATAACAAGATGAAAAAGGCAAAAGCAGACAAAAGCTAAACTTTGAGAGGCTAGAATTTATCTTGGCAGCTTAAAGTATCCTAAAGCCACAGGTGCAGAGTTCTTTAAGCTGGCTTGACATAGTTGGGCCATTAAAAACCAAACAAGTTGGTTTTTGGAAAGTCAGCCTAGCCTGTCTTTATAAAGTTCTGGGGACAAGATTGTTTCTCAGATGTGGATTTAAAAGTGGCTGTTTTAAAGGTGATGAGCTGCATTTGGGTGTTCTGTGCTCGGAAAAAGCTGAGGTTGGCTGTGTCACCGTTATGTCTCCTTTTCATTCTGCTTCAGTCCAGGTAATGTGAAGTGAAACTCTGCTACTATGGACTTGCAAGTATGGGGTCAGCTTAAGTTTATGTAACTTCCCTTGATCTTTTGCTTAAGAAAAACTTACCTTTTAAATGGTGCTCCAGATAGTGTTAGATAACTTGGTTAAGCTTAAATGCTTCTTTGCCTTTGCATTCTTAGGCCATTTTTCTATTGTTTAAGTACTATTTTAAATATTAGTTGCTGTGATCATTTTAGCTTGAGCATTGCTTGCTCTGTTAAGCTGTTAAAAACAGGCTTCACCACTGCCTCGGTGCATTAATAAGAACAAGGTTGCAGACTGCTCTTCATTGTAATTATAGCATGTAACTCAATTTCCTTTTTTCATCATGTTTGTTAAGAAACTTTGAAATAATGGTCTATTTTTCCGCTTCATTTTTTATATTTGTGTGTCTGATATGGGTGTGTGTATGCATGTATGTAATAAGTGCGTGTTGGCAGTTACTACAGTTAAAAACCACCAGGTATCAACTGACAGAGATTTCTTGGCAGGCCCTAGGTGTTCAATACACAATAAAAATAAAATGGCTCTTAAAGTCAATTCGAGTTGTGTGTTTGGGAAAAGCCTCCACAAACAAAGCAAGTGCCTTTCTGTAAGGTAAGTGTACGGATGTAAGAGGAGAAGCAGAGAAGTTCAGGGGCTCTCTGAAGGCCACACAGAAAGTCAAAGGCAGAGCCAAACTTGAACTCAGAAGTTCCTGGCTTGTGGCCTAGGACTGAAGCTAGTCATACACAGCTGTATTGAATTGTGAATAGAATGATGCTTTTTTTTTTCCCCCCCTCATGGATTTATGGGAACAAAGCTGATTTTACCAAAATCATAGGGTAAAAAGATAGAAATGTATAATTCGCCTTTCTCAAAATTTCAAGTGCTAGAACTTCGATGTTAAAAGTTGGTTCAGCACTTGTGGGTTTCCACTTGCCAAGGAGTGTGATTAATGTAGCTGGGTCACGAATTGTGACAAATCCTAGTGCAGTGCCTTGAGGTCAGACTAAGGGCTTTTTCTGAGTGTAGAGAAATTCAGGCTTAAAAGCTAGTGCTCTGCATGCTACCTTGAGAAATACTAATGACATAAAGAAAATGCCCTGAAATTTGATTTTCTTTGATGTTTTAAAATAGAAGTGAAAACCTAGTTCAGAGACAGTCTGCCTGAAGTTGACTGTTTATTAAACTGAAATTCACATTCTATATTTAACATTTGTAGAGTTTTTAATGAGGCTTTAAACTGTTGTTCTTCAGTGCAGTATGGAAGAAGTGAGAACCTGCTGTAAGTTTGATACCTCGTATTTTGCTCCTTCCTGAGGTAGAAGCATGGAGCAGCGTCTACTGAGTATGTGGACAGCTCTGGTTATTGCAGGAATTCCCTTTAGGAAGAAAGTTATGATCTGAAATATTATTATAGAATTAACATCACCATTATGAATTATTTTTCTGTGCTGTTTAAAAATCTTGACAGGGATTTTAAAGTCCATTTCACAATAAAAGGGACTTCTTTTCCAGGCAAAATGTTGTTAATACCAAGTTCTAGCAGCAAAGTAATTTTTCTTTTTTTCCCTGGGGTTCCTTAATCTATGTGCTGTGTCTTGCTAACTGAGGCTTTATGCAAATTTATAGTAAGGTTATTTTCCTAAAGTATGTACGTGGAACTTAGCCAGAGAATATAAACAAAAAAAAAACAAAAAAACAAAAAAACAACACAAAAAACACAGAACCAAACAAAACACTGAGGTGGTTTTGTTTGCTTACCAGGAAGTAATTTTCATTTTGTGTGTTGAAAGTAACAAAAATGCTAAATAGTTTTAAAAAGAAGTCCAAGTATCAAAAGCTTATCAATAAAATATCTCATTCCTGAGGAGCTGAAGCACTGATGTCTTCTGGTGTGTGCACTGTTACTGTGCCTCATTCTTTGGAAAGAATGAGTGGTGTGAGTGGTGTGCAGTTTGAGGATGCATCAAAAATTTCATTGGTAGTTAATGAAAATCAAAATGATTTATTTGAGCATTACAGTGGTCTACTTTTTTACTCACTGTCCTTTTTTATACACTGTCATGGTTTAACCCCAGAAACCAAGCACCACACAACTGCCCGCTCCAAACCAAGCCCCATGGAAAATCCTTTGAGTTTCCCTTTCAGTTTCAGCTCTTCGGGTGTTTACAAGTCCCAATTGCCTTTGGCTGTGGCTTTGGAAGACATTTAAACTGGGTTTGTCAGGTTTGTTGCATAAGCCTGGACCACTTATGAGATGGATATTGTTGTGGTAGTTCTTGATTTATTCACCTATTACAACTGGTAATATATTGTAATTAAACTGTATAGTTCTTCCCAGCAGGTCTTCCAGAAACACTGTAACCTTCTAGTGATGAGTCGCTGAGTTTGGAGTTGCTCCCCAGTCACCACCAGTAACAGTGTTATGGGCTGGATTCTTGCACTAGTGAGTGGGAGACCCAGCTGAGCTTGTTTCATTATGAGCTGTGCTGCCCCCTAATTTAAGTTGGTAGCATAGCTTCAGTGTCTGACTAAAGTTTACCCCACTCTTTTGTTAAAACAAGGTGTTAGTTAAGAGCAAACTTATAAATGGCTGGTTTAACAAACAATGGTGTTTCCAGTGAAGCGAAATATTTGTTTTTTTTCTTTTATGCTCTTTAGAAAGAGCATAAAAAAAAAGTTGGTGACTCTTACTTGATTCACTTCCCCATTTAGGTCAATCAAGTGTAGGTCACATTTACTGATAACCATAAGTCCAGTTGGCACCTCCAGCTTAGCAGATAGATTTGATTAAAGCCAAAGGTCTGGTCTTTCACCTAAAATTTGGATTTTTAAACACTTACATGTGTGACTGAATTCTGTATTGCTTCTACTATAAGATCATGCTAACTTTTCTGCTAGGTAGCATTAACCATTTTTCCAAAACTGCAGCTTCATAGAAAAACAGATGCTTTGCACTGGCATGGAAGCATCAGTAAGCTGACAAATTAGATTTGAGGTTCTAGTGTTTAAAGGGCTTTTCTTTCAGCAGGAAATAGTCTCCCACATCAGCTTACGTATTTTAACCTTCAACTTTATATAGCAGCAAAGAGTTGACCTGTCTATGCAGAGCTACCTTTCTTAAAGAGGATCGAGGGAAGGTTTAACTGAATAGATTAGAAGTGCAGTGTTTTGTGGAACGGTGAATATCTTGCATTCATGTCATATCATACACTGGTTTTGCCTAGTGTCTAAAAAAAGGAAACGGCTGTGTTCCACACTCATGATATTTATCATTGGTAAGATAGGAAGAGGTAGTTGTTAATTAAAGATAGGAGTCTTCAGATCTTCTGTCAGCAGAGGTCAGAATTGTATTTATCACTGGAAAAGTGCCAAACTTCGGTGGATCTGTGTGCTGAGTGCTTTTCTGATTTAGCTCTTTCTGTTAGGACTGATGCTGAAAAACCACTCAGAAGTAAAGAATGTCTGTTACTCTTTCTCTGAAGATTATAGTTTGTGAATTTTATGCATTTCTTTGTGTCTTATGACATCATTGAACATGAGAAATGTGTGGCTTTGATTAAAAACAGTCTTGCTTAATGCAGTAAGGCAAAAAATAACCTAAAAGTAGCAAACACTATTTGGAGGGAGAATTTATCAAGACAAATCAGTTTAATCTTGGTACTTTAGAAATAGGTTAAATGATAACATTTCATTTATATCACTGTAATTTTTACCTCACTTTTTCTCTTGTAACTTAACGCTTTTATTTTCTGTGTAGCATTGAGGTCATGCTCTTTTGTAATCTGAGGTGGCAGTTCAGTAGTTTCCTCATTCTGGATTCTTTTCTGGATTATGTCTTGCTTTAGAATTTCCCTCTTCTGTAACAGAGAGGGAGAGAGTGGCCATGCCTGGAGGACTATCCATAGTCATGTTGTATTGTGGTCTGCAAGTTCCTATCATCTTAGAATTTTTGTATATTGAAGCAACTTTTTGATGGGAATTTCCATGTTGTGAAGGGGATGCAAGCTTTCTGGAATTACAGATAGAGCTGACTTGGTTTAAAAGAGAAATTTCTTCTTGGATAGTAACATGTAGTTAGTTTTAAAATGTTTCCATCTTCTTGGGTATGAATGGTCACTAGATTTTTGAAAGTAATATGTGTATTCAGTCCTCGTTGATTATTTACTATTTTAAAAAAATTCTTAAGTTATCTTAAACTACTATATTCAGAAGCAGGAGGATATGTACATAGGATTGAAGTTAGAAATTGATCTGGTACTGTATCTGTGAATGACATAAGCAGCAAGTTAAAATTCATCACTAAAGCTGTAAATTATAATTCCTGGAAAGAAACAAGGAATGAGAACCCTCAATCAAGGTTTCAGAAATCTTGTCTACTGCACTCAATGCAAATAGGAAAAGCTCTCAGATGACTGACTGCTGAGATTGGGCAGGTACCAATTCCATAGGAATAACAGCACAGTTGAAAGAAATTCTTTCCCTGGTGGGAGACTACGCTTAGTTTAGACAAATGCCTGAGGATACAGTGAACACTTTGCACTTAAACTTTTATAATGTCTTTGCTTAAGAAATAAGGAAAGGATTGTTTATTTAGCAATTAGTAAGTGTTGCATGTCTAGACTAGGTGGTTTAATCTATGCTCTCTTTCCAGAAGGCAAGAAATAACATTAACTTTTTTTAAAAAAAAAAATGCTGCTAGAGAGTATCAGCATGCCACACAGTATCAGGACTCTCAAAAATGGATAAATCAAAAACCGCATACCAGATTAGTAACCGTGAGAGGTGGCAATCATCTTTGCCTATTAATGGACTGTTTTTTATAACTTATTTTGTTTCTGCCTCATAACTGTTGTGGCTAGTTAATTTAAAATAAACTGCTAAACAGGTAAAATTATGTGGCCTGTAGAATGCTGTCTTCCACTCTTTTACAGTCTTTTTGAAATGAAGAAGAGACATTTCTACAGTTTTCTAAGTTACTCTGTATGGCCGTCTGCACAGGTAATGGGGTAAGGTGACAGTAAAGTGTTGAGCACAGACCTTTGTTTTCCTATCTAAGTCAGGAAGATGTGCAGTTTAGGGTGACAGGACTTCATGGTGATGCAGTGTCTACTACTTGGGATGGTTTTGTTCCATGGAGTCTAATAAATTCCTGTTTTAATTCTTATTTTTAGAAAAAACATCTGAATAAGCAGTGGTATTTCTAATGTTAACTGTGGTGTTAACCTGATTTATCTTTGGAGTGGTCTTTTTTTAAAAAAGTATTTATCATCAGGTAGCTGCAGTTTTCTGTGACCTTACAAAGCTCTTGAGTGAACTTGTAATATCCTTCTTCATAATGCTTCCTATAGAGTACTGACAGCTGTCTTATCTTTCCAAACATAGCTTGCCAGGAATATGAGGAGAAACTACAATTTAAAAACCTTCAGAGTGAGGCATTTCTAGATTTCTGTACATTATGTGCACATAAAGTGTGCTTGTATACATGAGAAAAAGAGGTGGGATTTTTTTTCTTTGCTAAGTGTGGACACTGATATTTATTTGCTTTCTGAATTACACTGTGAAAGTTTTCCTAGGAGGTTGCTAAAATAGAAGGAATTTTCCTTGATACATACTCAGTCGTATCATAACATGTAGATGTATGATACAATATGCTTAGAAATGTTGGCCTTTAGAATTATTGTTAAAGAATTTGTTTATCATGGGGAAAGAAGAGTGCAAAGTAGTGTCAAATGCGATGTTCTTCAAAAGCACAGCAGCAATTTTAAGACTTTGAAATTTAGGGGAGTGTATAGTAATGCCACTTACACGTGTTTTGGTGGTCTGTGTATCTTCCACTGTTTTTTACAGTATCCTGTGCAAATAGCAAACCAGTAAATTACAGAGAGTTTTGATATGATGCCATTAACTGGGAACAGTGATCAACATTCCATATGGATGATGAAATTGCAGTTGAGGGTAGACAAAAATAAGGTTATAAGTATTGAGAGTGCAAGTGGTGTTTGTAGATGTTGCATGCCTTGGTGAGGGTATTTGATTCTTTATGCTATTCTGAGATCTCAAGTAGTAATTTTCTTAGAATCCAGAGCAAAATGATCACATATTTGTCCTCAAAACTCAAGTGATTGTATGAGAAGATGAGTTTGGAAAGGCTTTGAATTTTTTGGCTGCTTAAGTAACCTCACAAGGAAGGATTTTTAGTTTCTTACAGTTCAGAACAAGTCACATCTTGCACTTCTTCTGTGTTTTCATTTTTCCTGTTTCCTGCATACGGTTTCTTTACAACTCCCTAGTTTTAATTCTGCATGCCAATGAATAATTTCAGATTACATCTTAATTAGGCACGAGTCATGGCATGAAGTATTGAGTTGTGATGTTTGGATAATTTATTGATCTCATTTTTTAATGAAAAATGTCTAATGAAGAGGATGGGCCAGCTGGTTGCAGTAAGAAAGAAGGGTGAGAAGCATCATCTGGGGATGAAAGGCTTCGACATCAGGCTCTGCAAAGACTCTGTGCTCACCACATAACCTAAGCATCAAACAGCTATTTTCCAGTGTCCCTGAGATCTTGATGCTTTAGAACTAGATATAAAGCCTAGCATATCTCTTTATTTTGAGCTAACTCACCAGAATAAAGTTCATTTTTCTTTAGTGATTAGGAGTGTATCAAATTTCTCGTTAAGATCCATGTCTTTCATTCCTTCACTTACATTTTAGGTGTATGTCTCATGCTTTGGCCTTCAGAAAGTCTGTAAGCAATGCAGCAAGGAGAAGACTTTAATTCCCTTGTGATTTACCTAGTTTCTTGAGCAGGGTGTGCAGTCTGTCATCCTCATTGAGGATCTAATGAGATATGATCCCTGCCTGTCAGCCTTTTAACAGCAGGTGCAAGCCCCAGAACAAGAAGAGGGCATGGTCTGTTAGCAAAATGACTCACTTTGGTGTCCTGTGTGCACCTTACAAATACTGCTCCGTCCTATGAATGGTGCAATGCATCTGATTGTAAAAGCCATTTGAAGGACATGGTTTATGTGATTTGATCTATCAAGATAACCTTTATCAGTGTTTAAATCTTCATACAAAAGTGGGGAAGGAGGAAGTTTATATCTGTTTTCATATTGTAAACAAACCTTGAAATGCATACCAGAGTTGATATATGACAGGACAGTATTTTAATTACACACCTAGAGTAAATGTATTTAAGGGTTTTTTTGGGTTTTGTTTGTTTGTTTGTTTGTTGTTTTTTTTTTCTCTGAGACACTTGGCTTGCAATTTAGCATTGCTGTTTCACCAGATTTTAATTTTTTATCACCTCTGGTTACCTATAGACAACAAATACTGAATAGTAGCTTTATAAAATAGAGTGATTTATTGATACAGTAAATTCTATATCTCTTTGCTGCTGGCACAGGGAATCCTGATGTTATTTAATCTACTGTGGAATCTTGATGACCTTACTACAGCCATGGTCTGTAACAGTATAGTTGTAACTCCTTTCTTTGTATACATGCAGTCCTCCATGACTTACAGAGTGACTCATAAAAGTGTGAGAATACGCTGCAATACAATTAGACGTTTTACACAGGATATCCATTACTAGATAAAAGCTAGGGATCAGCAGCTTTGTGAAAGTAAAGAAACTCCCGTTGTGTACTGGCTAAGATCACATCTGTGCTCTTCCAGACGTGGGGAGCTATGTGTTTAATGGCTGTGTCTGTAGGGCACATGATACTACCACTGTCAGTAAAGCTTCTGTAGCTGCAGACTTAGAGGTTCCTCCCTCTTGGTTTCCAGATGCTTGGATACATCTTAACAGTATTTGATCTTGAACTTGATCCTGCTTCTGAGTGGCAATGGGTTGACTAGATTCTTCAAGACTTTTTTGTTGAGGTTTGGATGATTAGTTTAACTCAGGAAAACTCAGCAACTTTGGGCTGTTGATTTCTGAAGAATTACTGGGGGTGGAACACCATTTATTAAAGCCAAGCTGTTAAATCTCATCAGTCCTCTGTTGAAGGCATAATGCATGAATGATAACATAAACTCTGTTAAGGAGCTGTGAGGACTAGGAAAAATTAGTCCATGTGATGAAAGCTGTTTACCAAATATAATACTGAATTGCTCTCTGATTTTGTGCTATAGGGGAACTTTATCTCAAGTTATAAGGGTGATAAACACCTTTATTGCGCAGAGACTTAAGTTTCTACTCCTGGATTATGTCCTTTTGAAAGGGTGAAAAAATCCAAAACATGATGTTCAGGCATTTATCAGTAGACAGATGAAAAACATACTTTGTTCCTTAAACACAAAACACTAACCTGTTCTTTGTTCAGCCACCTAACTCTTTGTCAGCCGTTATTGAATCTTGGGTTTTTTTGGTGCAAAGTAAAACTTGTTGTTGAACTATTAAGAATATTTTTTTTAAAAAATAACCTGTGAGAAACCTGAACGGCTGCTGGAGTGAAAACTGAATTACACAATTTTTCATTTAATTTCTTTATTAACATTGCAACAACAGTCTCCTTTTCTAATACAGAGTTCACTGCAAAGTGAATCTGCAGATGTTTTTAGTGCAATTTGTTTTGGTTTACATAAAAGCAGTAGTCTTCTCCAAAGCAAAAGTACTATTTGCAGACATTAATGTCAGATATTTATTTTTTTTTTTCTTTTTTTCTTGAGGGGGAAAAATGAGTAATGAAAATTAAACTGAATTTAAAGTGAATTTTTACAGTTCAGAGCTGGTCATCTTGGGGATTTTTCAGCAGGTTAACAATTTTAAGAAATAAAAAAATTAATCTCACTTCTGTCATTAAAGTCTGCAAATGTGGCAGGACATAGATGCAATTAACTTGAGTATGTTTTAGTATGTTTTATTAGTTTTCACAGTAAAAGTCAGTGTTGCAGATTGGTTTCTTGGGGTGGTTACAGTCATTGGAAAGAGAAAATGATGGCAAAAGAGTCACGCTTGTTGCAGGTCAGATGTGGACATGTTATCTCAAGTTGCAAGATCACTGAGTACTCAATTAAGTGATGACTCCATTATAGTTTGTAAAAACAGTACTTTTGGACTTGTGGTTATTTCTTTAGAGAATGGATATAGAGTTCTTAAAAAAACCCTAGTATTCTGCTTCCTTAATTACTGGAGTTCATAACTGAATGCTAAGAAGTAGCTTACTTGCACTTGTGAGGTCTGAATTCATGTTTGAATTATGTCTGAGCTTGATATTACTGGTTAATTTTGTAAAAGTACCAAAGAATACCACACTCATACTTGTCTTAACTAAGGAAAGTTGCCAAAAAAGAAACAGAATTTTTTTCAAAATCTCATGAGAACTGTTTTCTATGCTTGGAGGAGGACAGAGTTAGTATCTTGATGAAAACACTGCCTGAAATTTAGTGTGGTCCTTGTGGGATTGCACATGACCAGGTTTTATAGTAATGTACTGGTGATCAAGGGCCCTTCACATTTGGAATATTAATTGTCCTGTTTCTAATGGAGTGTTCCTTAATGGCAAGAGCCGTTTCCCTCCATACTGCTGACTTGTCCTATGGCTTTGAACATACTTATTTATTCTTTGCTTGGGTTTACTCATGTGTAGAATTAAGTTTTACATACTTCTTAGTGTTGTTGCAATACTTAATTAATATTTATAAAAGCCTTTGACATCCTGTGATGAAAGGAACTCTGCAAGTGTTCAGTAGTGGTATTATTTTATTAGTGAAAATGCAAGAGGAGTCAGAAGGGTACCAGTTTTTAATTCAGAGCGAGCAATGGAGTCATTCTGTAACCTTGAGCAGGTCATTCAGTCTCTTGTTTTGTAATACGTCCTGGGAAAGCTCTGTTTCGCAGCATGTGTTATTAAATGCCATCCTTCCCTCCCTCAAGTCCATTCTGAGGGAAAAAAGGTAAAAAGTAAACATACACTACTTTACTGAGCTGCTAAACATAGCAGGTATTTCTTAAGGAAATAGATTATTAATAGGGGCAGAGGGTGAGAAGGGAGTGGATATAACACTTGCATTTCAGAGTCACCATGAGAACTTGAGCATGTGTTACCAACAAATGTCACAGACCAGAGTGGATTTTGCCTGTTGCAGATCTCTCTCATTTGGGTTCAGTATGCACCGTGCTTAATTGCAACTCCACTGTGAAGTGACTTCATATAATCTTTGTTGAATTCTAAGAGCTCACTAATCCATGGTACTCAGCTGGTAAACACGTTCTTTCTTCAGACTAAATATTGTCTGTATTTGAGGTTTGTGATCATGAAGATTGATAGCTCTCATAGCACCTTGTATTTGGCTATTGCATAATAATATAAATATCAGTCAGTTGTGAGGTTTTTCCCTCAAATGACAGCAGAAGGTTATGATTACATACTGTCATTAAAATTACAAGATAGTGAAGAACTTTTGAAAAGTATACATCTGTTTTAAGACAGCCAGCTAGGCATTTGCCTAATTATGTAAGGCACGATAACATTAAATAGTTATTTGCCATGCTTCACACATGCAAATACAGGGTTTAAGTTTTTTATTTCATACATGGTGCTACATCTGCATTTTACTCGTTGCACAAAACACATAGGTGTGGTTTAGAACAAAGGGCATCAAAACTTTTATTTTAAGTACTTCAGCAAGGTGAAAAACTTGCCCAGTGAAGTGTGAGGCATAACTGAATGTAAGTGCTGGTTTATGCATGTGCAGTATGGTGGATTCAAATTGAAAGCACCTGTATCTTTGTCCTGCTTTATTGCACTCTGGCTGGACAGCTTGTTCCTGCTGGCTTTTTACTTCTTTTTAGTCCTTCTTCAGCTCTCAGCTCAGTTGGCCTAAGGATGAAGAGGAACAGTGTTTGTCCCTACTGAGAATAAACAATGGTTTGCAGTCTTCAAGAACAGTTATTAAAACCCCCATGCTTTATGTAAACCTAGTTACAAGCCTTAATTTATGGAGCATGCCTAGTAGTAATGGAATATCAAGAATTTACCTGCCTGGCTTCAGCTGAATGTACTGAACATACATGTTGGCAGATTTGTTCCAAGATAAAGTAATGTGGTGAGATTTGTACAGCATTTTCCAGACCTGCAAAATACGTTACTTGTTTCCGCCTTTAACTTAGACTTCCTGATATGGATAATGACAATCCTGAAACTTTGTAACTGAGTATTTGCAGCAAGTAACTGAATGAATTTTCTTACCTGTTAAAAATAAATATTGCCTCCGGTAATAAATGGGGTGGAAAATACACACCTTAATACCTTTGCCAAGAATATCTGAGCAAGCTGTACAGAATTGTTTGAACTTCTAATACATTTAAAAAACAACCTTAACGTGCTGGTTCTTCCACCTTGACCTACAACCAATGAATAATAACTTTGTGTGGAAAGCCTTGTTCTTAACTTCACACTGATAAAATTAAATACGTTCTTCCTTTAGTATTTTGATTTAGTATAATTAAAATAATTACTTACACTTCGATAAATATTATTTTCATTACTACAATGCCCTGAAGCACTGCATGTGGAAAATTTTATAATATTACACAGATCTGGTGGTATGTAATATGCTTGTCAGACTGTTAACTTGCATAAAGTGTTTTGGTTTTTATAGCAGATAAATTTAGAGTGTTTCTTTGGAAACTGAACAAAAGTAAACAATCAGATCCTTTCCAAAATGTAATGTAAATTATACCACTGTGCAACTCCAAGGGTATCCTTATAATATCCCCAGGCAGGTAGAATTCAAGCATTTCACCGTTCAGTAGAAGCTGCCTGTAAGCAGCACGATTGTCTGGGCTTGGTTGGGGGAGGGATTTTTTTCTCAGTAATTTAACAGTCACTAAATAGAAACTACTTCACTGATACTTATATTTTAATTTTTTCTTGATCCCTTCTGAAGTGCCATGTCATGAACATTAAGAAAACCTCCAGTGTTTTCAAGCGTGTTAAAAAGTGCAGCAAGTAACACTGTAATAATGTGTCTTATGTTTTCTTTATTTTCACCTTCCTCTAAAATTCAGAAAGTCCTGTATCTGTAGATAATCTGGATCTTAACCAAGATGGCTTTTAGGTCTTGGGGTTTTTTTTGGCTGAGAAGCACAAATACATATAAATGTCAGTCATAATCTACAAAATGTTAAAGTTTAAAATAAACTTAACTGCTTCTGTTGTTAAAGACTCCATATAATCCATTTTTTACTGTCTGTACAGCTTCTGCTGGTGCCACAAATGATGCTCTGGCAGAAAATGTTTCATTTGATTCAACTGTATTATACTCACTCAGTATTTTTTCTGAAATGTCACGTTCTGACATTAAAACAAGTGTCATAGTTTTTGTGTGCACTGTGGCATAGTTACCATGGGAAATAGATTAATTTCCTGCAACTTTTTTTAGTGTTGAAAAATAATTCTTTTCTTGCCATTTAAGATAGAAGTTTGTAATGTAAAAAAATACAGAGCTCTTTTGTTAAAATCAAATTTACATTGCAGTCAGGAGCTAGCATTTCCTTTTTAACAGCAGTTATATTAATAGTAAGTATTCTTTTAATAGCACTTCTCATACATACCTACAAGAATGTACTATGAAGGTGGCAGTAATACTTGTGTCCCAGATTGTAACCTGTTTAAAGCCCCAGTAAGGCTTTGAGCTTCACTTGTGGAATTGATGTGGGCTGCTGAATGCAGTGGTGTCCTGATACAGACCTAGAGAGGAGAGTAGCTCGTTTAGGGCTTCCTGCTGCTGTCCTTCAGCAGAGGACGTGTCAGTAATTAGTTTCCTGCTGGACCACTAAGTACAGAACTGTGTTTTTTGTTCTGCTCTAAGGTATTACATTTTTTTTGAGGAAGCATTCCAGAGCTGCATTGCCAGTCAGTGACACAGAGCTGGTTATGGTCAGCACTGCAAGGTACACTGGAAGTCGGGCAGTCTGGTGCTGAACATGTTCAACATCTGGATTAATGACATTTCCGATTGGGATGGACCAACCTTCACCACCTTTGCAGGTGATGCAAATGAAGCTGAGTGGTTGACTCCTCTGAAGATTAAGGTTGCTGTTCAGGGAGAACACAATAGGCTGGAGAAAAGGGCCTGACAAACCTCTTGAAAATTAGCAATCATAAATGGAAAGTACTACACCTTTGTCAAAATAACCTCCTGCTATAGCACAGGTTAGGCATCCACTGACTGGAAAAAGCTCTGCAGAAAAAATACCTGAAGGTCTTGAGAAAGAAATAGTACAATGTGAGCCAGCAGGATGTCCTTGCTAATAAGAAACCAGCCATGTGCTGTGCTGTATTAGCAAGGATATAGCCAGTGGGTCAGGAAAATAGATTGAACACTTTTAAGTCCATCTTTAACATAGTATGTCCAGTTTTGGCTCTCATAGAGGAAAGACATTGACATGTTAAATGGTCACTAAGATGATTAGTGTTCTGGAGCATTCTTGCTCAAGGAGAAGCTGAGCAAACTGGATTTGTTCAGCCTTAGAAATAGAACGCTATGGGAGTAATGTTACTGCTGTTTTCAGTTGCCTCATAAGAGGGTATCAAGAGCCAGACTCTTTGTAGAGGTGGTGTACAATGATAAAACAAGAGAGAGCAAACACAAGTTGCAGTAAAGAAATCCTGATTAGGTATCAGAAGGCAAATGCAGTGTATGGAGTGAAAAAGTGGAGTAAGTTCTCCACAGCAATAGTAGTGTCTCAGCTTTGGAGAATAGTCAGAATGTGACTGGTCCAGAGCATTCTGTTTGATGATGTCCGTTTTGTGTGGGGTTAGATCAGGCTCTGGCTGACTTCTGGAGGCCCCTTCAGTCAGAATTATTTCTGATCCTGGTAATGAATGCCAGTAACGGTATAATGTATCTAGGGAAAAAGTGATAGTTCAGTTTTAGAAGATGAATTGGTTGTAAAGAAACAAATGAACAAATGAAAAACACAGAAAAACCCAGCATTGAAAAAAACAATCTGTAAGGGACCATTTAGGGATAAGATTGTATAATTTTTTTTGTTAGATTTCAAACGAAAGGAATTTTTTTTTTCTTCTGATAGATAAACCATTTGAGATGATAAAAATGGTAGAGTGTCTCTTTTAATACAAAATAACACTGGCAAATACTTGTGCACGCTTGCAGACTAATAAATAATCCTGCGACTGACATCTGACACTTTTCCCAGACAGCCTGAGTTCATTTCAAACCCCCTGTTGCATGACAAGTTAGGACTCTGGGGGTATCTTGTATGCACAGTCAGGGAGGTAAGATCTTTTTGGATGATGTAGTAAAAAAAAGTTTCACATGCAAAGAAAAGGTCAGCAGCAGCTTCCTTACAGTGGTTGTCTGTTCAGGGCTTTGATTTTTCACTCAAACACACAATTGGAGAAATGAAAGATCTCCACTTAATGGAAGACAGGAAAGGTTTGCCAAGTTGTCTGTCGTCTTATCTGCTGATATTATGGTGTTAGTGAGGTTATTGAGTTTTGAAAGAGTTCATATTGCCAGAGCAGATCATTTGTAGTAGAACAGAGATCTTGAGGATTGCCAGGTCTCTCTTCCCTGTGAAATAACTGACTTGTGTCCCTGTAGCAGGGCACAGGTCCTTAATTTATTTTATTCTGGTAGCTGTTATCATTTTGCTGGTCCATGGTGTTTTTCGTGGCTGTCAGAATGACATAAGTATTTTTCTTGGCAAACACAGATAATGCAGCTTTCTACATGTGTGAGTAGTTTTTAGAGGAAAGTAAGGCTTTTTCTTAATCACATAGAACCTTAAAGTCCTGAATGGAACTTTGTCTTGCCCAAGGGACGTCCTGATAGGATACATTACGGGACATCTTAATTACAGGCAAATTTCTAACCTCATGTTTTGCCACTCTTGGGCTATTTCTACCACATTTCAGAGTTGTCTAAACACACTTTACCTGTGTCTTTGGTGTGTATGAGTGTGCATACTATGAAATAAAAATTACAGATCTGCAAGAGCTCCAAAGTGTTTGAAGCCTGAAGTAGGAGAGAAAACTTCCTCAGTTCTTACATTCTAGACCTTCGGCTATAGGTCTCCGGTTTCTTAAAGCTTTGCGTTTTATCAATTTGCTAACATATAGGAACTTTAGATTGTATTTGGAAATCAGTTTTGTAGTACATAGATGGATAGAAATTGTCCAGCAGGAAAGAGTAATTCTGCTTAAAGGAGTGCAAACAAGAAATACAGAATATTTTTTTAAAATCATTTAAATCTTTTAAATATATTTCAAGGTTTTCTTATTAACAGGTGACTCTTAAAATTGAAATTGGCTCCCTCCCTCTTCAAATGATACTCTTGCCCCTTCAGCTGGTGAAGAGTTGAGGAAAAGCCTCCATTTTTGTGAGCATTTGTTGTTGTACTGTAGGGTTTCTAACATCCAGTTCTTTAAAGAACCCTTTATGCTTAGCTGTTGTCTCCCTATAAGTCATTGTGCATAGGTATATAAGATTTCACAAAGGATGAATTTTACTCTGTTAACAAGTGAAATAAGAGTTGTAGGGAGCATTCCTTTAGAAAAGTGTACTTTTAGCCAAGTCAGTTTGCTGATGTTTTAAAGTTGGTTATTATCTACAGCAGCACCCAGTTACTGATGTTGTGCTGTGATAAAGGCGTATCGCTTGTGCCAGATACGCTATTTAAAGTACGCAGCTTTCTTGCTTTGACGCTCTTTTGGTTTTCGGCCAAAGAGAAGAAAAAGCAGCTTACTCTAAGTCCTTGAAAAGGAATAATCTTTTGAAAATGCTGCTTTAGAGCACTTCTAGAAACACACTTTCCAAAAGTCTTTTTATTTAAAATATGGTGAGTATATGTTGTGTTTGTATAAAATCCACAGCTTTCCCTAGGAGAGAGAGATGAAAGACTTTTGTCTTACATATGATGTATATTCTATTTACACACGTTGCAAATATGAAAGTCTTAATTTCATACTTTGAAGGGCTGAGTTCTGCTATCTTGGTTTCACTTACATTCAGAAAGTGTGGGACAGTGATCCTGTTACTAGATGGTTGATTTTGAACTGCACAGTTTATCCCTTATATCGATATTGCAGTTCTTTGGTGATACTGTGAATTTCTGTCTCTTTTCAAGCAAACAAATAATTTTTTTCCCTCTTGGAAGTTTTTATACTCTAGGTCCTCAAGAATGCTATTCTGAAGAATCAATTGTTTTTCCATATAAGCATCAGAAATAATTTGGCCTAAAGTAATTTCATATTCCATTTTTGTCAGTTAAGCCTAAAGACTGACTTTTGAAATGGCTATCTCCCATGTAAGCATATTTTCTATGGCTTATGGCTGTCTAATCTATGCATGCAAGCATTGCTTAATAAGAAAGAAGACTGTGATGTTGAATATTTTAACTTTTTTTTTTAAATAAAATTAATTAATCCCATTTTGACTTTTTTGATCAGCAAGATCATAACTCTTTATTTACATGGCTTAGTCTACAGGAAGTAATTTTACCTTTAGGAATGTAGGGTCTGTCAGCCCTGGGATTTATTCCATGCTGTGTTACATCTTGCTTCTGTTTGATGTTCTCTTTAAATGCACTGGAGCACACTTGCATGTTTGGACATGCCACACACTTCTCATGATGCTGAAATTATGGAGCATGTCTGTTAAGTGGGATATGTTAAATGAAAGCAAGGTAAGATTGTAAAATTGTAAATGAGGTAAAACTGTAAAATTTCTGTGCTCCAATTGTCGTGCATTTAATTTTGCTTCATTTTTAGGCTCTGACATCCAGCTTCTTCCTGATATGATTTAGCTTTCATCCACCTTGAGCATTTCAAGCTGTAGACTGCCTGTGTCCCTTGCTGCAGCAAGAAGGGCTTACACCTCAAAGAACTCACTTGGAAGCTGTAGTATGCCTTTTCTTCATTGCTTATGACCCTTAGTTCTAATCAGCTTATACTTTATAATGCATTACTATGAGTTGAATTTGCTTCCCATACACTCAGCTGAGTTCCAGAGAAGGTCCAGGCAAGTGGAGGTTGAGGGCAGAGCTCGATGAAGAGAACTAAAGTGGAAGAAAATGAAAACCACTTGCCAGTGGCAGCAGCAAGGTGTTCATGAAATAGCACTGTTGAAGACATCTTACTTTCCTGTAAGAGATTTTTGTCCCTGTATGGGTTGAGGGGGGCTTTTGTCTTGGAAGTTGCACCTGGACTTGAGCTTTTTATAAAGGTGTTTTGCAACATATCTGGGACACCCGTGTGTGATGCTTAATTCTACTGGTATCCAGGCTGTATAATTTATCACAATACTGAGAAAACTTGGAACAATGTTGAGAAGCTAGGTGCTTATAATTAGAATTCACTTGAAATTCTTTTTTCTTCAAATCTTGACCAATATTGGATACTTTATTGTTGGAGAAATTTCTGGTTTAATCAAATTTTGAGTCTTTGCCTCTGTTTCCAAACGACTTGAAATATGTTTGTGGTCTGATAATTTGGATCACTAAAGGCTTATCTGTAAGAAAGACATATTAATAGCTCAAGTTTTCCTTCTCAGTGACAATGGTCTGTGCATGCAGACCATCATTCTCTGCATATGGTGAAGGCTTTTAGCTCTGGCCCATTTTGGCTGAAGGCTCGAGGGAAGACGTAGCAGTTGTTCAGGTGACATGGTAGCTATATAGGTATAAAAGTGCTTCTGGTCCTGCAAGTGTGGTTTCAGAATCCTAGTATTCTGAAAGAAGATGCACAAGTCAGCTCACAATTGGAAGCAGGTTTGTAAATTGCCCTGTGCTTATCACAACAACTGAACAGGGTGCACCTATAGAAGTTTACTGCCATTCCTGTGTCTAAGTGTAGTAGCTAACTCAAGTTGACTGTGTTGAAAAGAAGTGTGAGGTCAGGAGGAGGGAAGAGGACTCACAGCGCTGGTATCTAGTGCACATCTTCACCTGTGAGGACCTTCCAGACTCTCACACCGTTGTCTTGTGCTGCTGCAAAAGAAGCTGGGAGTTGTGTGCACTTAAGTGCCACTCTAGGAATTTTAATTTCTTATATTTCACTTTCATTTTTTGGTGCTGTTTTAGTTTGAGGGTGACCGTGCAGGATTATGGGGTTTGTGTAGGCTAATACTGTGTGACACTTTATCTCTCCCTATCCAAGTGTGTTGGCAGCAGATAGCGTGCAGTATGTTGCACATCGTCTCGTCTCACAGTTCAGTTTGTGACAGCAAGAGCTTTGAAGGCAACTTCTGTCCTCTACCTGTGCCTTAAGCCCATAATGCGTCAGAACAACTCTTTAAAATAGAATTTTCTGGAAAAATGAGTATTGGAATTTTACAGGAAATGAACAATTTCCAAAAGAAGTAAATTGTTTTGAGGGAGAACACATTTCTTGAATGTCTATTTTTGCTTTCTTTTCCCTCTGAAATGGATATTTTAATAACACAGACTTCACAACTGTTTTCTGTTATGTCTCTAGTTTAACTAGTGTAAAAAACTTCTCTAAAATAATTGCTTTTTACTTAGGAGGTTGCTTTAAGAATTTAGATAAGGTGTAATGCATCACAACTACTGGGTTTATTTGGGTTTGGGTTTTTTTAGAATGGAGATAACATTTTGGATTACAGTGTACAGTTTCTCATCATTTTTAAGCTGTTAATATGCCGTACTTTAAATACTTGGAATTAAAATCTGTAATATGCTTTTTAAATACTTTTCAGTAATACTGATTCTAAGATTTTGTGGGAGACTAATTAAAGTGCAATTAGGTCATATTTTTAGATGAACACATGCTTTCTTAAAAAAACACTAGGTTAAAAAGCAGGCTGCTGATTTGTATTTAGCAGACTTCCTCTTCAGGGTTGTGGTGTGTCTGTGTTCCCATTACAGTGTGCTAATAACAAAACCCGGAACCACACCCCATTGCATTACTCTAAATTCACTCTGCTTGGAGTTGATGGGTTTTCTCCCCCTGTTGATCTCCTCAGTGTGAGCAGCTGTTTGCTGGAAAGCACATTATGGACCCCTGAGTTTTCAACAGGCCAGGAAGAACTATCTTTTGGCTAATGGGAAGTTAATAGGCAGCATTATCTCTGGAATACATCAAGGAGATGATTGAAAGCTTTGTTGGTGTTGAATTTTTCAGAACATGTAACACTGTGAGTTAAACTTGTATTCAACAAGCATCTTGCACCCAGCTGAAGAGGAAAATCATTGATCTTAAAGCAAATGTTAGTGAAATGCATCAAAGAGTAGAATTTGGAAAACAGCACTTGTGATACCCAAAATAACAATAAGATATTTACCCGTCTAGTTTAGTGAACTTTCACTATGGTTCTACATTGGTAGTGTCTGTAGCATCTATTCTTGCTCAGTCATTTGGAAAGTATAACTTCATACTTTGACATGTTTGTGAGGTTTTGCTCTGTGCTTTGTCAGGAGCTCTATAATCTCATACACATGATGTAGCCCAAGTGTTCAGATAGGTCCTTTCCACCTTAGAGCTTATATTAATTGAAGCCTAAATAAAGTTTTGGTAAATGAAGTAAATGAAGTGTTGGTTGCTGCTGTGTTGTGGTTGTTGAGGATGCGCCCAATGGAATATTAAATCCTGCTAAAAGAGCAGAAGGGGAGGTATTCATGCCAAACAAAAGGGCTTCTCTGCAGCTGTAGTCCACGTAGATCAAAAAACAAGGCAGCAGCAATAGCAATCTCCATGTCCTAAATTTACCACAAAGGCAGACCATAACTAGGTAATTACTTTCAGGCTATGGATCTTTTGTCCTTGTATCCTTTTAGTGCTGCATGTCACTGTAAGCTGTAGCTTCTGCTGGGATTGTGAATGTGGTTCTTTTTCTTTTCTGTTCCCTTTTCGTCTGCTCACAAAAGTGAGGAAGGTGCTTTTAAGTAGAAAGCTGCCTGTGTGCCAGGCAGTTACTGGAAGTCATTTTGTGTTTTGAGCCTACCATTTTTCAGCAGTTCTTTTGAGACAGCTCCTTTTAAACTTCTTTTTAAACATTTGCCTACTTCAAGAAAGTTCTTTGGAAATGGTGTAGAAAATAGAAACTTGTACCACAGCCCAAAAGGTATACATAGCTTGACAAGACAGAAGTAGTAAACATAATTTGAAATCATAGCAACTTGGAATGATGAGGGTGTCGCAGGAGAGCTTTTTCAACTTGCTTGCAATCTGTGGCTCAAAGAAAGTGAAAAATTCTGTCTCAATGCTATGACACACAATGCAAAGTACACTAAGCTCCCTAGTGCTTCACAGAAAAGTGTAGTAGTTGCATTTGGTGGTAACCTCAGGATGTTGTTACTGATGACTCATCTTGCCCTTATCAATTTCATCCATCCATGAAAAAGGGGTGACCAACTTCAGAAAACCAGAAAGACATTAATTACTCTCTGTAGCTCCTTTGTCATTCAGAGAGTTCTTGGAAGCCCTCAATCAGGAAGCTATTAATACATAGCACCTCAAAATATTTTTTGTAGGAATCAGTTGTGTAAATGTCTCTTTGCACTTCGGCTTTGTAGAATTCAGTGAGATTGAAAAGAAGGCTATTTCTTTTACCTTTACTGTATAGATGCAATTCAGGAAAAAGTCTATACAATGTGGCAGCAAAGCCAACTCAACTCTTAAGGTTTTTAAACTGTGATCCAAAAAGTCCTTTGATTTAGGCATAAATACAAGAAATAGTTCAGTACTATTATAAACTCCTGTTTTATTTGTAATGCTGTTCTGGTTTTTATAATTTATTTTTTTTCTGAAAGATTGTGGATTATACTTGTTAGTTGGTTCCCATTTGTAGAGTCTCTGATCCCACTCCTCATCTGCCAAATCATCTTTTTACATTAATGGTCTTTGTCTTAATCTTTCCATATAAAAAGAAATTACTCCAGGTAAGCTGGAAACTTGGCCTTAAATTTATTTTTAAGGAGGTGAATACAACTGGTTAACAAAAATGTGATTCACCATAGAAACAGTTCAGCCAATAATATAAATGCAGTAAATTAACTATTCCATAGTACTTTTCATATTTGATACAGAACATAGCAACAAGATGATGGCTTGACAACAATAGCAGCTGCATGTATTTTTTTTTCCTTTTTTTGAAAGAATGTTCTTGTGGGAAAAAATAGATTCCCTGGAAAGTAATTTATATTACAAGTTTCATCACAAAAATTCTGTGGGTGGATACAATAGCCTAGAAATTAAATTAGAGATTTGTATAATAAATGATAGGTTTGATTTGATGTGACACTTCTAGTCTCTTACAAGTGACATAGCTACAGGCAATAGAATAATCTCTTCCCCTTGTGAAGATAAATGTTGTATCAGACCAAACTATCTTATATTAAATTACAGCTTCCCTTTTTTTTTTTTTCTTTTTTTTTCCATATGAAAAGATTCATGAGACTCTTCGTTAAATAATAGCATGACCCAATTATAAGAGTACTTTGGCCAAAATGTCTTGAAGATATTTTCTACTGTCAGGCATGTGATTAATTTATGTAGTGAACTGCCATAACAGACCTGATCTGAATAAAGGAATTTTCCTTTATGCAGCATGTGGCATGATTGTGGCCATACTGAGCTAGAAGGTGCTTTTCTTATAACAATTTGATGGAAACCCTCAGATAGAAATGAAGTGTGATAAGAGGAATCTGATAGCTTGACTGTCTTTCTTGCAGGGAAGAGATTGATAGTATGTGTGGCTCTTGTTCAACTTGATTGTGCCAACGTTTTCAGACCATTGTTTTTCATGTTTTGGCAGAGAGAAGGAGCAAGAAAGGGAAGAACAGTTAATGGAAGACAAGAAAAGGAAGAAAGAGGATAAGAAAAAGAAGGACTCTGCTCAGAAGGTGGGTTTTGATATTTTAATTCTTTTATCCAGCTAAAACATAAACAGTGTTGGTGGTAATAAGATGTTAATTTGTATTTGAACTTAAAAATTGTTGCTTAAGAGTGGTGCTTCTTTAAAGACGCTTTTTTGCATCGTTTTCCTGGAACTGAGCTGTTTAACTTGGATATTTCTTCTCCTTAGAGTGCTGTGTAAAATGAAATGAATTTTTTTATATAAAGCATTTAAGTTATCTAATATGGCTTCTTTGGATCTCTCTCTACATGACTGCTGCTTGTTTGTGGTGTTCATGGATTGAAATACTCATGAGCTTTTGCAATTCTTGCCGTAAAGTTGAGTAAATATTTATTAGAGCAGGAAGATTGTTTGGTTTTTTTTAATCCTTAAGGAAGTTTATATGAAATATTTACTACTGAAGATTCCGTTTATATTTTTTGCTAAGTATTACTTGAATTTGACGTTTTCTGTAGCTAATAGCACTTTTGCTGAAGTCTACCAGTTCAAGTCTGAGTTGTGGAGAAATTTTTAAGTCACCAAAAATTGGTTCTACTCAGAAAAAAAAATTTTAACTTGGTGTATTAGAAGGTCTGTATTTTACAATAAAATTTGGCAGGTTGTTCTAGGAGTTAGTTTGAGACTCTTAGGGCATTATCCATGCTTTTTACCAGTAAAATCCTTCCTGGGCTTCCCAGTATAAAGTAGGTGCAACTACCCTGGAGCAAAATGTCTATAAGATGATTTGGGTACTGGAGAATCTGACAAATGAGGAGAGGCTGGGAGTGTTATGACTGTTCCTCCTGGAGGAGAGGAGACATGGGGGATCTCATCAATGTATATTAATACTTTGTGGGAGTAAAAAGATGGAGGCAGACTCTTCTCCACAGTGCCCAGTGGCAAAGCATAAGGCGTTATGTACATATTGTAAGTCTGCCTAATCATAAAAAGATTCCTTTTTTGTGCATGTCTCTGGCTGGGCAACTGCTGGAACAGGTTTCTCAGAGGGGTAGTGGTGCCTCTGTCTTTAGATGCTCAAAACTGAGCTTCACATGGTCCTGTGCAAACCAGTTTTGATGATTTTGTTTCAAATTGAGGAGCCTCTTGGGGCCAGGTGGAGGACAGGGGTAGGAACTGTGGATTAGATTTCCAGAGGCTGTCCCTTCCAATGTGAATCATTTTGTAAAACTGAGAGCAAAGGCTTTATTTTCTTTCAGTAGTCTGTTTTTTAGTTGCTTCAGTAACCAATCAGGTGATGAAAGATGACAATATTTACTTACATTCTGTCGGTTTCTGCTAAGAACAGACAGTACCGACTTCAGTTAAATTTTGGCTTATCCAGGGTCTTTTTTCATCTGACTTTTTCACCAATTTGAGTCTATCAGTTTAAACTGGGTGCAAAAAATGTGTGTCAGTTGTCTTCATCCAGTTGATACATCCCCAAATAACAGTCCAAAAGAGCAGTTGCTACAGTTATGGTCTCTCCAGTATCTTTTTCCCTCGGTGTTGGTGCTGTTTAATGTTGAAGTACAAAAAATGTATGTAGAAGCCAGAAAGTGCAGACCCTTATGAATAAAGAGTAGAGACTTGAGGATTATGTGCTGATATTCAGTGATAAAAGGGAAACTTGAAAAGGCTGTACTGATCATCTTGATAACAGTGCTGTGTTTACTGAGGAATTGGTGCTTTGAATACAAAAGAGATTTGCCAGCTTTCCTGTGTGGTCTCTCACCTACTAAGTTGTTCAGTACATATTCTGCCACACTCTCAGGACGGGTAAAGACTAAGTAATTTAATCTCCTAGAGGCCAAACTTCACAGTAATAGTTGGAGATAGCTCAGAATTGCAAAGTGGGCAGACAGATGGACAAAACATAAATGTGTATGTTCATTCTTATTGACTATGGAGGTGTTTACCAAATAAGCAGCAATGATTTCAGAGTACCATTTTCATACCACGTTTGTCTAACATGAAACAATTGCTCTGTCTGGATCATCTGAAACTCAAAAAATAAAATTTAATAAAAGAAATGCCTTAAAGAGAGGTTATACAAGCAAGTTGACAGCTTAAATATACCTGTGGTTGGTGTCCAGGGGCTGTTTGGTAGCCTGTCAGTAGGCTGAGATTTATTCCACCTTCCCATTCACTGTAGCTGCTTCCACCCTGCCGATGCTCATAGGTTACCCACAGAGAGATGACACCTGTAAATCTGAGACACTGTCACATTTTTTTCAGCATTTCAATTTTAGATTAAAACAATCACAAAACCAGATCCTTGTGACTAGGAGAGAGAGACATTGTAGGCAAAAGGGTTTTTGGTTTGTTGATGGTTTTTTTTGTCTAAATAATTTGTGTTTATCATGTAGAATTTTTCAAGGATTCAGTGAAATGTTTTTTATCCAAGTAGACAAGTTACTAATTTACTGAATGTGTCTGCTGATGACTATAGTAAACTTAGCAGCATTACCAGATTGTGTTAATTAATATTTTTTCCCCTTTTCCTTTTGTATTCAAGCATCAGGGTAAATTAAGTGTGTCACAGAACTTTTAACTGTTACAGAAGATCAATGTAATTTGATGTATACAGGATTTTTCAAAAGTGAAGTCGAAAATTGATGTCTGGCTTGGTATAGACACAGTTTTAGTACAGATACATTTTTAGTGTCCTTCAGGACATTGTATGTCTGTGAAGATGAAATGCTTAAGATTTTGTATTTTAGTGAATGTTCCACTTTGCATATTGCAAAGTTGATAGTGTTTGATAGTTGATATGCATTGACAGTTTTCATCTTTCCAAAGTAAATGATACTACAGCAATTTAGTGCAGTTTGTCTTTTCTTTCTTTACCCTACAAAGGAGTTCTGGCTTGGTTAGTTTCAACAATAAACTGCTTTTTACTTGTGCTTTCATTATTCTATACTGTCACTGTGTGTTTTCCAGAAATATGGACTAATTCAGCAATTTCTTTTCAGAATAGGTGTCATAGAACCTGACACATGATGATCTTTAGGGTTTTTTCATTATTGTGTAGTAGAACTCATGATGGACAAGTTCAAAAATGCTACAGTACACAAGATTCCAGAGAATATACCAGTGATATGTTTGTCGCTACTGTAGCTTGAAATCTGCTGTGCTGAAACAATGTAGGATACAGTAAAACCTATATTGAGTATGTTGGCCAGCGTGTATACTCATTTCGGTCATTGACTTCTTATTGCATTCAGTAGATTTTACTTTATGGGTGTCGCTCGTAGTTTTTGTAAGTGTGGAAAGAATCCAGAAAGGTTTAGAATTGCTTCTCCTTGGAAGAGATGTTCTGGGAAATGTGAAATGGGTAGATGGCAGAAAGACAGACTCCTGTGGTTTCTTCAGGCCCCAACAGTCTACTGTAAGGATACTCTCACAGAAGGAAGGCTTTGTTGCACTTTAACTGAAATACATCACCTCCAAAATCTCAGAGAACTGTAATGCTATAGCACATGTTTATTTGTGCTTTGGAAGCCCATGTTTGGGATGAGGAGGAGGATTGAGTACTCAAAATCATGAATGTAGTATGATTGTTTCTGCCAGGGACTTCTGCATCAGCCAGTCATTACAGGAGTTGTATTACTTTGGAAAACCTTGTATATATGTGTTTATATCTAACTAGGAATACTATTCAGATTTGTAGTTCATCAGTTGGTCTTTTCATTCCACAACAAATTCTGTTCTTGTGCTTATATATTATGGTTGTGATTTAGCACAACATGTTCAGTGTTTGTTTTGTGCTGCTTAAAACTCTATTTACATTCTTGCTCTTAATTTGCAGGTCACAGATCAAAAAACCAAAGGTAAGAATCTTTGATCCTAAGGAGTACTTTTATTGACTTGAGCCAAGATTCAGATCTTTGTCAAAACTGTTAGAGAAGGAAGGGGACTAATGAGTAGAGATGAAATACTGAATGTGAGTATGCAGAAGAAACAAGTTGAGGTGATTAAAATGGAGAAGCTACAACTAATCTGCAGATGTGTTGTCAGCATCTAAGTACTTGAAGGGATGAGGATTGTGGATGAGAGGTTAGCTGAAATACTCAGTTCTCTGTTTTACAATGGTTTTAGTCAAATAACCAAGACTGAAACCACCTTTATAAAGGGAATGAAAAACAGCAAAAGTACTGCTTATAGTGAGGTACCAAAATGAATGAAAATTACTTGGGTTTGGAAATTTAAATTCAGGCGCATGTAAGTCCAGTAGAGAAAACAGGGCTCATGAATGAGCATCTTCAAAGTTGAACTAAGTAACTTAGCTGTTGTTAAAATATATTTAATCTTGTTTTGTGTATCAGTTTTTTTGATAACAAAATGGCTATTAGTTAAAGAAAAGTACTAAAGTAGTAACTTGATTTTATGGCTAACCACACCTTTTTGGGGTTTGGGCAATGAAGCCTATCTAGAGAAATTGGAAAACCCTTATAAAAATAAAATGTGGAGAATAATACATTCATGTTGCCCAAGAGAGACCCACTTTTGTTGGTCTCAGATTGGTAAAAGTTTTACTGATTATGCTTTGTTTGTCTAGAGTCTCTTGAGCAGATTTTGTTATGGTGTTAGCGCCTCAAGGATTTATGGTTTTCTTCTCCAGTACATCATAGTCGTCAGGAGCAGCTTGTCTTTGGCTTGAGGGGCACCTGGTGAGCAGCAGGGAAACCTTAAGTGAGCCAAATGTAGTTGCTCTGTGTAGGACTGTCTTTTGGGAGAGAGTCAGCAATTACTGCCTTGCTTAAGAGCAGCACAGAGATTTGTTAACTCTGAATCCAAAAGCAGGCAGGTTATTTCCTATCTTTTTGTTTAGGCAGTGGCTGCATAGCCTAGTAAACTGGTGAAAACTTGGGTTCTGATTTCAGATTTCCAATAAAGATGATGATGCACAGCAATCCAAAAACCAGTTGAAGGTCAGGAAGGTGGGGCCAGTTATATTTGACTGCTCATATTTTAAAATTACTCGCTGTCTAGGGTATATTCTTTGCCAACATTATATTTGCAAGAAATTTTGGGCTTAGAGCAAAATTGATGAATGTCAAGTTTCATCCTAGACATGGAAGCAAAAGGTCTGCTGCTGCTGATTATTCCTGCTTCTTTACATTGTTTTTGATTATTGAGAAGGTGGAAGCTACACAGGATTTCAGAGATTAGATAACAAAAGCAAAGAGTCACAGTGAGTTCTTGTAGCTAACACAGGTTTTAAGTGGCAAAACTTCCGATTTTCATCCTTCCTGTTTTTCAGTGCCCGAAGTGACGAAACCAAGTTTAAGCCAACCAGTGGCTGCCAGCCCAATTGGCAACTCTCCATCGCCACCAGTCAATGGTGGCAACAATGCCAAAAGGGTGGCAGTGCCGAACGGACAACCGCCAAGCGCCGCCCGCTACATGCCTCGGGAGGTGCCGCCGCGATTCCGTTGCCAGCAGGACCACAAAGTGTTACTGAAACGTGGGCAGCCCCCTCCGCCATCCTGCATGCTCCTTGGGGGTGGAGCAGGGCCTCCCTCCCCAGCAGCACCAGGAGCAAACCCAAACAACGCACAACCAGTGACAGGAGCACTGCTGCAGAGCGACAGTGGGACTGCAACAGGCAAGTGGTGATAGTAAATAATGCTAAATGAACATGTTGGTGCATGGCAGAAAAGAGATGGCTGAAATTATACATAAGCCTGCCATTATATAACAAAACTCAGGTTGCTTTTGGGGTGTTTCTACTGTTTTAGCATACAGACTTCTGTTGGCTGCCATGGATATAATTTTTACTACTAGATGGAACAAGAGGTTTAATTTTTTTCAAGTATGTTTTGAGTGGTTTTAATTGGTTGCTGAAATGTTCTGCAGCAAGGTAAACACAAGGCATAAATAAACAGTAGTCACAGAGTAGCTCCTAATGGCTCTTCAGGTTTCTTTGACATGAATTTCCTGTCTTGTCACATTTTTGTATCATCTCGTAAAAGAGACACGCACATGCCAGGTCGGCAAAGGGCAGGTGTCTGTCATGTCTTGTCTGGATGAAACAGAAAGATGGCCTACTGCTCCTTAGTTGTGGTTTTTTTGTAGTAATTTTGTTTTTTGTACTTAGATAAGCCATTTTGTACAAGTGATGACTGTTCTGTTTTTACTTTTCAATTCATTTAGTATTCCAGAAGATAAATTGATTTTAGCATTGTTTAGTGAGCATGGGGAAGTTATAGCTGCTCCTGATTTTTTTAAACTTGGTGAATTGCAGTAGTTGTAACATTTCTTCTTTAATTATAATAGAACAAACAAAATTCCACTCAAAATATCTGCCTTCTAAAAAAAGACTTAGGTGACCTGAAAAGTCAAGGACAGCTGCAATTCTAACAATCAGGATGTTTAAAAAAGAAATATTAAATACTTGAAAGTCAAAAAGAAGAAAATAACAATACCAGTATGTCTGAATTTTCTTTGGAAATGATGCCAGATCAGTGGGATGGTGATTTTTTAACCATCATGGAAGTCAAACTTCTTTGAGTTCTGTGTGGTTTTGAATTAAAAACAGAGGTGACTTGTACAGAAGTAGAAGTGAATTAGATGGAATGGCTGTCCTTATTAAATAGGATCCTAGGAAAATTAGTAATTCCATTTCTTTTGTGGTTTCACTGCTTGAATTTATTTGTAGCAAATCCCTGTTTGACAGAGTATTTATCTTGTCTTTGATAACTGCTGTTTAATAAAGGAAAAAGTGAATGTCAAACTGTAATGGCAAAATTTTAACTTAGCAGTTTAAAAACAGATGTCTTGGAGATAAATTATTTTGATAAAACACCTGAAACAAAATGTGGCCTGAAGTCTATGGTTGCTGTGTAAAATCCTGGCACTCATATGCCTTTACAGTTATTGTAGTAGACTGACTGAGGAAAATTTGTGGTAGTGAAACATTCTAAAAGGTTTCAAAACTTCTCATGAGCAACATTTTTTTTGCTGTTGAGTGGACTATATGACAACCATTTTGAAGTATTTTGAGAGGCTCCTTATGTTGTATGTAAGTATTTGACGCTTAATATTTGTTTTTCTGAGGTTGAAATTTGGTATTGCAAATTGTCATATTTTTACACTTCATTTAATGGTGCATTAGTAACTAAGAGACACTAACATGGCTGTATTAGCCATGGTTAGTAGCTGCATTATCCTGATGTAAGTCAGGAGTGCCATGAAAGATCTGGGTCCTTGAGACCTGCCTCACCCCATCCATTTTTTGCACCATAATAAGTTAACTGGGCTGGGGAACTGACTTGTATTAAAATGAAATCAGGTTGGTTTTTAAAGCTGATTTTGTTCTGGATGACTTTTACCCATTCACCTAACTGAGTATCAGTGAGAACATACATGGTAGCATGTGAGAGTGAGTGTGCCAGAGGAGTGGGAATGGGCAGGTGAACAAGAGAGAGACAAGGCTGCCTTAGGTGCTCCATCAAAGTGCTTATGGAAGTGCAGTGCTGTTACCTGCCTTGTACGCTGTTTATCCCACCTCAGATCTGGCTGTTGGCAGACTGAAGTGCAGTTTGGGCCCAGTTTGGTTGGACATACATGCACTGATACTGTGGCTAAATTCATGCCACATGAAAGAAAAACAAAAGCAGATTCCCAAAGGGGAAGATCATGCAGCTTACCTTCTTGTTCACATTGTTATATTCACCAGATGGTCATAGGTAATGTTGATGAGGATTTAATACTAAAAGTCAACCTACAATCCTTCTTCACATGGACCTTTTTCTACCAGGATTTAAATCCCTGTGGCAAAACTAGTGCCCTGAAAGATGTCTAATACCAGTGCAGGGGACTGAGGAGATGGGTGTTCTATGTAATTCTTCCAATACCAATGATAATTCAGGACATACAAGACAGTTTTGTACAAAAAGGTTTAAATTTTATTGGTGAAAGTCTTTCAATAGTTATGGTTATTGCCACTGTCAAATACAGCAAGGGAAGACTGGTTTCATAAAACAGTCCATTGAATTGTGTCTTAGCATGCTATATGTGAGCAAGCACCCCCGTCTTAATACTTTTAGAATGTCTTCACAGAAATTAAATGTTAAAGTCACTGATTTGAAGATCTTGCTAGGTTCGGAGCTGCCCATGTATCATTCATTGGCTGAACCATTTCTAAGTTGAAAACCTGGCAGTCTTGCAGTCTTTTGAGCTTATCTTGGTCTGTCCTCCTTAAGCTCTTCCTGTGATCTGTCTAATCTGAAAGTTTTTTAATTGGAAGGGGGGAAAAAAGGGTTATTCTGTGCTAAAAAGATAGACAGATAAAAATATCAGTGGAGTCATACTTCCTTGCTATTGTTCAGTTTGCGTTTGAGGTTAAAGCAACAGAAGGAACAGAATGTACTTGGGAACTGCTTGATCTTTTGGATCTTGGTGGGTGGGATTTAGTGGTTGAAGACAAACTACTCTTCATCAATATTGAAAGCTTAGAAGGGAGTTGTAACCTTGCTGTAAAGTCTGGATCCTCATTGGTGGCCCAAAGTGAAGGCAAATCTGGAAGGCATTCATTGGATGCTCATTGTTTAAGCTAATGAACTGAAAGCCTTGGACAGGCACTGAAGGCTGATCTTATCTTCTACTGAAAGTATTACCAACCAGGAACAGTGATCCTTACTTCAGAATATATAACATAGGAATTGAGGCTGGGAGAGGGGAGTTACCCAGTTTTTTAAGCTGTTTGCTTTATTTTCATGGAAGCTGTCATATGAGCCAGTACTGGTAGTAACAGTATATATTCACTTACGAATACTGCTGCAGCTGTTACTATGGAGTTTATGCTCCGCAAAATAAGTGGGATAACGGATGTCAAAAATCTGATGTTCTGTGCTTATTATAAATAATACAGATTACTAATGACCTTTTTGGGGTGTTTCGGTTTTTACTTTTAGATTCAGCAATTGGAGGTGCTGCTGCTTCAAATTATGCAAATTCTACTTGGGGTCCTGGAGCCTCCTCCAACAGCGGCACCAACGCCAACCCAACTCACATCTGGGACAAGGTGATTGTAGACGGGTCTGACATGGAAGAGTGGCCTTGTATTGCCAGCAAAGATGCTGAGTCTTCTTCCGAAAACACCACCGATAACAACAGTGCCTCGAACCCTGGCTTGGAGAAGAACGCTCTGCCAGGAAGCACCACTAGTAACAAAGGAAAAGGAAGCCAGTGCCAGTCTGGAAGCGCTGGAAACGAATGTAATCTTGGGGCCTGGAAATCTGATCCCAAGGCTAAATCTGTTCAATCTTCCAACCCTGCTGCCGAGAGTAACAATGGACTAGGTAATTGGAGGAACTTGAGTGGACAAGACAGAATCAGTCCCGGTTCTGGCTTCAGCAACTTTAACCCAAATAGCAACCCATCTGCTTGGCCAGCACTGGTTCAAGAGGGCAATTCTAGGAAAGGAACTCTGGAATCTGATAGTGGTAGCTCCAATGCACAGATTAGCACAGTAGGTCAGACCTCTAGGGAACAGCAGTCAAAGATGGAAAATGCGGGTGTTAACTTTGTCTCTGGCAGAGAACAGGCTCAAATTCATAACACTGATGGACCAAAAAATGGAAACACTAACTCCTTGAACTTAAGTTCACCAAACCCTATGGAGAATAAGGGAATGCCCTTTGAAATGGGCTTGGGGAACCCTTCCAGGAGCACTGACACCCCTTCTCAAAGCACTGGAGAAAGAAAGACAGGGAGTGTTGGATCTTGGGGTACAGCTAGGGGGTCTTCTGGAACTGACACAGTCTCTGGGCAGAGCAATTCTGGAAACCATGGGAACAATGGAAAGGAGAGAGAGGACTCCTGGAAAGGAGCTAATGTTCAAAAACCTAATGGGTCAAGAAGCGATTCTTGGGATAACAATAACCGGTCTACGGGTGGTGGGTCTTGGAACTTTGGCCCTCAGCATACAAATGAAAGCAAATGGGGTGAAGGGAACAAATTAACATCTGGGGTCTCTCAGGGAGAATGGAAACAGCTGTCTGGGTCTGATGAACTGAAGATTGGAGAGTGGAGTGGTCCAAACCAACCAAATTCTAGCACTGGAGCATGGGACAATCAAAAAGGCCACCCTCTTCCTGAAAACCAAGGTAATTCCCAGGCTCCCTGTTGGGGAAGATCTTCCAGCTCTGCGGGAAGTGAGGTTGGAGGTCAAAGCACTGGAAGCAACCACAAAGCAGGAAGTAGTGACAGTCACAATTCTGGACGCCGATCATACAGGCCTACGCATCCTGATTGCCAGGCAGTCCTGCAGACTTTGCTGAGCAGGACTGACTTGGACCCCCGAGTGCTTTCAAACACCGGCTGGGGCCAGACTCAAATTAAGCAAGACACCGTGTGGGATATTGAAGAAATGCCACGGCCCGAGGGGAAGTCTGATAAAGGAACTGAGGGGTGGGAGAGCTCTGCCACACAGACAAAGAACTCAGGGGGCTGGGGCGATGTACCCAGCCAAAGCAATCAAAACAAGTCTGGATGGGGTGAGCTCTCAACCCCAACGGAGTGGAAGGACCCCAAAAATAGTGGAGGATGGAATGACTATAAGAACTCCAATTCTTCTAACTGGGGAGGAGGAAGGCAAGAAGAAAAATCATCTTCCTCTTGGAATGACAGCTCTAGTAAGGATCAGGGGTGGGGTGGACGGCAAACTAATCAAGGATGGTCTTCTGGAAAGAACGGTTGGGGAGAGGAAGTTGACCAAACAAAAAACAGTAACTGGGAAAGTGCAGGAAACAAGCCAGTGTCCGGTTGGGGTGAAGGTGGGCAAAATGAGATTGGAACTTGGGGTAATGGTGCAAATACAAGCTCTGCTTCAAAGGGTGGATGGGATGATTGTAAAAGAACTTCAACATGGAACGAGACGGGTCGACAGCCCAACTCCTGGAACAAGCAGCAGCAGCAGCACCAGCAGCAACAGCAGGAGACTTCTGGTTCCTGGGGTCCACCGCCCCAAACTCCAAGTAATGGGCGGCCTCCAAACCCGAACTGGAACAGTGGACCACAGCCAGCTGCCCCCAAAGAGGAGGAGCCTAGTGGCTGGGAAGAACCTTCTCCACAGTCAATCAGTCGAAAAATGGATATTGATGATGGCACTTCAGCGTGGGGAGATCCTAGCAGTTATAACTACAAGAATGTGAATCTGTGGGACAAGAACTCACAAGGAGGACAGGCCCCACGGGAGCAGAGCCTGCCTACTCCAATGACTAGCAAATCACAAGCATCAGGTACTAGTCTCATTCCTTTCTTTAGCAAGCTCCTATATATGACTGTAACCTTAATGAATAGGAGAGATGCTTGTAGCCTCCAATTCCTGATCGTTTTATTCTATAAAGAAAACCAAATTCTTATTTGAATATTTGGTTCTGTATTTAAAGTGTCCTTAAATTCTGAATACATCAGTCCTCTGCCTGTTGTGCTTCAGTAACTGATCTGAATGCTGGTCACCTTGCCAGGAAAGGAGGATGTTTGTTAGCTGACAAATCTGCACATTCAACTTGAGCTCTAAAGAACAGGTTGAATTACAGAATCAAAAAAGTTTTAAGACTTGAGTCCAGCCATAAACTTAATAAGCCCAGCACTGCTTAGTCCATGACTAAACTCTGTTCCTCAGTGCAACATCTGCAGGTCTTTTAAATACCTCCAGGGATGGTGACTTAACCACTTCCCTGGGCAGCCTGTTCCAGTGCTGGATAATCACTTTGGTGAAAATTTTTCCCTAATATCCATTTGAAACATGCCCTAGTTCAGTTTTAGGCCATTTCCTCTTGTCCTAACTAATTCTTGTGACTTGGGTAAAGAGACTGCCCCAAACATGGCTATAGCCTGCCTTCACGTAGTTGTAGAGAGCAGTAAGGTCTCCCCTAAGCTTCCCTTTCCTGGACTAAATAGCATTTTTTATATTTAATTATTAGAAAAGTGGGGAGAAAATCTTTACTTATTTTTAGTCAAAAGCCTTTTGCTCTGAAACACTCAGTTAACACTTGAATTTGAGTACATCTGTGACAGTTTTTTAGTCAAGTTTGACTTTGCTGTATGATAAAGAGTACTTGGAAGAATATTCTCTTCTTTGGAATAAGGACAAGAAAAAGTTACATAGCCTGGAAATATATTAAGAAATTATTGTTATGTAATCTTTTCCTCTGACTCAAAGACACTTTAAGGAATGCTATCTTGGTTTAATACTGCAAATATGTCCTTTATTCAGTATATAAAACCCCTAAGTTAGATGCTTGTAATTAGTCACAAAAGTTCACAGATGGGAGGACAGTATTAGATGTGGAGTTCATGTTTAACCTGGGAGAAGAGTATTACTCATCATAGCATTCTCTTCCTTTTCATCCCTGGAGGTCAGTGCCCACTCTAAATTTGTTGTGAACGATTGTCAATTCTGTTGCACCCACGCTACTGTGAACCTGAAGTTCTCAACAAGAAGGAAGCAGTAGATTAATGACGTGGTGCTGCGCTGCAGTAAACAGTTTATTGTCTAAATGGTCTGTAATGAAACCTCTTCCTCCTTTGTGCAGTCTGGAGCAAAAGCACTCCACCTGCTCCAGATAATGGTACGTCCGCCTGGGGTGAGCCAAACGAAACCAGTCCCGGGTGGGGTGAAGTAGATGATACAGGAGCATCAACTACAGGCTGGGGGAATGCACCTTCCAACGCCCCGAATGCCATGAAATCTAGTGAGTACAGACCAGCTACCAGTTTCTTTGCTATTGCCTTGGAGATGTTTTGTGTTTGGTCTTTTGACATAGGTCACCTGTGGAAGAACTGTTATCTGAGGCCTAAAAGCAGTGCTTGTTACATGACAAGTCACTTTTTCTGATCATATCAGCAAAAGGCATGCACAGTACTGACAAATTTCACTGTGGAGGCTATTACATGGTTTTATCTTTGCTTTGATAATGCAAATTGGCTTTGAATGGATTTTTTAAAATTGTGTAAGTGAGAAAAAATGAAATTCTTAAGAACTACACTTTGTAATAGAACCTAAATGCCTGCTGCAGTGTCTTTTGTGAATGGTGTGTTGAAATATTACGAAAATTTATTTCAAAGTTAAAATTTTCTATATTAATTGCTTTTGAGGATATGATTCTTGATGATGTAAGTTGTTTGTAGTGGTTTTATTTCATGCTTTTTAAAGAAAAAACAACAAACAAAAGCAATGTTACTGCCAAAGTCAGTAACATTTAGATGTGAAGTTTCCTGTAGGAACTACTGTTGATACACAAGTGTTAGTGAAATTTACTTGAACAGTTACTTAAACTGAACTTGATGATGCCCACTGTAAAACTGTGTCCAGCCCAGAAGCTGCTTTTACAAAATGTAATTGTTTGAAATGAAGTGATGTGTACATGGTTTGCTCTTGGGTCATTCTCTCTTCCTCCCCTCCCAGTTAAATCATTTTGCCATTTCTGGAAAAAAAAAAAAAAAAAGCTTTGCTTCCATAGGGTTATCATTGTAACAAGCTTTTGTGCATGACTGGCTTCCTGTGCCTGCCACACAGACTTGGCACTTTGAGGATGCTAAGCTGATTTTAGATGGATTTATTCTTTTATCTGTAAAAAGACGCCTAAATATGACCAAAATAAGAACTTCCAAAATTGATCTGTTGAAAATTCCTGTTGGTTGGTTAATGCTTAATACAGCCTTTTAAGACTATATGTGGTCCCTCACTCACCGTGACTGGTTTGTATGTGTGCCATAACCAAAGAACTGCAACCTCCACATGTTGTTCTATATGGAAGCTGTCCCCAGGTCTAGAGCAAAATCAGGGACAGGATGCAGACTAGCTATGACAGGAAAAGGAAAAAAGAATCCGTTTGGAGCCAAAGAAGGAAGCATAGATCAGTATCCACCTGTTGAAAAAAGTAGATGTACGTAGTTCTGCCAGCATTGCATAGGAATATTCTGGCAGAAATAGGAGAATAAATTGTTTTCTGTAATATCTTTTTGTTTTTAATCTTGAAAATTTCATTTGTGTTCTATAGTTCTTGGTACCTCTTTATTCAACAAATGCAAAGGTTAAGCTGGTGTCATACAGACAAGTCATCTTTACATCACTGTCCAGATTCATGTTCAAGAATCAGAGAGAGTTGTCAGTGCAGAAAAATAATCTGTAGTCATGTAGTTAAAATCAGTATAATTTTTAAGGACTGTCACCAGAAATAAACTATAGCTGCAGAGATATTATACTATTTCCAGATTGTATTCTTGACTCTGCAATCATAATACTTAATTATAGCCTTTCTTTTGTAAGTAGCACAATTAAAGGGTCAAGAGGTCGATTTTTTTGCACTTGGACCAGTATGTTTCATAAGCAACCCTCAGTTTTAGTGCCCAATTGAACAGACTTTAAAAAGCTGTTTTCTGTTAAGTATTTGAGGGTTTATATATGATGCATTTTAAGGTATCTTCTAAACCACCATAAAATGCTGCTGTACTTATTTTCATTATAATCAGGGTAGAGATCCCCATGGTCGACTAGCTGCAATTCCTGACTTTTTTTATATTCAGACTTTCTGCTATGTATGTTAATGTCCTTATTCCTGATTTTGACACTCAAACCCCAGAGAATTAAAGAATTAGTTATTACAAAAGTGATGATTATGGAAATATTTTTTAAGGAAGATAAATAATAAATAAATACAGAAATAAATGTGCAGAATGAAGAATTAGAACAGGAAGAACAGTTGGATAGTGGGCAGGATGAAGACTCGGGCTCCTGATGGTTTGTCAGTAAAGGTTAGAATTCCAAGTTGCATGACAATGCTAGAGAATAACAGCAAGAAAAAAAGCCAGCAGGGAAAAGTCTGAGCTGATACAGTGAAGGGGTTGTAGCTTTCTGATGTACTTAAACAGCTCTTCTAGTCTCTTTAGCAACATTGTTAGGAATAGAATTTTTAGTAGAGGAGTTGTTTTTGTGGGTTTTTTTGCAATAAACTACTTTTGGTGTTGTTTGTACCAGAGGACAATGTCAGGTCCTTGCCTTCAGATTCTACTTAGTTGTTGTTCCTAAAAGTTGTTTGCTTCTGTAATTTTATGGAAGAGCGTAAGGCAAGGGGGGAGTATTAAGGTTTTGAAGTGAGAGAGGAAATAATTGATAAACCACTGAACCAGAGTCTTCAGCACCCCTGGTTTTTGAGTGTGCTTTGAAGGCTTTCATTTGCACTCAAAAATAATAGATTGTCTTTTAAATGCAGCTGTATCTATATAAGAGATCCCTATTGCTATTATGTCTTTAAAGGTTTGACATTTCTTTAAAATAGTTGCAAAACATGACATGAGAGCATGCCACCAAATCTCTTGGGTTTTGGGATTCGTGCACAAGTTTTTACAGCTGTTAGAGTGAAGACACATTTTTGAATTTTTTCCTTTTTTTTTAGTTCCTTTGGGATTCTGATGATCTCAGCTAATGTTGCAGTGTCACATCACAAGCTGCATGGAATTGTAGACTGCTTTTGAGCTTTTTCTTCTTTTTCTGAAGGTTCTAAATCTATGCAAGATGGCTGGGGAGAGAGTGATGGGCCAGTGACAGGAACACGTCATTCCAGCTGGGAAGAGGAGGAGGAGGGAGGAGTCTGGAACACAGCAGGCTCTCAGGGAAGCAGTTCCTCCCACAACTCAACAAACTGGGGGCAAGGAGGAAAGAAAACACAAATGAAGGTAAAATGCTTGAATGATTCATTACTACTGTGTTGTCTGAAAACAGTCTGACTGATATGTTAGAGCATTATGTAGTTATTTTTTTAAGAAGGTTTTGCAGAGTTACAGAAAGTTGCCTCTTAAACTAGTGCAAAATAGGGAGGTTTTTGGATTTGCATTAATATATTACACCTGTTATGACTAATAAATCTTCCAGTAGGTGTCAAATTCTTTTGGTTTGTAAGCTGCACAGCCATTACTAGATGAAAATAAGTATCCCAAGGCTATTTCTCTGCTCTTGCTGACACATCTTTTCTGTTAGGCTGCTGCTGTTGTTCTTGCACAGCCTGATGAAGTCTGGATTCCACAGTCCCTTTGGCACATTAACTTCTTACTTCTAACAAATGTTGGATTTATGTCTGACTTGTGTTTGTTGTTGTTGACATTTGGCCTCAAACAGAGGCAGGAGTTTGGCTGTAGTCCTGAGTAAATTTCTTTCTAAGGTTTGTTTGCATTGAAGTTCTTTAGTACAGTAACACTTGTTACAGTATTAATTTTAGAAGGACTATGATGTGTCTGCTTCTCATGAAGTAGGGAGGGCAGACCCAAAAAAGCAAGGCAGAGCAGTTTCCTAAGACGTGGAAATGCTGTTGTGGTATGGTAGGAAATTTTGCAGTTCCTGTTTAGCAGAAGTTATTCTCATGGACTTTTTTCTCACTCAAAGCTTTTTCATTTTAACCACCAAAACAGCTAATTTTTTTTTTCACTGTTGAACTGTGTTAGTATTGGTTTTGATGATGTGTTAATTACACTAAGGGAAGGGACCCTGGTCAGCACAGTGTCTGCGAAAGACACCATGCTAAAGGGAAGAAAGGCAAGGAAGAAATCTGCCTCTGTATGCACTAGATTAAAGAATGTATTTAACTGTTAGAGAAAAAAAAATAACCAATGTTCAAAGCTTTCCAGATTGCAGAATGAAACTGAAGGTGTGATAAACATTCTACATGGCAACATTCAATCAGTTTGGAATACCTAACAGTGAGCAATTGTACAAGACACAATATTTGGTAAATGTTTCCAAACATGTATATTTCAGGAGATTAGATTCTCTGATACCAGAATTTTCATTTTAAACATGCACATCTCAAGGGTAAAATAGAATTTAAAGAATCAAGGAGTTTCTTAAAAGCATTTTTGTCTTTTTTTTTCAGTGTGCATTAAAAGGAGGAAATAGTGATTCGTGGATGAACCCTTTATCCAAACAGTTTTCAAATATGGGCTTGCTAGTAAGTAAATTTTTTTTTAAATTAAGTTCAACTTCGTGAAAAAGCTATAAGCTTTAAGTAAGTCAAAAGATCAACTGTTTCAGTTATTTATCTGCATCTGCTATGCTGGGATGTTGATTATGATACCTGTAGTAGCTGGCTCAGAATGGCTTCTCAGAAAAACCTCCAAATCTACTTTTATTCCTAAAGTTACTTTATGATAACTCCTGCTCTGAGGTTGTATTGTCCTTGCAAGTAATAGATTTGGGAGGGGGATGTATGTTTTTTTATTTTGGTTGGTTGGTTTTGGGGTGGGGGGGTAGTTGCTTTTTTTTGTGTGGGGCGTTTTTTTTTGTTGCTATGTTTTTGGGTTTGAATTTTTTTAGTTTTATTTTCATAACATGTTGTTTAGAGCACTGAAGATAGATGTTCCTGCCAGTGTCCAACATCTGTGCTAAGTCCAAGGTATTCATTCTGAATCTCAGCCACCTATCAGAAAAGGAGATGTACAGCTCTCTGTCTGTCTTGGCTGAATTTACATTTGAAGTACAGCAGGTTCTTTTTAGGAAAAAAAGGGCACATTATGAATCCACAAAGATTCTTTGGCAAAGTGAATAAATATCACATTATTGAAAAAAAGACAGAGCTGTAGAGAAGTATTTCAAAAATAACTACGTATCATTTTTATAGGAACTTCTGACTAGCTAATTTGTAAAATATTTTGCAGAATACTGTGCCAGTTGTCATCCTGTGAAGCAGGAATACTATGTAATGCTGGCTAGCAGAAGATAACAATACAGAGTTGGTGTGAGAAGTCCAGGACTGCACAAGATGTCACTGACATGCTTAGGATTAGTTTGCAATTTCTTTTGGCTCCCAAGCTCTCATTCAGTTTGCTATAGACTGTAGATGCTTCTGAAAGCTATGGGAACACCCTGTCCCAGACTGCCAACTGAAGAATCCCCTGGCAGCACATTTCAAGATTTCCTGGCATGACAGGTCATAAGGATGAGCTGTCATTTTTGGCCACTATTTTCAGTTTTGTCACTCCACCACTGAAACACAAAGCCAGGGGTTCATTTATGGAGCAGCTCTGTGTCCATCTTTCTCCATTGCTGCATTCATGTGTCTGGTTTCGTATGGGTAGACTTGCCATGCAGAGCATTAGGGGGGTGAGACAAGGTGCATCAGGCAGGGTGATATCAGAAACACTTGTGTTCCATTTTAGTTTAAAGTAAAGGTTTCACTGGCACAAGTGTGTTCTTCCTGCATTCTAGCTTTCTGAAATATTTGCATTGCATAGAAGTCAGAACTGAATTGTTGGTTGTTTTTTTCCCCCCAGAGTCAAACTGACGACATTCCAGGCAGTAAGATGGACTTGTCTGTAGGTGCGTATGTTTTAATTTCAATGCATTTGAAGTGTGAGATCATATTTATATATGAGAGATCATATTATTTATATGAGATTATATTTATGAGGATGACATGCTGTACTCTGGAAGGGTTTGATCCTTAGTTTTAGCACTATGCATAATAAAAGGGTAGAGTAAAAAATATCCTCTGTCTTGTCTGTAAGCTTTGACTTAGTGTGCAAGATTAGGATGTATACCTGTACAGAGTTATAACTTGGGGCAGAGAAATTTTTTAAGACTGTTTTAATCTTTTAAGTTTGTATTCATTGTTACTGTTTCAATCTTTTTAATTTGCTGGAAGAGTACTGTTTTCCCTTCTGCCAGTAGGACATCTCATTTACTACAGCTTCCTGGAGGTGATGTGAGGGGGAAAAAAATTATCTTTTATCATTGATTTCTTCAGTTGCATGCCTCAGGCTATTACAAATTACTTTTCAGTTGAATTAGATTTTATGTTCTGGATAGCTTCACCACAATTGCTACACAGCTTAAGCATCATGGGCTGTGTGGTACCAAAGGTAGAGCTGTGGTAGTCAAGACTTACTTACATCTAATACTGGGTCTGGATTTAATGTTCTAATGCAATCTAGATTTAGATATAATGATCTAATGCAGTGTCTCTCAGCTTAGAACCCATTTCCTTCTTAAATTTCTATTGCACTTCATATAGGATTCAGTTGTTCATTTTACCCAAAATTGCTCTTCCTCTGAAGTAGTTCAGGATATCAGTAGGAAATGATAAAAACATTTACTTATATAGTACGACACAGTTTTGTGGAAGGTAACTATTTTTTGCTCTCCACAGTTTGGTCTCACGCATCCTCTATAGAATTCAAGCTCTGATTGTATCATGCTTCTCTAAAAAATGTCTAGGTGGAGATCAGTCATCTTCATGGGTGTTCAGTTCTCACCTGCCTTCAGATGCTGGTAAAAACCAGATATAAGCATATACAAATGAAGAGAATGGTAGCCTAGATTATGTTGATTCTCTTAGCTCTGTATCTCCAAATTAAGGATCCTTTGGAACGTTCAAGGACCCTAAGGCCATCAGAGCTTCTGAGGAGGTGACTGCTGCTCAGAATATCCTGTGAAAAGGTGCAGAAAGGCTGCATCTTTTTCCTTTATACATTGCACTTCTCTGAGTTTAGTGTGCCCATTAATGGTGGCATCCCTTGATCTTAGGTAGAGCCATTTATTACAGCTTGAAACAGAATACAAAGACTGAAAATATAACAGGTTCATAGGCTTTTCTGATACTTCTGTATTTAGCAGTTTTTCTCTTGTTGCTTATGGCATGTGTTCGTGGAAAGCTACAGTTTTGTGCAGCCCAGGTCTACTTCTAAACTTTAAAAGCTGAACTTACTTATGAGGTAGGCTTGTTCTTAACTGGTTTTCACTCAAGATTACAACATAACATGTTTTCTGACAGATATCTCCCAGCATGATGTTTTCCTAGTTTATGGATAAATGCACAGAGTTAAATCTGTGCTTGGAGACCCACGTAGGTCAAAGAAAACCTTGGCTTTGGTATGCTTGGAGCACCTTGGCTCTGATCATCATGCACTGTCAGAAATTCTTACTGCCTTGGTCTCAGTCTCCGTGTTTGAAGAGTGTGTTCCCTTTACTCCAAGTACTAGAGTAATACTTATATTTATTGACCAAGACAGAAAAGAGATGGATCGATAACATGTCTGAGGCGGATGTATTTCTTTTCTACTTCTATCAAATCTCTTTAATGGATAGCTTGTCTACTTCAAAAATAGGATGTAATGGGCTTTTTCCCCCCCCCATTGCACTATCTCCTATTCTGTAAGTTCTGAAATATGAAGTTTGCTATAGTAAAGTAGCTTATCAGAACCACTTAATATTTTGTTTTTTCTTTTCCACTGTTGGACAATCACCTTTGTCTAAAGGTGTATTTTTAATATATTAGTTAAAACCTCTGCAGATCAGAGAATTCTCAAGTTACCTATAAATACTGAGAAATTAATTTAAATGTGTAGCTGGCTATTGTAAATATGTTACAAAGCTGTAGCTTCTGTAGCATTCAGATGAAACACCTCAATATCTAAGTGCATGTGGCTGCTCAGTAGGCTTGGATGATGTATATTTATGGTAAAGGTATAAAATCAGTATCTTTAAAACAATTTTTGGGGTCAAGCAGAAAATGTTTCAAATGGTTTTGTCCATTTGGGTTACCCCACTGGGTGTATCTATTCTCACCGTGTTGAGTCTCTTGATTGCAAATGTTTTGGGTAACTTTGCTCAGCAGCAGTTTGTGTCTCCTACTTCCCAGTGCAGGATTGTATTACATAATTTTGCATGGAATTTATATTTCTTCTTTTTCCTTAAGCTCTGTGCATGTGGTGCGGGAGATGGTACTTAACAGAAGTTTTTTCCCCACACTTGGGAGTGAACGTCATCTTCCAAGTCCTTGTTTGATTTTACATTTTTCAGTGTCTTTCTCAACTCTTAATAGTGGGAAAAATCCTAGAACTGATAGGGTCTTTTTTTTGAAGATGGTTTAACTTTTAACCTGTTCTGTGTTTCTGCTTGTAGAGAATTCAGGGCTTCATATTTATTCATACACAAGTGGTTTTGCCTGCTTTAGAGGGTAATTCAAACTTCATATTTTGACAGTTGTCATGTACTACATAAGGTAAAGCTATTCTTTAGCCCCCTGCATTATTTATAGCTTTAGTTGACAAATTCAAAATACAAGAGTCACACGAGACACGTTTTCAAGGTTGCATTAGAATTTTCAATGAATGGGATAAAGGAATGCAGTCATCTCCCTCAGTGAGGCCTTGTTTATACTGAAGTTTAAGCAGCTGTCTCAGCACTAAGTGACATGCAAATCTGCGCTTCAAGCTTTCAGAGGTGCTCTTTAAATGCTCTGTGTATTTTACAAGGCATCATTTAGTAATGTTTGAGGAGCTGATTGGATCATCAGGATAACCGGAGAGACAGAAGGGTGTTTCTGTGGCTTAGTCATCTTGTGTTGGCATTGACCCAGTTTCATTTCAGACAGTGATGCAACTGTGCCTTGCTTTCAGTTTCTTTTCAAGCAACTAATGGCCAGGGCTTCCTGTGTGGAATTAAAGCACATGAGCCTTTCAGTAGCGCATTGCTGGCATTGTGTGCTTTGGTTTGATGTAGGTAATGACAGCACTGAGCTGTGTGTGACACTTTGTGACTGCTTTTGCAGAGCCATTTGTAGCTTTCAGTATATGTTAGAAAGGGATCAGAGAGCCACAAGCTCATCCAGGCCAGTATGACTCCTGTTACAGTCTAAGATGTGTAGGTAATTTCTCAACTGTTTTGTGATAAATGATGTTAAAGTCATCTGAGAGGATGAATGTGTATCAGCCTTCAAACACTTCAGGCAAGAAAAACCCATGCAATTAGTGGTCAGTTTCATAGTTTCTTGGCAGTAGCATAGTTGTGACTATTAATAGATTGGGATTGGACATTAAGAAGAGATGCTGGATTTGAGAAGGTTTTTCAAGGAACGCTGTCTTGAAAGTGTTAATATGATTAGCTGTCTGCTCTGATAAAGGATTAGTGTTTTGTCACTGGTAGGGTAGGTTATCTATCACCAACTTCCTTTGGAAAAGTCACAGATTTTCTTGTTAGTTTTGCTGACATGTTTTTAAAATGGTTCTTGGAAAGACCATCTGTGCTACTAACTAGACAATATTCTTGAAAACTAAAAATACCAGTAAAACTCATTTCTATCACATCCGTATTTTAAAACGAAGATGTTTTCCATCTACTTCAACATAGCAATATGCATCTGATAGCTTACAGGTGCCACATATGACAAAAAAATTCTTCCTTGGCAACAGTTCAGTGTGTAAGGTAGAAAACTTCTTCCAGTAAGCTCTTTGGCTGTTGATAAGACGTTTAGAGAATGACGTCTATGTCTTGTTCAGTGTGTATGTTTCAGTTTGGTCATCTGTTATTGACATCTCATACTCCACCAGGTTACTGACTGAAGAATGGCATGAGACTTAAGGGGTGTTTGAAAAGTGTCTGTGTTACTGGTTGTGTTACTGTGTACAGGCTGAGGGAGATTGGTTTTCTGTCTGAAGTTACAATATAGCAGTTGATGTCTAGTGTTCAAGAGTTAAGTTCATGAGACTGTAGGAGAATTTTGACCAAATTGTGTATGTGTGACCAAATTTCTCAAATGATCTCAAAGACTTTCTCAATGTCAAACCCAGCAGAGGCTAAGTAGAATACATGGTGGTATTAATAACACCACTTAAATAGTGGTGTTACTATATACTGAATCCCAAAAAATAACAGTGCAGATTTTGGGAGACACAGAGAACTGGGTATGTTTATATTTGTGCATGAATTGTGATAAATATGTCACCTTAAGCTCTGTAAAATAAACAGGCATGTTCGTGTTAAATTAAACTTCCTACATTAATTTTTCAACACTTTTTCATACCAACTGTAGCTATGCTAAATTATAAAACAGATGTAATTTATACTCTGATCTTAAAGATTATTTCTTGGCTGTGAACCTGCTGTCATGAAACATGGTAGAGATTATTTGCACTAATTTCTTCTTTTTTTACAGGTGGTCTCCCAGATAAGAAGTTTGAGGTAGATAAACGAGCCATGAATCTCGGGGATTTTAATGACATGATGAGAAAGGATCGATCTGGGTTCCGTCCACCTAATTCCAAAGACATGGGAACCACAGATAGTGGGCCTTATTTTGAGAAGGTGAGAGAAATATCTTCAGATAAATTACAATCAACCTCTCTGTCTCAGTTCTTACCCTACTTCTCCAGAGGAGCTAAAAAGTCAGTAACCCTAAATGAGCTCAGTAGTAAATGGTGTGGGGTAGTTTTATTGATAGAATGAATGTGTATAAAACAAGTGTCAGGTGTTCATAGACAAATTAAATTGGTGAGAGTGAGGCTCTTTATTCTAGAATAGACTGGTTTTGATGTAGACAGAAATTCCTTTCTTTTTTCTTGGAAGGGTAAACGGGTAGCAATGAAATTAATTATTGATTTCATCAGGATTTTTCTTGTGGCTACTAATCACAATCATCTACTGTAAAAAAAATTGGCTGAGGTTTAAGTAAATATAAGTAATCACAGTCTTCAAAATTTTTTCCTTCTTTCATGTCTGGCATTTATTGGAAACACCCTTTTTAAATTCCACAACCCCTTATGCTGTATGTCCGTGTACTGTAAGCTTCTGTATGACATCTGTTTCTCTGTGACATCTGTTGTATGTTATGGTAGTGTTTCTTTCATATTCTTGCCTATTTTAAACAGAAGCTTTCACTGTTATTATCAAATATTAATTGCTTCACATTATGAATTGGAGAGTGTCCAATAGATTCAGAATGCTCTAGGGCTGTTTTGGTTTTTTTTTTAGATACACATATCACATGTAAAATGGAAAAAAAATTTGGTTTAAAAATTCTGAAGGCGTGTTAACTGTCTAGGAATTTTTTAACTCCTCCATTTTAGTATAACAAGCCAAAAAGCAGTTTTGTCAACTCCCTCTGGTGGCATAATTAATAAATACCACGAGCAAAGCTAATGCGTTTCCTAACAAATTATGCTGGTAGGTGTGTACTAACATTAGGATTTCATTCAAGATTTGTTTGCTTCTGTAGTGGTAATAACCGCTATCAGAAACTGATTTCTTGAGAGTTCAAAATACGTTTTTTAAAAGAAAACTTAAGATTATGCCCTTGGACCAAAATCTTAATTGTCAAGTGATTGTTTGAATCAGAAGTTTTGTCCTTGTAACTGCTATTACAAATTAACTTTGCTTCTTCCTAGTCACTCACCGTCCCTCTTTCTCTCCTCTTGCATTCTGTTGCTTCACTAACCAACTCCTGCTGTTGGCTAACTGCTGCTTCAGCTGACTTTGCCTTTCTCCAATCAAGATGGGTGCCTTGGGGATGAGGCTCCCTGCTCTCCCTTCTCCCCTTCTCCCAGCTACAAGCTGTCTCCCTCTGGTTCCACACTATCCAACGTCGGCCTTGGGGCAATCGGCTCAGGGCTCAGTCCCCAAAACTTCGCTGCTAGACAAGTAAGCAGGCCACCTTATAAGAATCATTGTTATAAGGCTGCAACCTGGGCTTAATCCTGATTAATTGGTTGCTTGCATTTGTTTTTCTGCTGAATAGATTAAAATTGTTAATGGAAATTTCAGCTGTCTCAAGCCATTGAGAATCAGTCCACTTTGGTTTCTAGAATCAGAACATACTCTGCCTGGTTTTGTTGGCCTCTTCCTAAATCACAGTGCAGCAGCAGGTAGATGTGCATTTCAGAAGTCATGAAGTTAGTTGTAGTTTCCTTAATTTTAATTGCTGGCTTAAAACCCAGTTAGAGGCTGTTGATTTGCCTAATCAAACCCAGCACTGAATATTTTCAGACTCTACTCATAGACCTTGTATGTAGAAATGTGCCTGTAAAAAGTTGCAGTGATTTAGCATTGTGCCTGTTCCCTTCTCCCTTCCTCACAGTTCAAAGTAAGGGTTCAGTGGCCTTTAAAAACTCTTGAAGTAGCAGTATTTTTGTGTACAGGGAAATGGTGGGGAAAGAGTTAAGTGATTAATTGCAGTTCGGAAGAATTCCTGGCGATTATGTTTTGCATTATTCTAGAAGAAAATATTTTAGGAATACTAGGAAATGAACGAATAGTACCTAATTATTGCAGCTGGTCTAGCTTATGTAGTCATATGCCTAACATGATGGTGTTTCTTTGTGTTGTCTTTCTGTTTCTATGTGACACAGTGTTGAACATCAGATTAAGTCCAAAATTTGCAGGCATGTTATTGATCTCAGTGTGCAGAACTCTGTAGAGTTATAGAGAGAGTTGAAAGTGTAACTGCAGCTTCAAAGCCTCTCAGAAATTTTAATGTGTAGTTTACTCCAGCCAGCTCTTTCCAGAATAAAACCTCTTGTTTTTCAGGGCTTTTTGTTTGTTTTCCTGCATGCTTAGGAGTTGCTTCTGAAGGAGACAATACTTTAAGTGGAGGGGGATGCAGGTGAATGATGCAATCCATAGTGCTGCCAGTGTAGAAGCAGAGGAGAGACTTGTGTTTGAGCAAAACTATAGCAGAGGATGCACAGTATTAATGGCAGGAGTATTATGCACAATGTTATGATAGGGTTTATGAAATCCTGTTATATAAGGGAAGGAAAGGTTTTAGTGAAGGCCTGCATAGTCTCAGTTTGGAACAGTGATGGACTTACGTTGAGTGCAGCAATGCTTGGACAGGCAGAATGGGGAATGATGGCTGAGGAGTGGAAGATACACTCATTATAAACCCAGATATCTGAGGGTCACAGACGTCCTGATAGACAGCAGGAGACGGGAAATTCTGAGGGTCTTGAAACTGAAAAGACAAATTCATGGCACATGAGGATCCTTTGGAGTATGAGCTTCAGCTTTTAGAGGCAATAGAGTGTGGCTGTCTTAGTGTAGGAGACTGTTGATAACATTTCTTGTCACTTTTTTTTTTGAAAAACGGTACCTAAAAAAGTCTGCTTAAGAGGCTGAAATTGTGAAACATAGTCACAAATTTTCTTTGGTCTTTTTTATGCATTAGGCTTCATTACAGAAGTTGCTCATAAATCAGTAAATACTTCTCATTAAAAAACTCAAACAGCAAGTATTCTTGTATTACCACCACAGAAAATAAATTACTAAAAGAAAAAAAAAACACAATTCTTTTTCTCACTTGAAAATTTTCTTCAAATTTAGTGCAAGAAAAGGGGAAGGAAAATATCCAAATCCAGAATGTTGAAGTTTTCATGGCAGAAGGAAAATTTTTAATACTATTTTAGAATTTAAATTTCAGTTAATGAAAGGCCTGCAGAGGAAGTAATAGCCTTGTGAGTGATATCTTAGCAGCAGTACCTGTATTCTCTAAAATGGGGCACCAGAATTCTTGCTGACACAGTTTTGCCATACTTTTAAGCCAATGGAATGGAGTTTCTAGTTTGTTGTTTGTACTCCCAAGTTTACATTTCCCAATACATAAAGTGCAAAATATTAAAACATTAGAATTCTCGTGTTTTGAAGTAAGTAGATAAGCATGACCCTTCAGTGTTAGAGGAGAAACAACCTGCATCTCAAAAATGTAGTACAGTGGGTTTAACCCAGGTAGAATATTATTGATTTTAGCCAAAAGTCTGTAATTCTAAGGGAACTGGGTTTAAGTCAGTAACTTGGCTCATCGTTACTGATACATAGTTACTAGCATAGAAATCCATTGTCCTGCAAGATTCTCACTACTGCTTTAATTTTATAGGGTGGCAATCATGGTTTGTTTGGAAACAGCACAGCACAATCGAGGGGCATGCACACACCAGTGCAGCCACTAAATCCTTCCCCCAATATCCGGGCGCAAGTGCCTCCCCAATTCCTTTCTCCCCAGGTAAGGAATTTACAGCAACTGATTACTTGTAAAAGTAGAGCTACAGCCTTGAGAGCACATAATTGAGGTTACTTATACACCTATCTTAGTCTCAACTTCATGTTAAGAAATGGAAAAATTAAATAAGATAAAACCATTAAAATTCATCATGAAAGTACTTAAAACTCAGTGCAGAAGCATTAGCATTCTATCTTATTCCAAGGCAGTTGATGGTAAATGCTCGCTACCAGTATTTTTAAACCTCAAAAGTGGATTTGGGAATCCGATGTCTTATATAGGCTTTTGTAAAGTATTTTAAAAAGAACAAATAAACGTGAAAGCTTAAAGTGTTTCTGAAGTGTGACAGGTTGCTTAATTTTATTAAATAGTCTTGTCCTGTGCTTCCTGTCCCCGCCGAGAGGTTTGATGAAGTAGCTACATGTTACATTTACATTGCAGAGCTTAATCTTTACACCTCAGGGTCTCCAAATGTACACAAGTTTACCTTTTGCTTTGGACTTGATGAACAATTCTTGAGATTCTCTTGAATTGTACTTGTGTAACTCCCCAGTAATGCAGGGAGAAATGGGGGGATTCTTCTCCACCTACTCCTGTCTTTTACTTTATCTTATTCAATGTACAAAGAGATTAACTCTTTCTGTGAGGCACTTTTTCTTTGCTCCAGTGACTGCCTGAATGCCTTTCTTTTCCCTCGTCAGACAGTACATTTTTAATGTGAAAATGCAGTACTGTGATTACTAGTTATCTGCATATATATCAGCATTTAAATTTAAAGTCTCTAGCACCTGATTGGTTGGGGGAGGAACCTTTGTGTGTGTGTCTGCATCTGCACATGAGATACTGTATACTGTCAATCAAGTGAGGTACTCACTCTGCCCAAGTTATAGATTGTGCATGTTTAAATGTGATGTGTTAATAAATCTGTAATGTCTTTCCCAGAACACCATTGAGGATTGGTGTCATACTTGTCCCTTTATAGAAATACTTGTACCTCATCATCTTTTCCTTGTAGCAGTGCGTTCAGGATATGTAACTGATTTCCATGCAGGTTTCAGCCTCCATGCTCAAACAGTTTCCCAACAGTGGCTTGAATCCTGGTCTTTTCAATATGGGCCCCCAGCTTTCTCCACAACAGATTGCCATGCTGAGCCAACTTCCACAGATTCCCCAGTTTCAATTAGTAAGTAGCTAGTAATATTGTGAGACAAGACTGTTCGCAAGTTGTCTGCTGAGGTTTTTTTTTATGCTTATTCTAATTCTGTTTTGTTCTGCTGATGTTATTTTGTACAAGTATTCCCTCTTTGCTATATGGGGTGGTAAAGTCCTGCTTGAAGGCAGCAGATAAATCGAATAGGCCCATGTAATTGTTGTGGATTGCAGTAGGCTAGTAATGACTCAAAGCCATGTTTTTGTACAGAAAGCAGTTGTTTGTTGATTTTTAATGAAGCTTTCTTCAGACTTGTAGTCATAGTGATGGTAATAAAGCAGGTACAAGTAATTCTGCAATGTTAAATTAGAAACATTTAAGTGAAGGATGTCATATTCTTCTAATGCATTCATTGTCATTTTATTTGAGTGAGTGGAATGAGAAACAGTTTACCTAAGTTCTGAGCAAAGCATTTCATTGTGACTAGCTCCTGGCAATTATATTTTGCTTGATGAGCTCTGTATTTTCACTCTTCCCACTTACCTTGTAGGCTTGTCAGCTCCTCCTTCAGCAGCAGCAGCAGCAACAGCTGTTACAGAGCCAGAGAAAGTTATCTCAAGCTGTGCGACAACAGCAGGAGCAACAGGTGTGTGGCCCTATTTTTGTCAGTCATATGAAGTATGTATACTGCATTACAGTATAGCATAGATGAAGTGCTTTTTCTTTCATTTGCAGATTGCTCGTATGGTGAGTGCCCTCCAGCAGCAGCAGCAGAGGCAGCCTGGCATGAAGCATTCGCCATCCCACCCTGTTGGGCCTAAGCCACATTTAGACAGCATGGTACCCAATCCTTTGAATGTGGGTCTCTCAGATTTACAGACCAAAGGGCAGATACCTGGATACGGTTCAGGTGGTAAGTGCTCTGTGGAAGGAGGTTTGGTGCATTGCCTGTAGCTTCCCTATTATTAATATGGTAATTGTGTTAGTCACTTATGTCTGGGTCCAGAAATAAGTCGTTTGTGTATAAGCATTAGAGTGAAGGTTATGGCAAGTGTCAACTTTGAATGAAATGACATTATTTTTCATTATGTGGGAAGAAGACAAGCCTAAGAAGAATGTGTATCATGGCATACTGACTTAACACATTTATTTGGAAGATGTGCCTTGAACATCCCCTTTGCTGTTGTTGATTCTTTTTTCTCCCCACCTTTTTCTTATGATTACAATGTCTCCCTGTTTAAAGATGCTTAAAAACAAAACAGAAGATGACAATGGAGTTTTGTTTGCTTGTTTCACAGGCTTTGGCTCAAGTGGCATGGATTATGGCATGGTGGGAGGGAAAGAGGCTGGAACAGAATCCCGCTTTAAGCAGTGGACTATGATGGAAGGGCTGCCCTCTGTGGCTTCACAAGATGCCAATATGCACAAAAATGGTGAGAATTTTGGGAATGCCCTTGTAGGATCATCTTGCCAGAGGTGAAATAGTTTAGATGAAACTGTCTTACCTCACCAGTATGCATCTTAAATATTTTTATGTTAATACATTGTACTGTTGAAAATCCCAACCTATCCCAAGTGTAAATGTATGTTTTTAATGGTGCAGGTGCAATAGTGCCCCCTGGAAAGGCTCGTGGAGGATCGCCCTACAACCAGTTTGACATAATCCAGGGCGACCCACTCAGCAGCCACGCAGGCCCTGCTGGTGATAGTTGGTTACCTGCCAAATCTCCACCAACAAACAAGATCGGAAGTAAATCCAGCAATGCCAGCTGGCCTCCAGGTATTACATAAGGGCACGGGTTGTGTCCTCGCTTTAGGATAGATGAGCTGGACCTTTCCTCATCATACTTAGTTAAATAACAATTGCAAAGAAAATACTTCTGTGGCTTGGCCTATGTTGGTTTTGAAATTTCTTCCACATGAAAGTAGAACGTAAATGTTGAATTTCCAGTAAAAAATTCTGGGCTAAATATGAACTAACTGCTGAATTGCCTGAGTAATGTTTGTTTTTTGTTAGGTGAACTCATATCTTCTGTGGTTTTGTGACTTTACATTTACAAAAACTTTCATGAAAACATACATTCATAGAATATACAACACTATCTCCCTTCTTTTGTACTGATTCCTTATTTGTGCTGTATTAGGCTGACACAGTGTAGAAAGTATTGATAGTGTGGAATCAGAAAAAGAGGTGAAGTAGGGTTTTTTTGTTATGGTGGGAACAACACACCGTTGCGGTTCACCTTTGCTCATGTTGCATAAATGGTAGAAGAGTGTTCCAGTGCTTCAGTTATGCTCAGGAATCTTGTGGCTTGGGTAGAAGTCTATTGCTTTTGGCATGACAAGCTGGTGCACATTTTTTAAGTTTTCTAGTTTCACTGGCAGAATTTCATGTTTCTGCTAGAAAACTCTCTAGGAAAATTACATATGTATTTGAATACACATAATTTTCTCTATAAAACATTTATTTAAACAGAGTGGTGTCCTCAGAGTTGCACGGATTAACCACTGATTCTGTGCAGCAAATAGTTGATGCTGTGATTTTTCTCTTCTCTGAAAGACTCTGCATTCCAGGAAAACATTACTAACTGCAAACCCTCTGCTGTGTATCTGCACAAGCACAAAAAAGTAAAAATTCAGGTACATCTCTTGGGTAAAGCAGTAGCACAGACCTTGCATCAGAAAGCCTAGGAATCTATGTGACATAAAACTGCAGAAAACCTAGAAAATGTAGTTGAAGATTTTTATGAGGGAAGCCCTGCCCTCAGTGTCTAACTCCAGCAAGAAACCATCTTCTGATGAGCTAACAGAGCTAAAGAATGTTGTCTCAAAAACATTGCACATCCACAATTTTTTATACTGCTCACTGCATTCTGTACAGGTGTATTTGTGTTACACTTCTGTCAGCATGGTTGTTAAGTATGGAGCTTTTTGGATTGGAGTTGCCAGTTCATAATGCCAGAAACTCCCAAAATGTAATCTTTTACCAGACCTCACTCACAGAATGATTGATTGTTGCTGAACTTGTTTCCTCAGTCACCATTCCCCTGTATTGTATTGAGAAGCACAGTACTGCTCAGAATGCTACAGGAGACACGTGATGGTCAGCTCTGCCATGTTTCCGTGTTCTGGTGCAGCCACTGGCTTTGGCAAGGTTCTTGGTGCCAAAAGAACAAGTAACTTCTTGTTATGGAAGTGAAAAGTTGGATAGCTACTCTTTGCCCCTTGTTGATTTCATAGAACTTCCCTAGTGATATCTGTAGTCCCACTGTCAGTGATAAGTAAAATTTTTTGTCGCTGACTGCCTCACCACTGTGAGAGGATAAGTGAAGTTCACAAATTCTGAACATAAAATTTCACTGAGATCCACATTTCTTGTGTGAGTAGCCCAAGACTATGATTACAGCCTTTACAAAAAAGATGTGGGTTTTGGCAGGTGGCATTTTTTCAGTTTTTGCTGTATTGCTGTTCCACTCATGTGAGATCCATAGGCTGCTGGGACGAGTTACTGTTCCATAACCATCAGCTACTTGGGCTGTCTCGTAGTCTAATTTAGACTTCATTCTTAAGGAAAACCAAAATCAAGATCTACCTTATCAACATAACACCCCTGACGAAGAATGAAGATCTAAAATGACTTTATACTCTAGGTCCTTCTGTACAAGCTTGTACATGAGGTCCACTATCAGTTCTTTGCATGGAGATAGAATTCTTCCTTCCAGTGCTGGAAAAAAAATGTTAACAAAAATGAGTTTACAAGAGAAAACCTCTTGAAATAGGTGCATTTTCCCTTTGAATGAAAACAGTGGTCACTCAGCATTCACCCTGACTACACCTTTCGCATTTTCCTCCTAAATGCCATCTGCTGCAGAAATTCTGCTGTTCAAGAGAGCAGTATTGTTCAGCACAAAGATAAATGAAGTGGTGCCCAATCAAACTGATATCACAGCTGGAGGTGAGAGCAAGTTTTGCTGCATTGGTGAGAACTGTGTCATTTGGTTATGTTGCACAGACTTGCATACTCTGGTAATACTTAGACTGTAGTTTTCCCATTCAAGATGAGTCATACTTCAAGCAAACTGGCCTGGATGTGTCTGTCATGGTTTTCACAATAATCTTAGGTTTGAACTTTTTGAGAGGACCTTTCAAATATCAGCGGACAAATGCATTTCATGTCTTCTTTACTGCCTAGAAATAAACAGCATGTCCATGGACAAGAGTTAGTTGGTGAATGTGCATGATAATAGCTATCAGCCCCAAAGAAGAGTTTGGAAATTTGTCAGTGTGCTGAGGTTCAAGGAAATGCTTTTCCAGACTAGGGTTACATTGATGAGTGAATGTGTTCATAAACAGTAAAACCCCTGATCCTTGGAGCCTTGTTTGTGTATTCATTAACCTTTTGATGAGAGCTTTCTGTGCACTTAATTTTCATTCTCACCAATTCTCAGAATCTTTGCAGATAGAAGACTTCCTGTTCTTTTTTTTGTTCCCAAACGAGTTGTAATTTCCAGGTTCTAACCTGTCTTCATTGATTCTTCGTCTTAGAACAGAGAAGATATTTTGAGTAGACCCAAGAGCTATATTGCTTCTTCCTTAACAAAAGGGAAGTCCTGCTTCTCAGGGTCTGGCAGTACTTTGGTAGTAGCTGAGCAGAGTCCTTCCGTGATGCAGTGCTGATTGCTCCATGTTGAAGTGTTGATATGCGGATTATTTTGTTGAGTTACCAAAGACTGGGAGATGTTACTGATGATTATAAAATTATGAAGGCAGTGATGCAGAATTGTAATTGTATGACTCCTGCAATCATGGTGCAAATGCTGGAATTAAGATGATAAAAATTCTAAATAGATGGGAGCTGTTTTTCCATCAGGAGTGGTGAGCTTTTGGGTTGTGTTGCTTTCACAGCTTCTTGAGACAGATGGTACTAGCCAGTTGAAGCAGTGATTGGATAAAGTGAAGGAAAAACAGTTTCACAAGCTGGTGCTAGCAGGTAGTGGGTATTTCTGCCATATAAGTTAGGATAGCTGTGCATACTGGGAGAGTGTGAGGCCAGTAGTCCCCAAACAGTGGCCAGGTTTGTTGTTCTGTCCCTTAATGGTATTTCTCCTGCTGTTGTTGGCAAAATACTGGACTAGATGAACCACGGTTCTGACCCAGTGGGGCATATCTTTTATCTTCTCTGAGATTCTCCTGTGCATTATCACAATCTAATAATGCCCTTGCTGTGGCAATAGTTTGAACCAGTAGTGTCATATTTTCTTCTGTATTTGTCTGTGAAAATCATAGTCTTGACTATACTTCTTCATTAAAGAGGTTACTGAAATGAACTCTTCCATGCCAGATTCATCCTACATCGCTTCATTCTAGAGAGTGCATCTTGGATCCTGTTTTTAATAATGGATCTTTAATTGCACTCAAATATTCTATTACTCATTTCCGAAATTCAAGTTGGGAATTCTGTATCCTGGATTTGTATGTGCAAGGGATGAATCTGCTACCTTTGCACTCTTCTCACACTTATGCAAATTGTTACATTGTATATTAAGCTTCTTTACTTGTTTTTGTGTTTGTCAGTTTTACTTTTGCACCACTGCTTCCAAAACTGACCACAGCAGTTTATTCATTGAAGGAACGAAGTTACTGATCTTTCTTACAGTAACTGGAGTCTGTGTGTTCATATTTAATATAATTCATCCTCTTGTCTTAAAATTCTGGCATGCCTGGAGCTAAAGCATGATAAGTATATCTCATCTCACTGTGAAGCATGAAGAATGTCATTGAGTATATATTTTACTTTTACCACAAAGCATCTTATCCTCAGTATTGATAGGTAATGTATAAAGTGTGTGTGTACATACAGTGTGATGTGTCAGATGTATTTCCAGACTCCTAAGGTTGGTAGCCTTTCCTTGAGAAAGGCTTCTGCACATACATGAAGTATGTCTACAGAGTCTAATCTTATGTATCTTATATGGAATTAATTAAAACTATTGAAATCACATCTGAATGCAGCAAAGCAGAAGCACTTAAAGGGATACTACCTGCCCTTGTACCACTTTTTTTGTAGTGTAGACTTATATTCATATGACACCAGAGCTAGTGCTGGTGGAGGAAGTGTGAAATAGATTACAGTTTTAACATGTAGTCTTTTGTTTTTGCCCCTGAGGAACAGTGTAGAAGACAATTGTTTGCCCTCCTGAAATACTTCAGCAATTCATTCTAGTAAACAACATTTTCCTGATCACATCTAATTCCTTTTTCTCTCCTGTCCCAGAGTTCCAACCGGGAGTGCCATGGAAAGGTATACAAAACATTGACCCTGAATCTGACCCCTATGTGACCCCTGGAAGTGTGCTGGGGGGGACAGCCACATCTCCCATTGTAGATACTGACCACCAACTTCTGCGGGACAACACCACAGGTAAAACATCTGCTCTGTGATTATCAAAGTCGCTCTGATACTCAGGATTGTTGTGATGTTGTGGCAGTAGCAGGCAAACAGTCTGTTGCATTTGCCTGAGAAGGAATGACTGCATGCCTTTGGACTGTGGCTGGGAGCACCTGAAAGCTTGGTATTGTTACAGCCATGGCTCTTGAGGTGTAATGGTGTTACAGAAACTCTGTGAACTTGGTCTCCTCTTTCTCTCTCCTTTTCTTCTTGATAGGGTCTAATTCTTCCCTCAACACCTCGCTGCCTTCACCTGGTGCCTGGCCCTACAGTGCCTCTGACAATTCCTTCACCAACGTTCATAGCACTTCAGGTATGTGGGCCTTGAAACTTACCCAGACAAGACATTTTTCATTTAGCACTAGTTCTTTGTTGTTCCACTTGGAGTATTTAGTCCATCGTGTGTAACAGTGACTTGGGAAGACAAACACCATAACTCTGAACACACCCCCCTTCTCTCTCTTCCTTCCACCCTTTATATGCTGAGAGTGACTCCATATGGTGTGGAATATCCCTTTGCACAGTTGGGGTCAGCTGTCCTGACTGTTGCCTCCCAGCTTCTTGTGCACCCTCAGCCCTCCTGCTGGTGGGAAGATGTGAGAAACAGAAAAGGTCTTGATGCTGTGTGAGCACTGCTTGGCAATGTAATTAAATCATCATCACCTATGCTGTTCCCAGCACAAATCCAAAACGTAGCCCCATACCAGGTACTATGAAGAAAATTTACCCCAGTGTCATGATCCACTAATACAAGGAGTCGTGAGAGGTTCGTATGATCTTAGAGTGCAAAAAGGACATAAAGGGATTTCAGTTTAAATCACAACAGCAATAATGCACCTTTATTTTAGTGCCAGCAACATGGCATATAGATGAGAGGGAGAGAGAGAAGGATAAAGAGGCAAAGTGAAAAGAGAGTAAAAAGGCGGGGGTTATAGCTACCAACAACAGATGAGGTGGGGTTGCCGGTGTCTTCTGTGGGGAGATCTCTCTCCCAGAAAGTAACTTAGGAAGTCACTTTATAGTCTGTTTCAAAGTGAGGGGGCAGTTGGCCAAGAGGTGGGGAAATTCCTAGGCTATTGTGATGAGACCCATTGCTTTGGGAAGCAGGTGTAAGGTACAGAACAGGCTGCTCTTCACAAGTCCCTGCTCAGCAGCAGGAACAAAGGCAGTGTACCGTGGCAGCAGAGCAAGCACACCTGTAAACAACCACTCAGCACGCATCCACCTCAACCAAGCCAGAACCCCTGTACAAAGTCCCTTGGGGTCCTCAGGGTCTTAGTCCCTGTTCTTGTGATGGTTGTGAGGCAAATGAGGGAAACTTTCAGACCATCTCTTACACCCAGCCAAAACCAACACACTATGCAAGTTAAACAATAAAGTAGTAGGAAGCAGCAGACACAAAAGGAAAGATAAAACAGTGCATGTACAATCTGTTGATATGTCTTAATTCTTAAAATATTCTTTGCTTGTGTATGTATTAGTAAAGGTGAGTGATTTTATTTACTTTAACTTTAGGACATGGGAGTGCTGTGAAAGGAATGTTTTTGCCTTGCCTTTTATAGCACTCATCATTCCCTGAAATCTGGACAGTGAGGACATTTGGTCCTCTGGCTTTTAATGGCAGGCCTGTAAATATAAACTTCAGTATACATCTCAGATCCTTCATAAGAAGGTAACCACAGCTTTCTGGTAAAAACCTGTTTCTGCACACACTTTGCAGTAAAACACTGGAAATACTTGCTCCAAATGAACCATTTGGATTTTAAGCTTCTTGCAAATGACAGATTTTTCTTGAAGACATCATTGTCCTGCCAGTTACTTAAAAATTAATTGTGCATAAATAGCAGAGGTGATGAACAGAGCCGAGAGCTACATCTGGCCTGAACTTTAGGTTTTTTCATCATACTCAATAAAAGCTGTGTTCAGGCATTACCTCAGCATCTTCACCAAATGTGATGAAAATGCTCTTTAGTCCTTAAGAAAAAGTGAGTTCCTGCTGCCAGTTTGTGAGCTGACTTTGGTTTGAAGCAGTGTATGCAGCATTCTAGTGACATAGAAGGTTCCTCTGTTACAGCCTGAGGAACAGAGTGGCATGCAGCAACTTCTTGCCTTTGCTTAATTTTTGTCTACCCCATAAGAAAGACTGAAGCAATAAAAAAATACTGAAGTTGTAGTCAAATTGAGGAAATTAGACCACTGCCACATACCAGTTTCTGTTTGCCTGCTAGGCATGAGTGTTTTACAGTCAGAAAGCCATCTGAATTGCAAATTTAGAATTCACCTATCTGTGAAGCAGTCTAGTGAAAGCAGGTTTTTAAGCACTTTCACCCACTTTCAAAGGCTAGTGCTTGAGACCTGATTGCTGACCGTTTCTGTGTCATGGAAGTACAGAGATCCAGCTGTAAACTGAAGCATGCTTATACATGCTGAAAGCTTTATGGCCTTGGTTTCCAGAGGTGTTACTTTATGGTACCCTGGCATATCATATATTTGTGGTTTTTCACTTTGTTTCAAATGACATGGTCTGCTGGTGACTAAAGTTATATGCACATATTTGCACAGATGTTACATGAGAGTTATGATAAAGATAATGTCTGACACAGCCTTTTCCCCCATATTGCCATGTCTGTGTTTGCTGGTTCTCAGTGCAGAACAAGGAGGAATTTTGAAGGAATTTTGACTTTTGAAATCTCTCTTGGTGTCAGAAGTTGTGGGATAATTTGCAGTCTGCCTTTTTTTAAAAACTGGTTTAGGCAGAGCTCACAAATATTCATGATGAACAGTGGTGGTTTGGGGATCACTTTTTTTTCTGTTTTATTGCATTTCTTTATAAAGAGTTCTTGAAATGTGTTAAGGATATCCACTGTAGGTCTTCTAATAGGCGCCTCCCTATTAGTAATACTTTCTAGTAAAAAAATGCACTATCAAGATTGTTTTTAATCCAGCTGTCTGTCACATAGCTAAGCAGCCCTTTTTATGTGGTACTGCTTTGTCAACATTGTGTGAGGTTTGTGATTCACAAGAAAGCTTTGATTTTGTAGGGAGGACAAGGCAACATTAGCTTAGTAGACCAAGAATGGTAAATACTCCTTTCAGTTCTCTGCAGGTTTTTTTTACTTGAAGAAGGTTCAGTTTCATTAAAGGTCAGTAGTGCCGAAACTTTTAAGAAATTCTCGGGTTCTCAGATGAAATAAAAATTACTGTTGATCTCATTAATGATGTAACATACTGCAGTCCTGCTACACGATCATAAATGATACGTTACTTTTTTTTTGGTCAGCATATATAAAATAAGCAAAGATTAACTTCCATGTAGTATGGGGTTTTTTTGGTATGATAAATTAACTATTGTATGGTTCTGTGTTTCATCCTTGTCTCCAATATAAATCCAGTCAAAAGGCTTACTGTGATAGGGCAGATACTTAATCTTACAAATTTCTCTAATACATACAATTTCTTTAATCTTCTAGCAAAATTCAGTGATTACAAATCAACATGGTCCCCAGATCCCATAGGACACAATCCCACTCATCTCTCCAACAAGATGTGGAAAAACCATATTTCCTCAAGGAACACTACAGGGCTGCCCCGCCCACCTCCTGGCCTGACCAACCCCAAACCGTCATCTCCATGGAACAGCACAGCACCCCGATCGGTCAGGGGCTGGGGGGCACAGGACTCAAGGCTTGGCTCTGGTGAGAAACAACCAACTGGTAGCACCACTGATCAGACCTGAGCAGCATATGTTTTACAGCACAGTGGTTTGGAGGAAAGAAAGTTGCAGTGGTGTGGTAATAGGAAAAAAGAGAGTTCCTTCTTGAAATGGAAATTTGCTGTCAGTAATTGGGGTGGGTGGGGGTGGAATCCCAAGTCCTGCTGCAGGGAATGAGTGAAGAAAAGCTGAGACCTGCCAGAAGAGAGTACCTGCTACACAGGGCTTTTCAAGATTAGATGCTTGCTGTGTGTGGGAAACTCCTCAAAGATAAACTCCAGTGAAATGGATCTTGATGTGAACTATGAGGAAAGGTGTGGTTTTGTTTTCAGGACTGAAGATTATACTTTTGTGTTTTACAAGGGGGGGTAATGCTGATTTTTTCTGAAAGACGTAACTGTAAAGAAAGATGGTTTTTCTTTGTATTTGTTTTGATTGCTGTGTCTTATAATTTGCAGCATCTACTTGGAGTGATGGTGGCTCAGTTCGTCCTAGCTACTGGCTGGTTCTTCACAATCTCACTCCACAGGTATTTTCTGTGGTTGTTTCTGGGAACTTACTTGCTTTAGCAAGGATTTATGAATTCAAAAAGTTGTTTCTTTTTGAATAAAATCTGACAAAATCAGATTTGTCAGCACATGTAACATATTTCTAGTAATCTGAGCTTCAGTCTGACTGGTTCTTCTATTGTAATCTCTTCAGCTAATTTTAAGATGTTCAGGTTTTGCTATGTGACTGTTAAAACATTCCTTTACTTGAGAGTTACAAAAAATGATTGAACAGAAAGATTTTTCTTAGAAGTGAGGATAAATTTCATTATTATAATGTGGAATGGTTTATAGCTGTTCTTTGGGATGTTGTCAGTAGAAATTTGATGTAACTGCCAGTTTTCACTTTAGTGTTTCCATAGTGAAACCACAGAATTTTTCCAGCACTCCTGCCAAAACCAGTCAAGTTAGGTTATTTCTGCAAGTATTCTCAAAGCTTGCTGCCATTCAAAATTAATTCTATGGAGATTCTGGTTTCAGCATTCCCAATTAGTCCTGTATTCAAGGGCTAGGAAAAGCCTGTATGATTATCAGCAGCACCCTGAGGTCTAGACAGAGAGTCCCCTGTTCAGCAGGATAATTCACTGTGCTTCTGCAGTGTACAAAAAAAGGTTGATGGTGAAAGGTGAAAGGAAAAGCTGAGGTCTCCATCAGATTACCCAAATGGTGAACCATGCTCCTTTTTTAAGAAAAGACTGTTTACCTTGATGTTCAGGAAGACGTCGTGTGAGGAAAAAGCACAGTTTTAAGCCTGGCCTGTGTAAAATATTTTAATGTTGCTTTAGGAATTATTTAATGGAAGAAGAATGTATTTTGGAGGCATTTAAGTTAGTAGGAAAGAGAAACCGATCATGAGTGTCTCATTATGCATTCTCTCTCTTGTGCATGAGTACACTAGAGAAGTGTAAAGGTTCAGATCAATTCGTAGACTCACAGAATGGTTAGGCTTGGATGGAACAATATGTTCATTTCAAGGTTCTCTGTTTTAACTTTGGCCATATTTGTACCCCCACACAAGTTCCTTTTCCCTCATTTGAAGCTGTATTATAAAATGGGGGGAAAGAAGGAAGAAAGTAGCACTTCCTTAAGTATTTGCACATACGGATCCCATTCATATGTCCATGTTCCTGTGGCACACAAGGAATGGAATCTGTCTGTACAGAGCACCTGGGAGAACAGCTGTTACTGGAGGTAAGTAACAAGCTGTTACTGCTGCAGAAGGAACGTAGGCAACAACTGCTGAGAAAACATTAGTTCAGACGGAATGGACATTGGTGGGTTTGGCAGCAAAATCACTGACTTTCTGTGACTGTTTCATAAACCACAAAAACAAAGAAGCACCAAAATAAATTTAAAAAAATTTCATTGTAGAGGTATTTATTTGTAGAGGATTTGCAAAAACTTTTTAAATACTAGTTTATCTAAATTCTACTGAAATCGGAGAGCTGGAGACTAAGACATTCTGGTTCCCATGTTACAAATTCTGATGACTGGGGACAGTGAGAACTACAAGTTTTATATAATAACTGGAAAAGCTGTCAATGTGGTAGAGACCATGTCAGAAACTCAGTGAGAGAGGGAAAACTGGACTCAAGCTGTAAGTGAACAGGAAAGATAATTTAGATTATTCCATACTAAAGCAATCTCCATGTAAATGTGAAAAGTCAAGGCATACCAGTTCCTGTTTGAAAATCAGCTTGTCACCTTTGCTTACTTCCTACTTCTTCCATCTGTTATTCTTTCTGAGAGCAAACTATCTCTCAATTACTGATGAAGTCAGGATTGATGTTTGGAGAAATAATTAGAAACCTCTGTTTCATCCTGGCTGTTCTTCCTCAGATTGACGGGTCAACCTTGAGGACGATCTGCATGCAGCATGGCCCACTGCTGACATTCCATCTGAACCTGACCCAGGGCACCGCCCTCATCCGATATAACACCAAACAGGAGGCGGCCAAGGCCCAGACTGCACTGCACATGTAAGCAAGTTTTGGAGACAACAGTCTTCGGGGTTGTGGGATTGATGGTGTAAGCCCCTAAACTCAGTGAAAACTTTTCAGTTATGCTAATCTCCCGAATTCCAAAGTTTTAACTGTTCTTCATCTGTTTTGTTTGTAAAGTGGCATATGTGTATTTACCTACATGGTATAGTCAGTTTTATCACTCTTGGTGTTAACATTTAGGGTCTTAGTTTAAATTCAAAAGATTTTGTTCAGGCATAATTGAACGTTGGGACAAGAGGTTTGGGGTGGTTTGGTTTGGTTTTTTCCCCATATTAAATGAAAGTTCTTGTGTTTTGAATGAGTTTCACTGTCAAAAACAGCTGACGTTTTCCATGTCCACTCCATTGCAGCAGTGTAGCTGATACCTTCTTTGATTTGGGCACCTACTAGTGCTGTTCCTGTGCTTTCTGAATCCCTTCCCCTTACCTCTTGGCTCTAACAATTTTTTTTCTTATGTGTACCTTGGCCTGTAGGTGTGTGTTGGGAAACACTACCATCCTGGCTGAGTTTGCCACAGATGAAGAGGTTAGTCGCTTTTTGGCACAAGCTCAGCCCCCTACACCTACAGCAACCCCGAGTGCACCCACAGCAGGCTGGCAATCCCTGGAGACAGGACAGAACCAGACAGATCCAGTTGGACCTGCTTTGAATCTCTTTGGTGGGTCAACAGGGCTTGGGCAGTGGAGCAGTGGTGGCGGCGGCAGCAGTGGGGGTGATCTCACTGGCGCTTCATTGTGGGGGCCCCCAAACTATTCTTCAAGCTTGTGGGGGGTCCCAAGCGTAGAGGATCCACACAGAATGGGCAGCCCTGCTCCCTTACTACCTGGAGACCTTCTGGGAGGAGGGTCGGATTCAATCTGAACTTAGAACTTTCAACTCTGACCTCGTGACCTTTTTTGGAACAGCAGCAGCACTAACTTGACCTTTTTCGTTTTTTTCAACTTGCAATAAATACATTTATAAAAGGAAAAAAGAAAACGGAGAAAGAAAAAAAGGTGGGTCATTGACAGACTGTCTGAGCACATAGTTGCCTCCCTTATATAACTTCAGTTTTTTCGTTTGGAATATGAATCCAAAAAGAGAACATATCACTCTTGAAATACTTGAATCGTGAACGCCAACTTAGAAAGACAATGTGAAGCAAGTACACATACCATTTAAATTTAAGCAGAAAAAATTAAAAAAATTAGTTTCTAGTTTTTCACTTTTTCATGTTATACGGAAGTTGTTGCTAAGAAACATATATACTGAAAAAATAGCTTTTTAACTTTGTTTGCACTGGGTGTGTTTCCGTCCTTAGGTCTACCATGTTGGGTTGGGGTTGGGGAGGGGTTCAAAAGAATAAGGGGAGGGAGGGGAAGACTTGACGGAGCCTCACTTTAAAAACAAAACAAAACAAAAAACCTAGAAAAAAAAATAAAAAATTAAAAACCCACAAAAAAAAACAAAACAGAAAAAACAAACAAAACAAAAAAACCAACACTTTGTGATTGGCTGGTTGATAAGTACCAGTGTGTTCTGGCACATGTAACTGCCCACGTGTGCTTGTTTCTGTGTGAGTGCGTGTGCACATGTTTGTGTGTGTGCATTTTTTTCTCTATATATATAATCTTGAAACGCTGCATTGCTGATGGTCTACGGGCTGGCTGGCCATCTGCATGTCTTGATTCTGAAAGCAAGACAGGCATGGTGGAGTCCCTGTGGCTGAAGCAGAATCCAGTTGGGCTGGATTAAAATTTATCAGTAGGTTTTTTTAAATTCATTTTAGCAGGGTGCTATCTCAAATCTGCAGATCATAGAGTGGATAGTTGCTTCCTAGCCCTTGTTCTAACCCTGTGGTAGAGCAGAACACTGCCATATCCAAAGGATTATGGGAGAGGGGAGACAATGTTGTCTTTTGAGTAACAGTCTCTTTATTTATGTCTGCTTGTGGGGTTTTTGTACTGAATGAACCCTAGAGTGTTTGTAATATAATGCAAGCCATTTATTTCTTCCAACAAGGGGAAAAGAGGATTAAAGAAGACATTGCCATTTTTTGTGCAGCTAGACAAATGTTCTTTTCCAGTCTCTTGCAAGCTTCAGTACCTTTAAAAATAAGTTTCTTTTCTCCCCCAAACCTAAATAAGCACCTGTACTCATTCTAGAGGAATCCATCCAAAGCCTGAAAATCCAGCCCAACTAAATTAGCCTTTTAGTTGATTTACTGCTTCTATTAAAACTGACAAAAAACTAAATGGTGTCAGCAAAGTGCTGGCCAGCCTGCCTCATCTCCTGAAAGCACATGCAGCTAACTCCTTCCTGCGTCCTTCATGGTGAGCGTTACCTGTGCCAGGCCTTGGTGCCATTACAGCGCCAGACCATCACTGACAGAAACGTTTACTTACGAATGTTCTTAAACCAGTGTGTACTTCAAAGGTTTCCTTTTGTTTCTCTGTGTTGTGTTTTTTCCTGTGTACGTGGTTTTGCTTAGGGAGGTATATAACTAGCAAAGACTTTTTTTTTTTTAAAAGAAGTATTGCACCTTTTTGTTTTTACTTTTTTCCTGTACTGTTGCTTTTTAATTTCTGTATTTAAGGAAAGGTTTGGGTTTTTTTTAGCATCAGTGTAGTAGTACTCTGGGCAGGATAGGGTTGACCTATAATCCACAGTGATAGCCAGTGTGTGCGTGCATGTGTACGCTGGGAACAAAACTTTTAAGACCTGTTGTTGTGAAAAGAGTTGTAGCAGACTTGAAGGAACATCCCTTGACACGAAGCAGGAAGTCTTTTGTGGAGGTGGGGCCGGGGGAAGAGGGAAGAGAGATGCCGGTACTTTTTCCATAAGTGCTAGGACTTCCGTGCGGCATTGTCCGGCTGTTACACGGTCTAACCAAGTGCCGACCTTCTGTACCAGCACATACCTGTCCATTCCAGCCCTCAGAGGGAGCAGTGCTTTATCACCTGGTGGAGGGGGGCAGATAGGGGAGTCTGTTTCTTCAGCGCTTTCATTGAAGGATATGACCATGTCTAATGCATTTAACTCATGGGTTTTGTGGGCAGAAGCAAAAACAGATGCAAGTCATGGAGGGGGGAGGTTGGTGCACGTGTGTGTGTGTGTGTGTGTGTGTGTGTATGCCTGTGTGCTGGGGGTGGGAGGGAAGGGCTAGGGAATTACATGGCTGTTTTATTTAATTCGCCCTTTCTATGTAAACCCAATGTCACAAGGAAGACTGACTGAGGGAAATGCTGCATATACACATGCCTGTAGATTTGTATGCAAAGCATTATGTGGTAAAAAATTATGAGTAGGTTGGAATTTGTTTAGTAAACTGGAGTGTGCAGCATACTCTGGCCCCTTTGGAAAATACTTTCCTATCATGTCTCCTCCATCTATCCCACCATGCACAAAGAAACAAAATGCTCTCTTTCAGCTCCTGCTAGCTGGCTAGTGCCCCTCGTGTGCAGGCATCTGTACAGCTTTGTTTCTGCTCAAAGACCAAGTGCACTCGGACACGCAGAGCAGGTTCTTAAAAGTCCTGTGCCAGCAGTACTTCCTAGTGAAGCACCTTTGGCCTGAGCAAGCCAGTATCTGTTCTGTCACATGAATTTGCTATACATGCTGGTTCATTGCTGTGTTCCACCCTCACTTCTCTCTCCCAACCTGCCCTAAGGTCCCTTTACCTGCACTTTGGGCTAGATGAGTTCATTGCGATACTACGGTGAAAGCCGGGTGCTAGAGCCCCTCTTGTTTACAAGACATAATGAGGGATTTGAAATATTTAAAAAGAAAAGCTAAATTGTTCTTCCATTGTAAGCTTAAAGGGAAAAAATTAAAACGTTTAAAAAAAAAAAAAAAAAAAAAAAAAAACAAAAGTGCATATATGAATTTTAGACGTTTACTAATTCTGGGAGCAATTAACAGTGTTTTTGTTTTTATTTTAACATTTTATTTTCCTGCTTTAAATTTGCAAGCATTCTCAGGAATTCTAGGGTAGGAAGCCAGTTTTTTGAAGATGGTTTATTTAACCTTATCCTAGATTGATGGCTGTTTCTTGTTGATAAACTTTTACAAGTTCCTGGATCTTCAAAATGTTTGAAAGTTTTTACTTTAAAATAAAAATGCTAAAAAAAAAAAAAGAAAAAGAAAAAGCAAAAAAGAAAAAACCTCCAAATGTTACTGTCAAGTGAGGGATCAAGAATTTTAAATACTTTCTAAATTAAGATACATTAAGAAAACTTCTCAATATCAGCAACAGGAATTCATTGCAATCCTAAACAATTTGTGGGAGAAGGGTTATTGTTTATTGTGCTTTGTTACTCATGCATATGCGTGCAGTTGCATGGAGAAGAGAAGTGTGAGAATGGAAACCTACTATTCCCTCTTGATTGAAACTAAAACAAAAATATCCTTCCAAGCACCTTTTTAATAGCAGAGTGAAAGTATAAATCTTATTAAAATGCAGTAGAGTTTAACTGAAAGAATCCTTGGTTAGGATGACTAGCAGGAAATACACAATGGTGCTTCTTTGAACCACTTCTGAACAGTGCTAAGAAAAAAAACAGTGCTGACAGAATACTCAGTAATGAAGTAGTTTTATTAGCCTGCCTTTTTCAGTACAGAAAAAAAAAATACAGAAAAACTCCACGCAAATGTACATTGGAAGTCAACTGTCCTGTTTTCAGCTACTTGGAGAGTTTAATTCCCACTTGGAGATTCACTGCTTGCTTTTCTTCATCCACCCCACCTCCCAATCTTTCTGTTTCATTCTATATGAGAGAAATAGCTGTTAAACTCCTCTGTTCACCCTGTTGCTGCTGGCTGTCAGGGCTTAGAGTCTTGAACTTAAAAGTTCAGTGTTGGGATGGTCAGCTTCTGCCTCCCAGCTCTAGGGGTCAGGGGCTTACTCCGCCTGAAACAGCTCGGCTCAAACCACAAAAACCGCGCTAGTGCCTTGTTACATGCACCCACATGCCCTACAGTAGGGGAGGGGAGGGAAGACGAGGCAAAGTGAGGCAGTGTAGCCGCTTCATGGAAATAGATGTGCCCATTCTTAAGGGAAGAGCATGCCGTGTGAGCAAGTTGTGCAATGAGTTACTTAATAGTAGTTAAGTTGTTATTATTATTATTATTATTATTAATAAATCAGATGCCAAATTCTGTCTTTCTCATAGCAATTGCCCAGTGTTTTCATGTTGTGCTGCGTGTGCATGTGAGTCTATTGAAAATAATGCATCAGTAGTAATAATAATGTGCTTTAAAAATCCTGTCGTGGGCCAGTAGAAGGAGGGTTTACTTAGAAAGTTTAGGATTTTATTTTATTAGGTTTTTTTTAATGATAGAATTTGAGTGCTTTGCCAGAAACTGTGTTTTATCAAATTAGCAGTGTCCTAAAAGAGAGAAAACCATAGCATTTGGTCAAAAAAGCTGACAGACTTGACATTCACTTTGGAAGTGGATTGTGACTGACTACTGAAGGGTTGACAGTCTTAAGTTTCCGCAGTCTGCTGGGTCCAAACCTATTGTAGTACAACAGTCTGCTCCTTGTTTCCTGAATGTGCATCCTGTAAGTGTTAGTGACTGTCTCCTCAGTGACAGTTTGCCTGCATTGTCAAAGTAACATTAATCTGTTTTCCAGCTACAGTTGACAGATCTATATGGCTTAGTCATGGCACTCCCAACCATTGCAAGTAGTGTCTGAGAATTGTGCTAACCAGACTCAACTACTGGGGACACCCGTTGCTTAATGTTGTAAAAATTCTGCTACCATTTGAGCTCCTAACAGTGAAAAGTTAGCAGGAATTGATGTTAGGAGATTTCTGGCCTTTTTCACAACTGTTCCCGGGAAGGGGTCATTGGCAGAATCTTGTTGGCAAGGTAGGGAGAAGAGGCTGTGGAAAGCACAGTTTGGAATAGGCTAAGGGCATCTCTTGCCAGATAAAAATCCAGCCACTTTGCTTACCTTACCTTGCAGTGTCTATCAAGCTGAGAGTTTTTAGTCTGTTTGATAATTCTTTGCTCCATTTGAGGATTTTGTCTTAGCAGTGATAGCAGAGTCTAGCAAGCAAAACAAAGTGTTCTATAGCTCAGAAACCTGTGTTTAGACTTCTGACATTTACTTTGGAATACTTGCCATCTTTTCCCAGTGTTTTTATGTTTCTACCTGGACACTTGCCTAGCAGTCTTGAGAGTGGGGTTTTACTGGTTTGGGGTTTTTTTACAATCACAAGGTGTCAGGTTTTTCTTATATTTTTATTTTATTGTCCTTCACATTAAGTGGCTTTTGTAATGAGTAAGAATGTTAAGCCAAGTATGTTTTTAGCTCTGCAATATAAACAGGCTGTTTTCAAAAAAAACTGGGTGGGATAAACCCCTCAAAAATTACATAACAAACATTTGTATTAAGTTGGCCTCCTTTTTTTACCATGAAATTTCTGAGCATTTTATTCCTTAGAACTTTTGCCCTATTTTTCTTCCTAAAAATGCTGCCACATCGTCCACTGTGTCCTAATAGTGTATCCAAATAGTACTGTAGTTTTTTAGGGGGAAATTTTGGTTAGGTTGGATTTTTTTGCTTCATTCTTTATTATGTTTAACTCTTAGGTTTCTGATTTTGTTTGTGCATATTGTTTTCCTATTGACTTTAAGAGGAGCACTGTTTGTATATCTGAGCTACCCAAATTTGACCAAGCCTGGTCAAGAAAATGAGCTGGATCAGGGTTAACGTAGCAGAGGAGGTCCTGTTTCCAGTGTGTGTTGCATATATCGCCTTCACTGTAAATCATGTGACCTTAGTATCCAGGTTCTCGAGTGGATTGAAACGCAGTTTTTGTAGAGGCTGGTTAACATCTCATGGTAATAGTCCTGATTGAGTAGAAGGTAGGGGTTTTTTTCGAAAGATGTAAGGTTCCCCTATGAGAAGCAGCTTTCTTAATTGTAAATATGCATGCATGCTTTGTGGGCAGGAAAGTAGTACCAAGACAACTACGTTGAAATTACTTTTGAGGAAAAACCCCAATAAACAAATGCTGTTGAAGTGCAACTTTGGTCCTGAATCTGAAGCAACATACACAGAATCTGTTGGTTTCTCTAAATTACTTTGCACACAATATCATTTCAGTTCTGTAATTCATTTGCCACTGTTTCACAGTTTTAGGAACTGATACTGTTAGATCATATCGGTCATTCCCACTGTGATCAAAATACGGATATATAAAACCCAAACTCTTTCTTCCCCTTTACCTCTAGTACTAGGCTTCCACCTGTGGCAGAAGGATGTTAACAGTAATGGGGAGAAATATGTGAAGTTTCCCAATGTAAACAGAGTTGGTACTCCCAGTTGTCCTGAATCACATCCAAACCTAAACCACAAAGCAACAGTTAGGCTGTAGCAGACCTGCTGGTTGGACTAAATGACAGGAGCCAAACTGGAGATTTTTAGCAGCCTTGCTAGTCCATGTGCTTCACAATGTTTTGCAAAAGTGTCCCATCACTGTAAATACCAGTGTTGCTGAATTTTACCAAAGCTCCCTTGCAGTAGATAATAGGAAACAGGTCCATTTTATAGTGACTCACCAAGCAGAGCTTTGCCTACAGTAGACCTTAAGGGTCTGTCTACATTGCTGTTAAAATTGAGTCAGGGTCCTGTTTAAAATTATAGCGCTCTATTTTGTGGTGTTATGTGACTTTAAACTTTGTGATGTATTAACTATAGCTTCTGATCCTTGTATGAAAAGTAATTTAAGGTTTCATCTGTGCTACAAGAAGCACCACAGCTCCTGATGGGTTGGAGCCTACTTTTAAAACTTGTCAGGCCACAATAGATGCAGTTTCATCTGTAGCATGCAGCAGGCAACATCTGTTTGCATCCACAGTTTGCCTGCACATTGCTTTTCATCGAGCTATGCAGGAAAGCATTTCTCTAGAAGTCTCCCAGAGTCCTAGCAAGCTTCTAGCAAATCAAGTGCTCTCTCCAAAAGAGCTATTTTTGCCCTGTGTGTGTGATAGTTGGGACTGGTGACATTCAGCAGTGTTAGGGTTCCTGTAAACTTTGTAGTGAGAAAGGGGTTTTTTCACTTGACTCTGACAGCCTTTCTGTGAAGTAATGCAGAGTACTCCGGGGAAAAAGAAAAAGAACAAAAAAAGGGAAGAATGTATTGTGCCAGCCAGCGTTAAGTATTTAAGTATTTTAGCAGCAAACATCCTTGACTGTGGTGGGCAGAAGGGAAGAGACTGGAGAATTTTGCACGAGTGCACAATACAAGGAGGAGGCTGTGTGTTTGGCAAGAAATGTTTTCTTCAGCACTAAATGCCTCTTCTTGGCTATTGGTGCATGTTGTTACATTTGCAGAACTAACATTCTCTTTTTTTTGTTTGTTTGTTTTTATTGAGACAAAGTGGAAGCTCCTCCTCTTTCAGATGAAAAGCAACCAACCATAAGTGGTCATTTTCTTCATCATTTACTGTTGAGCAGGTTGCACAGCTTGTTAGAGTAGCTATTATAGTGACATGGTTATGATATTATGTGCTTTCTTTCCCCTCCCTCTCCTTGCCAGATGTGGCTTACCCTTTCTATATAAGGCGCTGTGTGGGTTTTTTTGTTTTGTTTTGGGGACATGTGGAGAAGAAGCAAAATGAAGTGAAAATGCAAGCCAAGGTAGAACAGCCTTACTTTAGGGGGTAGCCTTACAACAGAGCTTTATAGTGAGTGTGCTGTATTCCAAAATATGTAAGCCAAAAACAAACAAAAAAGCATTCATTTATGCAAAAAAAATTAAAAGAGGTGTTGGAAGACTTCTTTAATATGTACCTTCTAAAGGTGGAGTAAGGTCTCACCAAGTGATACGTTATTGTGATACTTCTTGCTGGGTCAGTAGGAATGGGTTGGGGTATAAGCGCTTAACGTTTCCTCCTATGTTTTTACAAGCAGTAAGTTAAATGTGGTATTTATGAATGTGCCTTTGTGAGTATAGTGACTGTCTAATTGAGGAGACCGATGGGGCTGGAGGGGAGACAATGGTCAGTTTATTCTTTCAAGAGGTCAGACATTGAGATTGCAGCCCACTGGTCCCTTTTGACAAGCAGCATCATTGGCTGGTCTCTACACTGCACAATACGTATTCATATGTGGTAGAGATTGGGGTGGGGGTGCGAAGGGATGTCATGTGATGCACAGAAGCTGTTGATAATTTTAGGCTAGTCTGCCATTGCAGGTTGAGTTTGTATATGTATTATGTGGCTTCTCTTTACGTTTGTGTGCATGAGTGTGAGTGCGTGTGGCTGTGGTTTTTTGTAAGCACTGGAGAAATTAAATACAGTGATGTTTGAGACAAATTTATACATGTAGAGAAGATGATGTTTTGTAGCTTCTGTTAAATAGTGGGTGCAGGCACGCTTTTACCCTCTCTGCCCGTGTCCTGATAAGTGAAACAGGAATTTTTTTTCAACCCTTCAACTTCCAGCACACTTAACGTTGCCATTTAAATGAACAGGGTATTACACAAGAAGAAAAAAAAAAAGTTTTTGAAATGGTGAGGTAGAAGTGTTTAAAAGGAAAAAAAATCTGAAGTAATTTTTTGTTTCTTCGAAGCTGTTTGTAGCTAAACATGGGAATCTGCAGTGTCTCCTTCCATTTGTTTTTTTTTTCCTAATACTTCACCTCTTCGTCCCACCCAAAACATGAGGTGTACAAGATCAAGAGCTGTTGTTGTAGCGCTTTGTAATTCCCACCCTGAAAAGAAACTCTGGTGGGATCCCTCAGCTCTATTCAGGAAGACAAAGAGAGGAGAGACTCTGCAGCTTTCTTTGCTTCGCTCTCATTCCTCTCTAATGGCCTTGAAATGTATTATTATGCAAATGTGAATTTTGATACTGAACTTAAGAAGAGGTTGTTTGTTCTTTTTTCAAAAAAAAAAAAAAAGTCCCATATGTGGTCAGCATTGCTTCTTTATTTTGTAAGTGAATTGTAAACTATGCATTCTGCAAAGGGGGTGTAGGGGACAAAGATACTTTGCTAAACTGTTCAGGAGTTTCTGTGTCCATGGCATATCCATTATAATTTGGGGAAGTGGGGAAGCGATAACTTCGAATTAAGAAAGAATTTATAAGAACCTTTCTTTTGTCAGAATCTGGCCAATGGATAACTGGGCAGAGATTTGAATAAGCAATGTTGGCTGCAAAACAAAATCAGCTCTCAGCCTTGAACAGGGCTATGAATTCAGCCACACAGTGTTAACCCAGGGCCAGAGGGGTGAATGGGACACCAGGTCTACCTGGGGAATATCTACCATTTCCTGTGCTCTGGCCCTTGTTAAGCTCAGGAAACCCACTGCCACAGGCACTGGTTGTTTTGGATTTACTACTTATTTTCCATTTCAGCAGTCCTTGTGCTCTTCCAGGAGAATTGGAACATGGCTGGTCCTTGATGTCCACATTTCCTTATCCCTAACATTTTCTTTGCTGCTGTTTCTGGTACTGTTCATACAGTGACAGAGCAGCTGTGGGCAGGATGGTGGAGATGGTACTTCCTAGTGCTGATCAAAGCCCAACTATGAGGACTGTGATTTTTCAACATCAGTAGCTACTGGTGCTTTGTTGTCTGGTGTTGCTGCCAGTGACATAGCACTAATGTTCATAGTATGTGAAATTTTAGGGAAAGTAGACTGATATGTAGACCAGGTCCTCGCTTTTTAAAAAGAACTATCTTGTTTTTATTATAAGGTGGTATCATAATGGTCATTAAAAAGGATTTACTTCCTCACATCTCCAAAATGCAATCATTGTGAATTCTGTGCATTCCTGGAAGCTTGCTGAGCTCCCAGGAAGTGTCTCCTCAGAATAGATTTCACTGCTCTCTCCGTCATTATAATAGGGACCTTTTGACTTGACTTTTTCCTTTGTCCATGGTGAACCATGGTACTGGCATTATCTTAGGTGTAATATCATAAACTGAGAGATTATCCTGCCTGTATTCAGTGTTTTCATGCAGCAATTT
>NC_031773.1:47835534-47838173 GCF_001522545.3 Parus major | reverse complement strand
AAAAAAAGAGAAAAAAAAATCAGAAGCTTAAACTCATTCACAAAAATACCTCGTGGTACATTTTCCCTTCTGATGTAACCTTTTAAATCTTAGTTTTTCTTCTAAACTTGATGGGCTTTTATTTCCATCTGTTATCTCCTTTGTAAAAAGATACTTCAGCTAGTGGTTTTGAGTAAAGGTTGTGAAGCCTGAAACTCCTGAATTTTAACATTGGCCATTACTCTTCCCTTGCCTTGGGCAAGTCATTTAACTACTTTGCCTTTGTTTTTTCACCTGTAAAGTGGGGTTGTTAATAATACTTACCTACCTCACAGGGGTTTTGTGAGGATCAACTAGTAATGTTTGTCAAGTGCTCTAAAGGAAAAAGCATGAAAGAAGTATTATGAGGTTTTCACAGCAAGATCACTAGTTCTTTTTACATGATTTGCTTGTGTGGAGGGAGATAACCCTTTTTTTTTTTAATTATTGAAGCCATCAAACACTCAGATCCTAAATGATAGAAGTTGATAGAGATTCAGTTACTTACACTCTTCAGTCTTCATGCCTGTTTCTATCATCATCTTCTTTATATAGTTATGCCAGTGTTGCTACAGGTCACATGTACTTTTAGATAAACTTCACAATTGAAGTACTTTGAGCATGCTGCTTCTTTCACCAGGCCACCAAATCAGAATAAGTTTGTGTACTTCTCCCTGCTGTTAAATGGCAGTTTTGGTAATGTCATCTTTCAAGCAGACACATCTTTTCCTGCCATCAGGAAGGGGAGGTGGTGGTGTGTAGTTCCAGAGAGGGGACTGTAAAATGAAGAACCTGGCCACTTTATGCTGCTGCTCCAGGGATAAAGGGCAGAGTAGCTTCCTATGTCCTTCCCTGAGTTAATTTCAGTGTGTTACCAGTCACACTGCAAATGCAGTGTCTCTTCTTGTCCACAATATACAGAAGCCATCACCTGCCAATAGAACGTAGGAACAGAGAGAATGAAAGTAGACGCTGCTTGTGTATATGCCTTACAGCTCTCCCAGAATGTCTCTGGGGGAGTGGTGGGGAATGAGGTCTTCATTGGGTAAATCCCACAGCTGTCAGGGAACCTCTGCTACTTTCTCCCCTCTCAATCACTTGGTCGCTGTTTCTTCTTTCTTGATGTGCGTCTCAGGGATGTGCATATGAGCCCATGCCTCTTGGAATTTGGCGTTTGAAATATCAAGAACATGGTTTCTGTACCTGAAACCTTTCTGTCTGACACTCCCTGGTCCTCTCTGTCCTGCACTGCTCCCTGTGGCCTTAGGAACTTCTCTCCACTGTTGCCCTACGCCACCCTCTCCATCTCTGCCAGTAATCAAGGTGAAGTGCATACAGTGATTCTGCAGAGAAAGAAGCTGAAGTGATGCTAGTGCACCTGTGGGATTTACACGCAGAGGTATCTTGGCTTTCTGCCGCAGCTGCTCTAAAGCCTGCAGAACATCTGATGCACAGTGCTTTTTCTTTCTCATCTAGAAAGCAGAACAAACAGCAGTATAACTCTGATGATGGCAATTCTGTCATGTTTACTTTTAAACTAAATGCTAAATATTTTCCTCAAAGAACCAAAAAAAATCCCCACCTTCTAACAAAAATAACCAAATGTAATCTTCCTGGGTGCGGAAGAGGAAAGGGGAGGAGGAAAAGCAGTGACAGGGGAGCGTTCTGATCTATTTTCATCTCCACTGCTCAGCTGGAGGTGTGAAATGCTGCTTTGAGTTCCACAAACATAAGGGATTATGTTTACAAAGGTAAATGCCTTCTACCTGTTCAGGAAACTGGCTACTGGTGGGCATCGGGAGTTTGGCAAGTTTCTCTTCATTGCAAATAAGTAATGAGAGAAGGGTGTGTCTGGAAAAGGAATGGAGAAACAGATTCATTTCATCTAGTCTGCTTGGTAAAATAATGCCACCTTCTTCTCTACCTGTGGAATGGAGGGATGAGGTGGCTGAACAGAAAATCATTGATGTCCAATATGGCTGGATTAGAAAAGGCAGCTTTTCTACTTTGCACATAAACAGAGGTAACAGGAAGGTACAGCTAAAGTCCTCTTGCCTGAAACACTGTCCCCCAGAAGCAGACATTGTAATAATAAAAATAGTGGCTGTGTGTATATTGATGCTATTTGCAAGTTACCTTTAAGTGTTTATTTTTTTTTCTTATACTTGAAATGGCTTACTTTACTAAACTCTTACCATAGTTCTGGTTTCTCCCCTCCTTCTATAGTGTGCAGTAAAGAGAATTACAGGACAAATGGGGAGAATGTAGAGGAGATGACACAATGTCTTGCATATCCAGGTTTCATCTTAATTTCCATCCCATATTCTCAGAAATGTTTGAACTTCCTAAGGGTTTTCCATGGACACAGAAACTCAGCACTTTAGAAGGTGCTCTTGTAAGGCTGGCTGCCCCCTTTTCCTCCTTTTCTATATTTTTATTTTACTTTTAGTATAGTGGTACTTAAGATCACTGGTTCACTTAAAAAGAAAAAAACCAATAAAATGTTTAAACTCTACTAATGTACAAATAAGCTGAAATGTTGCATTTTATGTGTATTTTTGCCATAGCAGGTACTGTATTTCTCATGCTGGATTTAGAAAAAAAAGGAAAAAAAAAAAAAA
>NC_031773.1:47611137-47835002 GCF_001522545.3 Parus major | reverse complement strand
CCCCGGCGCCCGCGGGCCCCGCGATTGCTCTGCGCCGCCACCGCCGCTCTACCGCTGCCATGGCGGCCCCCGGAGAGGCGGAGGACGTGATGGCGCGGTACCGCTCCCCGCTGGTGTCGCGGTACGCCAGCGCCGAGATGGCCTACAACTTCAGCGAGAGGAAGAAGTTCGGCACCTGGCGCCGCCTCTGGCTCTACCTCGCCCAGGCTGAGAAGGTAACGGCGGGACGGGCGCTGAGGGCAGAGCGGCGCGGGGCGGGGGGAGCGTGGTGCCGGGGCGTCTTCACGTCCCTTAAATTCCCTTAAAGGCTCTGGCCCGGGAACAGGCGGGAATCGGCCGTGCTTTCCCGGGGCCACCCTCGGGAAAACCGACCAGAGGAACTTTGCAGGCGCTCCTTAGGCGCGTTCCGGGGAGGAAAGGGGCGCGAGGGGTGGGAGCTCTGCGAGTTCAGGGTTACCCAACCCTCTGTACGCAATCCTCCGCGTACCTGTCGCCCCTCAACAAATCACCTCTTCTCGCCTCATACCCTCCCCCTTGCACTTTTGCCTGCACTGTAAAATTTGTTTTGTAAAAGCTCTGCTAAGCAATCTTTGGTGAGGGGTTGCCTTTTGAGCAAACATCGGTGTCCTTCCCAAGCGCTCGGCTGTTTGCTTTTCAGGAGGTGTGACGGATAAGGGCCACTGTCCATTCAATCCGATGGCTGTCAGTCCGTGCCAACCGGACCACCCCCTGCATCTGCAGACACTTGTTGTTAGATAGCCCTTTTTTTCCGAGATAAGTTTACTTTTGGCCAAAGTGAGCAGTACATTTACCCTGCAAGTAGTTGTCAAGTTTTCGGTAGGCTGAGTGCCGCAAAAAAAAATAATACCACAAAAGATTGGGTATTGTGTATTATTAATTCAATTATTGGGAAGCAGCAACTGGGAATATGTCCATAGGATTGCAAGCTGGTGTGTTAGTAGAGGATATGAAGTTAACTTTTTTAACGTGTACTTTAAGATAAGCCTTCTGACTTTCTCTGGTCCTAATTAAGGATACATGTACAGCTATTATTACATTTTAATAGAGACCCAGTCAATTTTTAAGATGCAATAGCTTGATTCCTTGTGACTCTTACCAGATTTTTGATAGTGAAAAAGCTGTCATATGTTCGCCCCCCAAAAAAAACAAAGTGGAAAATAAAAGGCACAAAACCACCCAGGTTTCTGACAGGATGGCTTTAGCTCTCAGACTCAATAGGAGCCCGTTTGTTTTGTAGAGTCCAGTTTCTGTTTTCTGCCTTGGGATTGTTAGAAGCAATCCAAGCACTAGGTCCAGCTGTTACTATGATTGTAAGGGCAGAGAAGCACCATGCTGGAGAATGAACACACAGTGCACAGTGTTGTTACTGTGTTCCTTCTCCATGCAAGGGTACTATCACTACAGCAGCACTGTCAATAATTTGCTGGACAAAATGTGATGTTTCAGAAGCTGAAGATGCACTTGTACAGTTGTGCTAAATAAGAGTCACCTTTTGAAGTTCCACTTGCCTGATTTTGTCACAGTTCAGATGTAGGAGTGAGAAAGCTGCAAATCTCATCTAGCACAGAAAGTGTCAAATGAATGCATGCTTGAGGAGCTTTGTATGTTCAAAGCATGACAATTTAAACATAATTGTATCAATTCCAGCAAATAATCATCACTTTTACTTCTGTTCAAGAACACAATATGTGAATTGCCCAGTAGGAGAAAGCAATCTGCTTGAAAGAACTAGTTTGAGGCTTCTAGGTTTCTACTTCCAAGCCCTGAACTCCAGGCTGCCCCGTCTCTTGACCCTTGCTCTGCCTCCCACTGTCACCCCAGAATTTTATTCCCAGAAAGTAGAGACAGGTCTTACGACTTCTTGAGCTCTCTTCTCATAGTGGGAAGAGGGAGACTTACTATTTTTATCTGGCTCCTCATTCCAGAGCAGTTTGTAATCTAATGTCAGCTCTGGACTAAAAAGGAGGGAGAGTCAGCTACTTCCAGCACCTGTTATCTCTGTTAGTGATTAGTTAGTTACACATACAGACAGTTTCTTTAGGTTCCTTACAGAAGATGCATAGTATTTCTATGAAAAAGAACACCAAACCAAATACCAGGTAATAAATGGACTATGGAAATTTACTGCAGCACATATCCTCTCTTCCAAGACATTTGTATGTTGCTTCTTCGGTCATTCTTTTTGAAGATACATAGCATATCTTTTCAGATACATTAAAAGCCAAACAGTAACAAATGAACTGTGGGCAATACTTTTGTCTTCTGATAAATCAGATCTCAAAAGTCTAATTATAGGTTTTCTGAAAGTTGTAGGGAGTACTAACACAGAAGAACATGCAGTTCAGTGATAAAATTTTAGGTAAGATACAGGCCCAGGCAAATGGCTTCAATAGTCACTCTACTTAAAAGGTGAAATTTTCAAGTGGTCTGTTTGGAGTATGTGAGATAAGAATGGAAGAATTACTTCAGTAGAAACTGAATTTGGTAGAAGGTCTGTTCAGTGTTTTGCTCCTTTCAGCAGGCAATAGCAGGAGTTTGAATGAGCGGGCTTAGCAAAGTGTGGGATTAGTAAGAAAAGCTTATCTTTCCCCAACTGACAGTATTTAAAGTTTGGGAGAAGAGCTGAGGTGTCTGAATTTATACCCATCCCAAAATACTAGTTTGATTTTTTGCATAAATTCCTTTGTATTATGATGCTTCTGTTAACACTTTTTGTCTCAAACTCTTAATTAGGTTTGAAAGTCAAGAACAAATTTCTTGGAGTTCTCCCTTCTCATAGAAATAGCTTTGACATCTTTCAGCATCAAACTGACTTACAAGATACGTTTTGCACATGTGAAATATAGATGTTTTTTCTCTTTCTATAGTAGCACTCCATCTATTTTTTCTGTGCAGTTTAAGTTTCGTTATTTTTCTGTCATATGTTCTTTATACAATGAGCAACCCAGCATTCTCATTCTGAGTGCAGGAGCTGCACCATGTCATCTGCCTGTTCTACCCTGTCCTTTAGGAAAAGTGATGAGCAGTCATAGCTGTTAGAGTGGCACATCAAAATATTGTGACAGTCTCAGAAGAATGACACCATAAAAGCACAGTCTAGAGAGCTCATCACTGACTTCACTGACCTGTGGTACTTTGGGGAAAAACTTGTGTTCTCCCTTGTGTACTTGTCCTACTTGGTTTTCTTAGGTACACAGGTTTGAAGGACGTTTGATTGTTTTCTTCCTGAGGTACTGCCAATATCAGCAAAAGCTCATAGGGAAGAGGCCTCACACATTGTTTGTGGACAGATGAGAACATCATTTGTCTTGGCACTACCCTACCTTGCACGTGTTCTACATCAAGTTATCCCTTTTTGGGGGGCTGTTTCTTTCCTCTCTGTACAACTGTGTACTGTGGTCAGCTTTTCCCAAAGGATCACAGATGTCTGAGCAAGGCATGAGATTTTAATCTTAGCACAAGAGTGTACTGCCTGCTGAGCTGTCTGTGCTGGTGCACCTCAAAAGCAGCAATCAGTCTGGGGCCAGGTGCTTTTCCTCATTTAGCTGGACACTCATGGGCATGTATATGCTTGTGACACCGTAAGTTTGGGTACTAATAGTCTGATGAGGACCTTGAGGACACATCTGCTTCACTTGCTGTCTTCTTCAGTTCCAGGTTCCACATGTGCAAACCATTTCTTCAGTCATCTTGATTCTGAACAGAATCAGTTTTTTAAATACTTTAAATCCAGGAAGTAGAAGATCCTCCTGGTTGGTGTTTTCTCATTACTTAGGCACAGGACAATAGTATTTTAATTTGGAAAAGGCAGTAATGCCAAGTTCATTGTGAGACTTTTAATTTCTCAGTATCAGGATAATACATTTTTCTCATCTTTGTTAGTGATAGTGTTAGTGTATAATCTTGTGGTTGGATATCTTTATTTTTAAGTCAGCTTGCTGAAAAGCTCTAGCAATTGATTTTGAACATGAACTAGGAGCTTTTATCTCCTTCTTCCAGATCAAATAACTGATTTCACAAGGTTTCATATTCAGTCTGAGATAAGGTACTACAGGACTTCTGAAAAGGTATAAACATATAAAACATAAATACCTTTCCATATGTTTTAAGCCCCCTGTTTACAGTCATGTAGGTCTAGTTGTGGTCCAGAGAGTTTTTCCTGACATGAGCTTATTTAGTTACATGTTAGATAGATTTTTCTTTACCCAGAAGGTAAACCTCATTATAATAAGTTTATACTATTTTTATATCACTTTTCCCCATGTATTTTAATTTTTGTAGTTTTCACTGGAACGTTACATGGTTGAGAAAAGTACAAAGCCCAAGAGGAACATCTAAGAATGAACACAATTTCCTATCTCATTGGAAAAGGCTGGAGAGCCCTAGAATGAAAGCATTTGCTGTTACAGCTCGATTACACCAAATCGTCACGCTTTTGGGAGATGTCAGACGGGAGTCAGTTATTTAATCAGCTTCTGTCTCCGTTTGTTTGTAAAGAGAAAAAGCAATAAAAGTTCTTTTCCCCTTGCAGTCACTTGGGCTTTCAATCACAGATGAGCAGATACGGGAGATGGAAGCAAATCTGGACAACATTGACTTCAAGATGGCAGCAGAGGAGGAGAAGAAGCTGCGTCACGATGTGATGGCTCACGTGCACACCTTTGCCCACTGCTGTCCAAAAGCTGCAGCCATCATTCACCTTGGAGCAACTTCCTGCTACGTAGGGGATAATACGGTAATAGAGTATTTCCAGTTCCCTGCCTGCAGAGCTGGGAAAAACAAAGCTACAGTTGTTTATTTTATAGCTTTTTATCAACTTTTCTTCATAAAATATTCAGTGGATTTTTTAGTCATTTTTGTTAATTTTACTGTTGAAGTTAATTCAGATCTTTAACCTGGCTACCCTTGGAAGGCAAGCTCTACTTGCCTTCTTTCTTCTGATGTGAAACGAGATCTATCTGGAAACTGTTCCCTAACCTCTGTTTGCATGTTAATATTCAAGGAGATAAGAGAGGAGTTGCAAACACATGAAGCAACATGTGGACTGTATGATTTATCAGTTACACCCTTCTGACAAGAGTTCACTGACTTAGAAAACAAGGTCCATGAGTTTTCAATTGCTACTTGGAACCCCTGCATAATTGAGGGGAAAACAAGCTTTTCAGCAGCGAAGAGAATGGATCAGTGTGTTAAGTGAAAAAGGAAGTACTAGCATTCTACAGAACAGTAAAATATTTGTGAAAAACCTTGTCTAAAACAGAGTGCAAACTGAAGCCTTATTTCTTAGCATGTGTTGCTGTTCCATTGTTCAAGCCATTGCAACCTCACAGCTGCTGTTGTCACATGAGAAGCTGCTGTGTGATTGCTTTTTCTCTACTCCTTTGTAAACCTGTTTAGCTTTTGGGTAACATCACTTTTCTTCTGACACTTGCACCCAGCTGTACCTCAGTCTCAAAAAAAGGAGTAAAGACAGCTGTGCCTCAATGGTGCCTCATTAGCCCACTTAACTTCCTGCTATCTTTAGCCTGCAGTGCCTGTATTTTCCACTTGGATTTACTCTCTCATTGTGTGGGCAGACCCAAGTACCTCAAAATAATCATTCATAGGCACTTGCTGGAAACAGGTCTTCCACCACTTACGACTTTCCATGGTCAGTATGAAAGGAGCAATGGTGTATCCAGCATTTTTGTCATAAGCAAGTTCTGTTACAAGAAGGAAAATAAATAATTTGTTTTAAGAGGAGACTTTTGAGTCAACAAAGCATAATCTGTGTCCTCTCTGAGAGAAACTATTATGTCTGGTCCTTTAGACATGGCCCAAAGTTCCTTTCTTTGCTTCTTGCAGGATTTGATTGTCCTCCGTGATGGGTTTAACCTCCTGCTACCCAAGGTGAGAAGGTGGTTCTGCAGTGTCTCAGAATTGGGGAGCACTCATGTCCTGTGTATGGCCTGTGTTTAACTTGGATGTCCCTAAACCTTTGTGGGAAGCTAGGAGGAGTTGTCTGTCTGGGTTGTTCTCAAAAAAGTGAACAGTTACCTTCCTTTTGTTCCTCAAGTCTTTTTCCCAGAACTTTTTTGCTCACAGTAGGAATTATAAGCAGCTCCTTGTTTGTCTGTGCCACAGGTACTACATAACAATGCAACTGTATTGCTTTCAGGATTATCTTAGTCTTAGTCTTAGCTATATTCCTAGGAGTGTGTCAGCATTCAAGAAACTATGTAATACAATTTTCTGAGGTCAAATATAGCAGGAGTGTAGTGCAGTGGTGTCTGACCTGAATGAGTTGGTATCAAATTGGCTCTGGACTGTACATGTCTAATTATACCCCAAGCAGCTTTATTTCTGACTAATTCCAGGAATAAAGAAAATACCCAAGGATGAACCAGCTGCAGGATTAGCTTGAGCATGAAGTTTAGACTAGTTTGAACTCAAGTCCAGTGACTTGTGTTGGCTCTTGCTTGAGTTTTGTAGCAAGCAGAAATTGCATGTGTGCCCTGAAAAACTGAAAAATGCAATATTCTGCAATTAGACGGGACTGCACAGTTGTCCCTCAAGGTCCCTCCCTGCACAACTGCCCCTTCCTGCACAGTAGTTTCCCTCCCCTTTTTCTCACAATGTTGTGCTTAAGCATGCCAACTTCTGCTGTGTTGTTTGGGGTTTTTTTCCTCTCTCATTCCACTTCTTTTCTATCCTTCCTGCTTCCACTAGCTCGCAAGGGTGATCAGCCGGCTGGCCGACTTTGCTGAGAAGTATGCTGACATGCCTGCTTTGGGCTTCACTCACTACCAGTAAGTAGCCATCAGCCTTTGCTTTCTTTTTGTTGTCTGTGCTTTGATTAAATTGACCTGCTACTGCTCTTTTGCCATCCTTTTTCCCATCTCTGACCAGTTGGTGGTTCAGAAAAGGCCTATTCCAGGCTTTTCTCAGGAAATTGGACTGTTGCTTTGACTAGCTGCCAGCAGTTGCTTCAACACAGCTTTATAAAGGATGACTTCCAGGCAAACACAGGTGTGCATATTCTGAGCTGTTTCAAAAAAGCATGACTGGGATTGCACTAAGCTTATCTTCCAGTCAGATTTTCTTTGTTTTTCTTTTTTTTTCTTCTGCAGCCTAGAAAGCTTTGTTAATGGCTACTTGTTACTAAAGATACTGAGTCAAAGGACAGAAAGATCTGTGTGATTCTGTTCTTGAGGTAGTTTAATCTCCTGTTTCATTAATACTGTTTGCAGAAGCATTAAGCTATACCGTGAGATAAGCCTGGGTCTTCTACAGCAGTGATTCAGAACAGCAGAGGCAGGGGAATTGAGCACAGGTCATGTCAGACTCGGTGTGCAGCATGTTAACATTTCTCTGAAAGGAGAGTGGAAGCATCAGATCAGGTTTCTGATTTGTATGCTGTATACGCACTGTTGGTTGTATCAGCTCTAATCCTGCAGCCCTCTTCATCTACAGCTTTTTGGAGGAGTATCTGTGATAGTTTTATTTGAGCTTTTAGAGAGGGGACAGAGGAGTATTCAAGAAGTATATACAAGCTGAAATCATAATTGATGTCTCAGCCTTTTCTGTGTCATTTGTCAGCAGGGCCTTTGCTCCATTTGCAATCGCGTCCATGTTTTCCCTAGCCTTCCCTTTTCCTGCTTATGTCCTTGCAGAGGCCGGTCTTGTTGCCTTTCACATTCCACATGAAATTCATCCAGGTGTGTTTTGGCTTTCCTTGCCCCATCCCTGCAGTGTTAAATAGTTTGTTTGTATTCCTCCTGGATTGCCTGTCCTGCTTCCAGATCTTACAAGCTTCTTTTTTATGTCTGAGCTTAATCAGGAGCACATTGTTCATGTATGTATGGTTTTTTGAAGTAGTATAGAGGTTTTCTTTGTAGTTCATGTGGATAATTTGAAATAGTTAACTTTCTGGATTCTGCATAACACCTCTGTTTTCACTTCAAAGCATTTGCAAGGAGACTGAAGTGTAGCTGAAGTTTGCAGTTCCTTATTCCAAGGTTGAGGTCTTGTAAGTGTTGGCTGACAGCATTGTCGAAGTGCGTTTGCCCAGAGGTTGAGGAACACATTTTTATAAATAAGAAGTAAAGGCTCCTGAGCAGAATAATTTAAAATCACATAGTGAATGCAGATGTTTTTGTGCTGAGAAGTTCACGCCAGTGCTGTAAGCCAGCCAGGATGCCCCTGGGTGAGCGGAATTGGGGTGGGGGTCAGATGCACCCCCAGTCTGTCACAGCCCCTACAGGTCGGCAGGGGGCGCACGCCTGGCACATGAACACAATCGCTGTTTTCTGGTAATGTAGTTCCATCTAATTCCTGAAAGGAGTGATTACATCTTCAGTACCATTTACTGCTGACATTAGTACATCCTTCTGCCCAAGACAAATCCTGTTAATTTCTGTTCAAATGAGTCAAGAGAGATGAATCTGTAGGGAACTCTTAATGGTAGACTGAGCAATGAAGTGTTGTGCTTGTGCAAATCCTCAACAAGTCATGTTGTGTTCTTGATTGTTTTCAGACCTGCCCAGCTCACCACCGTGGGGAAACGCTGCTGCTTGTGGATTCAAGACTTGTGCATGGACCTGCAGAACCTGGAGCGGGCTCGGGATGACCTGCGCTTCCGGGGTGTGAAAGGCACCACTGGCACTCAAGCCAGCTTCTTGCAGCTCTTTGAGGGAGACCACAGTAAAGTACGTCAGACAGCCCAGGGTGCAGACGTACGGTCTTGGCAATTTTCTGCTCTGGAATGTTGTTTTCTTTGAGGGAACATTGAGATTCTAGGATTAAATTGACAAAGTTACTGCAATCCCTCTGGGGCTCATTGACAAGGTTCTGTGTGAAAGTGAGCAGCATTTGGGAAGGGATGTTTCACAGAAAGTAGAAGATTTTTTGATAGTAAACTGAGAAAAGCATTTTTGCTCTTGCAGACCTTGCTGAGCTGCATTTTGAAGTCGGTTTTTTTTTTTTTTTTTTCACTTCACCTCAAGGTTGAAGAACTGGACAGATTAGTGACTGCAAAGGCAGGATTTAAGCGGTATGTAACACGTATTCTTAGCAGTGTGTGACTCCTGGTAGTGTTGGCCCAGATTCCCCTGGTTGCCAAACCGACATCTGTGCTGCTGTTCACTCATTCCTCCTTGCCATCTTCCATTCCCAGTTGCATTTTCCCAGATGAAATGTCACCTCCTAAATAGGCCACTTCTACTTGTCTCCCTGTCAAAGCACAGCTATCCATTTTCCTCTGTTTACCTCTCTCCCATCTGCATGCTGCCCCGAGAAACTGACAGCCTGAATCCAAAATTGTTCTCATCAGGGCAGAATGACAGCCCTCCACTTCAAGAACCATGTCACTCCTTGCTCAAACTCTTGCCAGTACTATTGTGTCTGGCTGGAACACTCAGGTTCTGTGCTTATTTCTAGGGCTTACATGGTCACAGGGCAGACCTACAGTCGCAAGGTGGATATTGGAGTCCTGGCTGTGCTGGCCAGTCTGGGGGCTTCTATACACAAGGTAAGCACCCTACTTGCATACATTGGGAAGATGGAGAAGTGTTTCAGATCTTGAAGAGAAGGTTCTCGTGGTGCAGAATGCTCTGCTCAAGAAATATTGGTTGTTGTTCAGCTGTCTTCTTTGTGATCATGTAAATTCACCACTGGGTATACACCTGGCACTCAAATCTCAAAGATCTTAAGACCAATGACAAATAAAGCAAGTTAACTGAGCAGATTCTAAGATGGGTTAACAACTCCCACACCAGATATTAGTCTAATCTATGGTAAATTGATCCAATTAGAGTAAATGTCTGTCCTAGTGGTGTATGAGTTCTTAAATTTCACCATTTCCTCCTAGTTAATTGCCTTTCTGAAAATGGTGTTATTCTCTCTGTCCTTGTGGATCCTTTTAATTGATTTATCTCTGTTCCCTCCCTTTTCCTCCTCTTAGGCTAAAGTGATCTGTGTTATTTTCTTCTGTTTTGTTTTTCTCCCAGTTCAGTAAGCACACATTATCTGTGTTTACAAATCACTGTGCAAATTTTTATGCATTTTCAATGTTCTCTTCTGATCTGTCTTCCATTCCCTGCAAACATTTGCCCTTGTTGATGTCCTGTTCTCATCTAATCCAGTGGACATTCTGTTTTCTTTGTTTTCTTGACAAACATTTTTACACTGAGAAGTAGGATTGCTTTGTCAAGTTTTCTGTCCAGTTTTTCACTGCCCCCAGTTTGCTTCTTGCACATAGATGCAAAGATTCTCGGAGAGCATCAACACTAAGGTATGTTGGTGGGTGTCAGTTTGGTTCTATTTTATTAAATTCTCATGCTTTCTTTCCAGATTTGCACTGACATTCGTCTTTTGGCCAACCTGAAGGAGATAGAGGAGCCTTTTGAGAAAGACCAGATTGGTAAGGGATCAGAGGGTTTTCCTGGACTGGTGTTTGTGTCTTTTCATTTATGTTGGTGAGGCCTTTTAAACAAACTTAGAAATGGCACTGGCACAATTTGGTTTAAATTAACTAGAGTTGACATAGTTAGTATATTCACTCCTTTTAAAAGAAAAAAAAAAAAAAAGAAGGGGAGAGGGAAAGGAAAAAGAAAAAAACACCTTACCTAAAGGTTTCTGGATGTTAAGGAATTAAAATCAGATTTATATCTGTTCACTTCCTGTGTTTGGGGGGAGAGCAGGAGTAGCCATGTATGTCCCATTGCCTAAAGAGGCAGACCTGGGTCTGAGGAGAGCTTAAGGTTTTCCACTCCTCATGAAGCTGACTGGAAAGCAGGTTTTCAGCTCAACTCAGCATTTTGATCTTTATAAGCTGACAAATTACGAACAATGCAACTGGAGTGGACCCTTGCATCCTTGCCAGAAGAACACCAGTGATGGGATTCTGACACCGTTAGAAAAGGAAATGTAGTGTTTTGGCTCGTGGCTGAAAGAAAGTTTGGGTCCCTTAAACAGTTGTATAGAATTGAATCAGCGAATTAAGTCTTAGTCCTGTCTGGTACTTGTACCATTCTGTGGATGATTTTAATAGCCATTCACTAGAGCAACAGGCAGCAGTGTAAGCATCTGACTTTGAAGGGCAGTGTTATTGAGCAGATGGAGGCTCGAACACTGCTAAGATTGCCATGGTAGCCTGGAGAGATGGTGTTTAATACTATATTAAAAAGTAAGACTATTCATTCCTTTTACGTGGTAGTACTTCTGTTTTGCAGAATTGCAAAAATGTCTTCTCACGTTTTGTCTGCTCCCATTTAGATGTTTCTGATCTGAAGGGGAAAGTGGTGGAGTCATTTTCGTTATTACATATTGTCTGTGGAAAATTGTTACATTTTGAGGCTTTAGTCAAAACTATGATTCCTGACACATTTTTCTTTCTGGGGGGAGGACCTTCGTCTCTCCTCCCTGAATGCATCACTCCTTCTGTTGCCCTGTTTGCATCCCTTTTCCTCCTCTGACAGGCTCAAGTGCTATGCCTTACAAGAGGAACCCAATGCGTTCGGAGCGCTGCTGCAGCCTCGCTCGGCACCTGATGACGCTGGTGATGGATCCGCTCCAAACAGCTGCCGTGCAATGGTTTGAGCGAACACTGGATGACAGTGCCAACAGGTCTGTTTAGACTGTGCACTGCAGCAACTGCAGAGAAGGGTCCTCTGGTCTGTTCAGAAAATATTGCATTTAAACTAAACCCACAAGATACTACCTTGACAAAAAGGAATCTCAATACAACCTAGAGACTACAAACTGGTTTCCTCTGTACCATCAGATAAGAACTATTTGGGTTTTTTTAACGTCAAGATCTTCTGCAGAGTAAACCAGCAGTGAAAGGGAGGGATACAGAAGCCAGGGTAAGAAATTGCTTTCATAGTCTTCCCGTTTAAACAGCACAGTATTCCAGTACTGACATTTCTCTTCCTTCTTTTGGATGCAGCTTTTTGACCCTGCTTTTTCTTTTTCACTTTTTAGAGAATAGTTCAATACCTTAACCCCCCAGATAATCTAAAAAACATATTTTAATTTTGAAAAATATTCTTTACAAGAAGTAGTCTGATCCTGGAAAAAGAGCACAATTAGTCTACTTTTTAAAAAGTTTCATGAAAATCTGTGCATATCTTTAGGATATTGCTCAGCAAATTTTGCTTTGTTTTGTGATTCTTCATTACAACTATTTTGAGCTGAGCAGAAGTTATTTACAATTATTAAGTAAATTTCAGCAATTAAATTCAATGCTTCCATCTTTTTATTTAGTACTGCATAAAGCTCATACCTACCTTTGAAGCATTTTAGTTTCAAAGTCGTATTTTGTTGCAGAATTTGATCTCTTAGAGTCTTAGAAATCTCTAGACTTCTAAGGTATGGCACCTGTGAGACAATGAACAGCAGCAGTTTTGGCTTGATTAATGCTAGATTAGCATTAAAATTGCTGATGAGAATGTTATTTTTAAATGTCTCCACTAACGTAATACCTGCATAAAATTTCATGACAAAACAGAGATTTTTTTCCCAGAGGGACCTTACACCACAGCTCCTAATCTCATTAAAAAAAGAGCTGCATAGGCAGCAGCAAACAATGTAAAATTAAGAAATTGCAGACTGGTTGATCTGGTGTATTTATTTCCCAGTAGCTACCAAGTGTTGAGAGATGTACTGGAATGTTTAAAGTTTTATTTTCATCTCATCTAATAGAAAGACTCAATTTTCCACTTCATTAACCAATTATAAAAATCTGCACCTTGGATTTTTCTTGTTAAAGCTATAGTGTTTTGGAAGGAGAACAAGCAAAAGAAAGTTCAATCAATGTACAATCCAGAAAAGTTGTTTTAAAGCACTGTGATAGAATTGGAGGGCTTAGATGTAGCACAAGGTTCAAGAACCAGGAAATTTTAAAAGATCATAGTTTAGGATGGGCCAGGCCCTGCTGTCACAGATGGATGATGCTATGTTTGCTGCATTATGATGTAGAGCATTTTGCCTGATACAGCTCAGTCCCCACTATTCCTCGTTTCCCTCCTCTGCTTTTTGTCAGGAACCTCCTTTGTGACCAGGAGCAGGTTTCTTGGAGGAAGCCCTCACCAAATGCATGGATCCCCTTGGAAATTCCCCACTGAGCACAGCCAGGGACAGCATGAGCATATGCAGCATGTCTTACTGCTGGAGGGTAGGATCAGTAGCAGACAGCTCAATATAGAACACATAGGGGAAGATCCTGTAGATTGCTGCCCTGTTTCCTATCTGTGAAATCACTGAATTATCTTGGAGCTTTCTATGTGTGCCTTCACCTTTTTCCCTCTCCCTCTCTACTAACCAAAAAGGAAAAAAAAATGAGAACAGCTCCAGTGTTAGGCCACAGTAATGCTGTTTAGAGCATTATTTACAGAAGCTGAAGGATCTGAGGTGGACTGGAGCATGGCTTTGTTGCTGACCAGGGTGCTGGGTATGTGTGTTTCGTAGGCGCGTGTGTCTGGCTGAGGCTTTCCTCACGGCTGACATCATTCTCAGTACACTGCAGAATGTCTCCGAGGGACTCGTGGTGTATCCAAAGGTAAAGCAGGAGATAATGGACATCCTTGGTAATGCTACAACTATGCCAAAGCATACAAGAATGCTGTCACTTCAAGAATTACATTTTTATATGTCTGTTCAAATGGTTTCTGAGTTTTGCTCCATTCTTGCCGTATTCTCACTGTTGTAGGACGTACGTGAAACATACATACCTCTTGTGAGGTCAGAAAGAAAGTACAAAACTTGTCACAAAGGATATTTTTCCCTGAATTACAGAATGGATGTGTAGAATTTAGCAGTGAAAGATACTGTTTAGACAGATCTCATCCAATTCTCTAACTTACTACAGTTTAAAAACAGTTAAAGGTTAAAAAGTTAACTACAGGATAAAAAAAAATATTGGACTTCTTTTCCAAACTAATGTCTCTTACAAGATCTGGCTTCTAAGTATTATCAACTCCAATATCTGGATTTCCAGAGCTAAATTCAAAATGACTATTTGTCATGGGGACAATTTTTTTTCAGGGCCTGTTATAACAGGGCAAGGGGTAACAGTTTTACACTGTCAGAGGGAGAATTTAGGTGATACAGGAAAGAAGTTTTATTACAAAGAGGGTGGTGAAACACTAGAAGAGGTTGCCCAGAGAAGTGGTGGATGCCCCATCCCTGGTAACGTTCATTGTCAGGTTGGACTGGGCTCTGAGCAGCCTGACCTAATGGAAGATGTCACTGCTCATTGCAGGTGGTTGAACTAGATGGCCTTTAAAGGTCCCTTCCAACCCAAACTTTTCTGTGATTCTGTGACCATTGTCCAGTCCTAGAGATTCAAGGGGAGAGGAAAAAAAACTTCACTGCAAACTGCAAAATTTTCAGTCATCTATAGACTTTGTATAATGCTGTTTCTTTTTTCCTGTTTGTTTTTTTTTTGTGTGTGTGTGTGTTTAAGGTGATTGAGAGAAGGATCCGACAGGAGCTGCCATTCATGGCCACAGAGAATATAATCATGGCAATGGTGAAGGCTGGGGGCAATCGTCAGGTACAAATGAAGCGTCCAAAATACCTTTGTTTACTGTCTGGTGTTTGTCTCCTAAGAAACAAATGTATCTGGGATCTTGTCATAGCTCACCTTTCTCTGCTCTTCATCTGCTCCCACAGAGTTATTAGTATTGCCCTGGTGCTGCAAAGCCAGGCTTTGTTCCCTGAGGGGAGAGCACTTGTGGAGATCCCTATTTTCTGTTAGGAACACTGTGTGTTTGGGCTAATCTGGTTGGCTGTGCTGGAGAAGAGGGAGACCTATTTTTATGTTTGATCCTAGTAGGTGTTTTCCTTTTTTAAATGTTTAAAGGAACTTGAACACAGGCCAGGCTTCTTTAAATGGAACATGTTGGCAGTTGGCTACCTTATAAATTAGAAGAGGATGAATCAGTACTGCTAACAAAAAAACAAGACCATTCTGAACCACTCATTCATGTGTCATTCTTCCCTCACTCAGTACAGTGTATTAACCACTTGGTTTATAGGTCTTCATTCAGCTTCCTGTGTTCAAGCAAACTTTAATTAAATATTTTCCTTAGTAAATAAACCCAGACACAATTAGATTATATTCCTTATCATTTAATTTCACAGTTCAGGTCAAAATTGATAATCAAATATCCATCTTTAAAACACCTTATTTTCACTTACCTTTTAGATTATCATTTTTCCTTCTATGTTTATATCTATACCAAGGGCAGAAGTGAAACTTGCAAGAATAATGGAAGAGTTTGATAGGAGCTTTGAGCAGAATATATGTGGTTTCCATTTTCTGAAACAGTTGTGACAAATAACCCATTATATTAGTCAGGAAATGTCTTTTTTTCCTTTTTTTCCTCTGTGTCTCTGATGTCAGTGGGTCAGTGAGCAAACTTCCTGACTAAATGCATTAAGGTCATGTATTCAAATCATGTGAATCACATTCTGTGATTCATTTGTGTATCTTGTTGACCTGCCTTCTTTCTGGTGCTGTTTAATTACATAGCCATAGGGCTTAGTACATTTATAAGAAGGTGTTCAGCCACATTTGTATGTTCTGTTTTTCTGTGCTGGGAACTTTGGAACAGCACATTTTCTAGGCTTTCCCACCTCATAGCACTGAAACTCACTTGCTTTCCCCACTACTAAACAGCTCCCTCCCCTAAATATCCAGAAGATAGATCTGTTCACCTGAGGCAGGTCAGTGGTGAAGCAAAATGACATTTGCATAGGGGAAGAAGGTTAATACTTGTCCTAATTGTAGATCAAGGATAATACATTTAAGAAGAATACTCCTGCATAGTTGTAAATGCAGCCACATGGCTATATTTTGGGACCAGCATGGCAATATCTGATTTTGCAGGTGGATCCTGACTACAGTTAGGTACCCTTGTTCTTACCAATTGATTCCAAAGGTATCCTTTTTTCCTCAGTCTATTCTTATGTAGGCCATGGTTTGCAAAGTCTCACTGCTTATTAAGTTGGACAGATTCTCTTCCCTTTTCAAAATCTGTAGTTTTTACATTGTTTACAATTGAAAAAAAAAACAACAAAACAACCTAAAATGACTCCTAAGGGTATTTGAGAAATTTGAAGATGTATAAATGATTCCAGTGTCGCTAGTTTATGTTATAGAATGCGTGTGACATTCAGAGTGTTTTAGCCTCGAAGTGTAGATGTGAAAGGATGAAAAAAATCTTGTTTTAATGTAGTGGCACATGAGCCAGTGCAGTCCAAACTGTGTCATCTTTTTGCATCCTTTTGCATAGGGCAATACACTTTGATATTTTTCCCTCCCACACAAGCTGGGGAGATGAACATGTGCTGTCAATAGCAATGGAATGACTTTTTTCTTTTTCTGTCTTCTTCTCCCTCTACCTACAGGATTGCCACGAGAAAATTCGTGTTCTCTCTCAACAAGCAGCAGCTGTTGTGAAACAGGAAGGGGGTGATAATGACTTCATTGCCCGTGTCCGTGCTGATCCTTACTTCAGCCCTATCCATAAACAACTTGAAAGCCTGTTGGATCCATCCTCCTTCACTGGACGTGCTCCTCAGCAGGTAAAGTAATGGAAAGAGGCTGTGGGTTGTAATGCAGTGTGTAGTTTAATCCTGCATCCTTTTGTATATAATATGTACACTCTGCTATAGAGTGTACATATTATATAACTCTAGCCAAACTACTAAGGAAGACACGTTTTTCTCTTTTGATTTCCTTGGCTTTCTTCCCTGTGGCTTCACACTTTTGACCCTGGACATACCAGACCATTGGGAGTCTTTGTGAGAGACCCCAGTGAGACAAGCAGGTCGAAATGGGGAGGAAGAGGCAAGTCCTTTCCCTAATTTTATTTTTCTCATCTTGAACAGGTGGCAAAGTTCCTGAAGGAGGAGGTTCGACCAGCGCTGATTCCATACAAAAGCGAAATGGGTGGGAAAATTGAACTGGCACTTTAGGTATAGTCTGCAAATGTGTGTGGGTACAGGAAGATAATAAAAGCCTTATTGACCCAGGTCTATTTACTGTGTCATGTTATTTTGGTTCTGTACAGTACTTTTAACCCCCAGAGCTTACAGCCACCTTGATTCCAGATGGGCTTTTCATTCTTTGTCCACTGTTTGGTCAAGTCTCCATCTATAGTGTGCTGAGTTACTGAGAAACACTCAATTGTGACAAGGTACACACCAATCACAGCACCTTCCTTAGCCCCTCAAAGAGCACTGCCATGCCTGGTGCTGCCTGACATTTCTGTAGGAATGACTTGTTGAAGAGCAGAGATAAGGACAACTGAGTCTACTCCCATTTTCACCTTTCTTTCCATGCCCTGAAACTTTCTCCACAGGTGTCTCAAAAGTTGATAAGAGATTGTCCTGGCTTTCAGAGTACTGTGACTTGGGGAAGAAACAGACCAAAATACTAGAAATAATGAAAGAGAGAGGCCATGGAACTTAATGGCTCAGCAATCTGGTGCTCCTTCAATGCTCCTTTCCTAGTTTAATACTGTAACTGTGGCTTGTGTCTTCTGAAAATCATATTTACAGGTGTGGGTAAGAAACCATTGTGTTTTGGCTGCGACTGTGGTCCTTGGCTATAGGTGCTTGATGAGTGGCAGGTGGACTCTAGCATGTGAAAGTTGTTCTTTACTACAAGTTTTGTCTGATAAGGAAAGAAAGATACTGAAATTCATTGAATGCCAGAGAAGTTCAGTTTTATTTCTGACATTAATTATTTGTTCAGTAATGTCTGTGCTTTACTGGATATTTAGTACTGGATCAAACTCTTCGCCCTTTGGCTTAAATTGGAATAATTTCCTTACCTCTTCTTCCAATGTTATTACACCACAGAGCATTTCTTCTGCTTCAGTGCAATAAAGAAGCCCTCAGTAATACATGATAGGTATTGCTTGATGATTTTTGAAGTGTGGTTGCTGAAGAGAATTAAGCAGAACTAACTGACAGAGGCTACCTGCTGTCCTTCAGGTCATCACTGTTAAAAGAGGATTTTAAAATACTGTATGTTTTGATAAGGCTTGTCTTTATTAAGTAGTTTAAGAGCAGTGGGAAGCTTCAGGCTGTGATCTTCCATCAAGATTGCTCTGGCTTTACCTTGCCCCTTGAATATGGCATTCAAAATGTCTCAAACATTTTGAGTTTGATGGTGTTTAAAACATTTTGCTTGCTTGTGCTATTAACATTTGATTAGCCATCTGCTTGAAAAGGATAACTCTAACCAAACCCTCATAATTTTCAGGCTATTACTCAAACCGATAGCCAAGAAAGAAAACAGACAGATGCGTAAGTCCTCCTTTTCTGGTCCTCTTTCCTCCTGAAAAAAAAACAACAACCACCCTGTGTGGAGAGGAGGAACAGTATCTTTTCTCATCATTGGAAATCTTTGTAGAGCCTCAGGTAGAGGCCATCAGCTGTGAGCTGTTGGACTTGTTTTCCTGGACATTTTAAAACAAGTAACGGTGCAGAGGAAGAGTCATCCTCCTAGAAAACTGGCATGATGCACAAATCCTTTAGGAGACTTCTGCTCCTTGGTTTGGGACCTTTTTACTTTCCTGCAGAGCTGGCAGTGGCTACAGCCAGAGATGTAATTCTCCTGTCTTCTTGGTGGTTGGGAGGAGGTCACCAAGCAGTGCTTCAGGAACAGCTCTCTACTGTTCAGCTCTTGATTCTCCCCCTGTATTCAGCAATGGCGAGGCCACACCTTGAGTTCTGGGTCCCTCAGTTCAGAAGGGACATTGAGGTGTTGGAGCAAGTCCAGAGAGGGGGCAGCGAAGCTGGAGAAAGGGGCTGGAGCATGAGTCTGATGAGGAGCAGCTGAGGGTGCTGGTGTTGTTTTGCCTGGAGAGAATGATGTTTAGGGGAGTTGTCACTCTACAACTACCTGGAAGCCAGGTGCTGGTCACCTCTTCTCCCGGACAACCAGCAACAGAACGAGAGGCATAGCCTTAAGCTCTTCCAGGGGAGATTCAGGTTGGACATTAAGAGGAATTTCACAGAAAGGGTGATTAGACAGGGTGGTGGAGTCACCGTCCCCGGAGGTGTTTAAGGAAGGACTGGACGTGGCACTCAGCGCCGTGATCTGGTTGACACGGTCGTGTTCGGTGAGAGGGTGGACTCCGTGACCTCAGAGGACTTTTCCAACCTAACAGATTCTGCCATTCCGTGACGGCTTCGTGAGGCCAGGTCACACTTTGGGCCATTCGGTGCATGTCCCTGCTGATGAGGAGCATCGCGGCGCCTCCTCCCGCCTGCCGGGCCGCGCTTCCCGGCCTACAGCCCCCGCCGCGCCGCGCGCCGCCGCCCGCATCCCGCGCATGCGCCCCGGCAGCGGCGTGTGGGGCCGCCGGGTCGGGGCCGGGCGCCCTCCCTGAGGGGACGGCGGTGGCGGCAGCAGGTGGGTGCCGGGGCAGGTGCGCGCCGGGACGGGCGGGGACCGCCCTTCGCCCTCCGGGTCTCGCAGCCCTGCGCTCCCCCCCGCGCCGGGGGCGCTCCCCAGGAGCGGTTGCGCCACCTGTGCGGCGCCCCCCGCGCACACCTCACCCCGGCACCCCCTGCCCTGCTGCCCCCGCGGGCGGAGTGGGGGCCGAGGCCGGCGGGGCGGCCCCGCTGCTGGGGCTGTGCGCGGGGCGGGGGTGCGCGGCCGCGGCTCCGCTCGCCGGGCTGGAGCGGGGGAGCAGGGAGGGACCCCGGCCCGAGGAAGGCTCCGCTCACCGGCCGCGCTGACGCAGGGTCTGGCTCCGGGGAGTGACTCACGCTGTGCTTCTCCGTCAGGGCTCCCCGGGGCTCGTTCTCCCTGAGCCCCGCTCCCCCTGGCTGGGCTCCCCCTGCTCCCCGGGACGTGCCTCTCCTCTAACCCGCCTCTTCTGCTCGTGGCTGTGACTCCCGGGGGTCCTGCTCTGCCATACTCGTCTGCTCTGCACGCCTGCGCCTTTTCGGAGGTGCCCTGGAGGAGAGACAGTCTGTCTCCTGTCTGGCTGGGGGGAAGGAACAGTCACGAAACACAGATGGAAATATGGCAGTATCTTCTAGGCAATGGGCACAAATAGACGTGCTGCAGGCCCCGTGATTGTCAGCTATAATAAATGTTAGAAGGAGAGCAGGAGACAGATGTAATTCTTCGTACCTGCTGATGTAAATCCAAGGAAGTAAAGAGCCATAGTCACGCGGATTTGAATCTCGTTGCAGGCAGTGGCTGTGGGCTCCGGGACGACTCTTGATGACTCTTCATAGAACTGGTAAGGGCGGGACAGAAAAAATTTCCTCTCTGTGGCTTTGATTCCTTCCTAATTTTTTGAGGGATGCCTGAATTTAAGCAGGTGCTTTCCTTCTAAACAAGTCCATTTGAGTATTGGTGTGTGGGGAGTTTATGATATCATAGCTTCCTTCTTCGTGATGTCTCAGCCCTACTCTGCGTGGCTTGCTGTGGATTTTTTTTCTTTTTTCCTTTAAGGGGGGAGGTGAGAAAAAAGGAAGAACAGTGCCTTGAGGAAATAGATAATCCTTTAGTGCAAATAGATGGGAGAGCGAAGCAGTCTTACTGGAATTAATATCAGTGGGGTTTTAGTAGTGCAAGAATGGATCTTAAAATCACTCGAGAAGGAACTGTCAGCCTAGCAGGAGTGGGGCACTGCTGTGCTCTTTTGCTGAGCTGTTGATCAGGATAATCTGAATTCTAGAATAGTTTCTCAGCTGCTATGCAGTCTGGAGTGGTGGCCTGGAAAGAAACAGCCACTGGAACAAAATTCCGTTGCATGATTTATTTCTGGATCCACACAATGTGTGTGTGACTGTCTCTATGCAGAAACAAAGGCTGAATTCCTGCTCTGGAGAATTCATAAAGTAAAAGGGAAGGAAGAGGGTAAGAAGAGGCATGAGGTATAATCAAAAAGCCCAGGGTGGGGACTGGTTGTGTCATGTTAATACAATGTTCATTCTGTATTTAACAGATTAAAATGACACCAGTATTCTTAGGGAGATGTCATTCATAGTGTCTCTTCTGAAGAATGATGAAAGGAATCCCTGAGGGGTAGCAGAAAGGAGAGGCATATCTCTGGAGGAATTGCGCTGGTCAGGGAATGATAGAATTGAGGTGAGGAAAGTACTCCATGCTTGCTCAGGGCTGAAATAATTCTCCAGTTTTAGGGGTCCCTGCTAACGTTTAGTTTTTTCTTTGCTGTGCTTTTAGTCTATCACTTTCCCACAAGATGGGATCTTTTGCCAATCTCAGTATTCTAAAGAACCTTGACAATCTTAAAAGACAGACAATAATCAAAACATTTGGCTTTTAAAAATTAACGTGTCTTACCTGAGGTGACATGGTAACAGTAGAGATTCTTGGTTAAGAGATCTGTGTGAGAGCTGCCAGTCTTAGTCCCATTCTTGGTGAATTGATTTCTGCGTTGCAAAATTGTTTCCCATGTTTGGAATTTGGGATGCTTTGACAAAGGAATTGGTGATACCATGTTTGAGGCAGTAACTGTTTTGGAAATGGTTGGAATGATGTCTCTTCCTGGCTGCTAATTGTAAACCTCTCACCAACACATCAGAAGTAACAAAAACTTAAAAAAAGTAAATCCTAAGGAGTATTGCAACTTTATCTGCAGTGGTAAAGTTAAGTTGCTTTATATTTTGGTGTATGTGGTCCTACAGCTCTTCTAGCTTAATCAGCCATTGCTTATCATCCTTGGTGATGATGGTGTTCTGTATCACACTGGTTATTCTAGATCCTACCCTAATTCAAATAGGTAAGATACAGAGAATCTGCAACTGTCCAATAGGAGGAGGTAAACAAACAGCTTCATTCTGAGTTGTGAGTGTGATGTCCTAAGTGTCCCTGAAGAGATGGAGAGGTTTTGGTACTTCAGGTTTGTCTCCTCAGCCACACAAAGACTTGCCTAAATTTCTTTCTCTGCTGCTTTTTATCCCAGGGTCAAGGGTTTTGATACCTAAAGCTTACATAGACTGAGTATCTGGGGGTGCTGGGAAAAATCTCACTTGTCAGCTGTGTTACTGTTGACACTGGGTAGGGAAGAGAAGGATGTTGTCTTGCCACATTTGTTTTGTCTTTGAGGAAGTATCAGATTTTTTTAAATTGGAGGGCAACCAGTTACATTGGTAACATAGCAGTTTTGTTTCTGACTTAAGGAAAACACCCTGGAAGAAATGCAAACACGCTTGTTTTATGAGATAGGTGAAGAGAGTATATTTGTATTAGTATAACTACAAGAACTGTTGTTACTGCCCAGTAAGTGCTGGCTGGGAAGTAATTTGATGATTCAGAGATGAGACAGTCCATAACCCGACAGTCCTTTTTTTCTCTGGAGAAGAAATCCTCCTGATCCCCAGAATCAGGAAATGCCAGAGGTTTTGTCTTGTTTTGTTACAAATGTTAACAATCATATTTTGCTTTTTTTCCTCTTATCTGTGCATATAAATTTCTGCAGGAGCAAGATCTAAGTAGTCTAACATGAGATGCTAGATAAGAGCTTTGCAAACAGTCCTGAGAGGTGTTTGAGTGTTACTAACCTCTTGAGAAAGTTGAGTCCTGTAATGACAGAGCCATAAGGGAAAAACGTTTTGAGTGCTGTGAGGTATACTTGCCTTAAAAGCTATTTTCTGAAGCCAAATGAAGCGAGACCTGCTTGGAGTCCTGTGAAGTGAATCTGACATTTTTTGCAAATACTGGAGCAAATAGTAACAAAACAGAGCTACAGGAGAGTGACCTGAAAGGAGCCTTTCCTGTGCCTCACCAAGGTAACAGCAACCCATGACAGCAAAACCTCTGCAAATCCTCTGAGGCCCTATCAAGGAAGAGCTGTTGTTCAGGCCTTGTTCCATTGTCACTGGGAGCAGTAGGATGAGACCAGCTTGAGAATCACAGGGCTGGTGATGGAGACAGCCTCAGATGGCACTGCTTGTCACCTCTCAGGATGGGAGTGTGATATAAAAGACTTTTATTTGCACAACTTTAAATAACTGTCAGTAGTGTCTTTTAACCTTTCTTTGATTGGCACAGGCCTGCATCTCTAACAGAAATATTTTCTTTCAAGTTTCTGTATTCAAATGAAACTGGAGAGTTGTGATTGCTTTCCACAGACATCTCATAAATAGTTGGTAGTCTTGCAATGGACCAGAAGGTATACAACTCTTCTGAAAATATTTTGGGAAAACAAATTTCTGTAGAGTTCTGGAGAAGTGCCCTGGTCCTGCACTGTGCTTATTTGGGTGAAAATGCCCATTTATTGTGCAGTGCTTGACCCTGATGGAAGATATGTTTAGACACTAATCAGAAACCTTTGGTTTATAGTTGCATGGTGGTGTTTAACAGGCAATTGCCTTTACCCTAAGCCTTGAAGACTGTCTTTTTTGGCACATACAGTTTTTTCTTGCCTCTGTGTGGGAAGCAAGGAGAATTTTGCTGTGCAGTGAGAGTGAACACCATGCTAGTTTGTACCCTGGTCTCTTTTTCTAACTTCATTTGATGCAGATAGACAAAAACTGTTGTTCCTGTACTGTACTGTAATCCTCCTGGGTGAGTTGCAAGGAACACTCTCTATTCCTGTCACGTATCTTCTCACCACTCAAATAATGGGAGTACTGGGAAAGGGGAAACTCCTCCTCTGATCCCAAGGGTCTTGGCCAACAAGAGGTTCTCCACAGAGGTGCAATTCATGCTTAGCTGGCATGCTGTTTGCTTTGGAGCCAGGAAAATAAAAGGCAGTTCTGCTCTGGAAAGAAAATATCCGTTAATGTGTAGGATACCTGCATTCTACATAAGTAAGTGTTACATAGGCGTGTTTCTGGGACAAGTTTGACACGTTGAACTGTGGTCAGGAAGTCCATCTGTGGTCTGTGTCCAATGCATAAGTGGTGGGAAGCAGGATTCCGCTTTTTCACATCCTTATTTTCAAAATAGAGATGCAATGGGAACAAAGCTGCAAGTTACTTGTTTTGTTCCTATTGTGTAAACTGGCCATGGTTCAACAGCTTCAGCTCCACTGGGGCTCTCTCTGTCATTGCTGGACACCCAGCAGTGCAAGGAGCAGAACTGTTGCATGGAAGTATCTTTTAGTTATGTTTCTGCACAGAATTACATTTCCAATGAGGGCAGGAATCTACAAGGTGCTTTCTGGCAGGAGACACAGATTTCCTGTTGCTGTCTCTGTTGCTCTAGTACTTCCCTGAGGCAGCTGGGAGGAAACGTGCCACATTCCTGCTGTCAGTATTCGATCCCAGTTGATGACTGGGCAGCACTGGAGTCCTGGGTGGTGCCTCAGCAGTCAGTGGCATAACCTGTCAGCAGCTTGCCTGCCTGCCTCTCTGGCTCTGCAAGCCTCCCCCTCACTGCTCTCCAGGTCTGCATCCCCCTTTGAGACCTGCCCTAGGCTTTTGATGCATCTCTGGTTCACTTCCAGTGCTACAAGAAGTGAGCTGAGGGCAGGTAAAGTTCCCAGCTCTTCATTCCCAGTCATGTTGTAGAGAGGAAGCCCGAAGGCCACCCCAGCACTTCCAGCCTGTGGTTGTAGATGTTGCTCGACACCCAAACCAGTGTGAGGCTGGTCATGGTTTGTAAGCCTCAGACAGAAAGGTTGGGATGAGCCAGGTTCACTAACACCGTATTGACTCCTTAACCAGCCAGTGTCTGTGTGTGATTCCTCATTTTTTACAAAGCCAGGGTGTCAGGGTGTGAGGGACAGGAGCTCTCTGCATCTTGTATGCCCTTTGGTCAGGTGTGTGGCTGCGCTTTGCTCACTTATGTATTTGTGAAGCTCAACTTCTCTTCTGACTTTGTGTGCAAAGCAAATATTAACTTGTGGACTAATGGCATTTGCAGCTCCAGGATATGCCTTTGCCTGACTTGAGGCAGATGCTGATGGGGGAAGGGAAGGCAGGCCAAGGGCATCCTGCTGAGAGTTTCCCTTGGACATTTCATTGAGAAAAACAGGGTTATAATTTGGAAAACATAAGTTTTCTGGTTGTGTAAAGATGAAATTGAACTGTCTGGTTCAATGAAGAGCTTTTGTATGATTTCTGAGAGAGGGAGATGTTAAATTGGGCACAATCTACTTGGGATTTCAAAAGCTGAGCTGGAAGAGGCTTCTGGAACTACACCTACGTGTATAGCCTCCTGATGGGTACCGTGACTTTCAATCACTTCTCTCTCTTCCAAAGCTTTTTTTTTAATAAAGGAAGAGAATAGAGAACAGTGGAAACCTGCTGACAATCCAGAGGTGGCAGTGGGATTTACTGCATACACTGTTGTTTTCCATTATATTTAATGAACAGAAAGCAGAGATCTTCACATGCTAGCTTACTGTCAGAAGAGGTGTTGTAACTGTCACAACAGAGGTGCAGTTCTTGTAACAGTGAATGAAAATTATTCTAGAAAGAATTGTTACGCTTGTTCTGTTCCTCCTGATGATACTCACTGGAGGTTCTTGCGTAGTTACTGCTTGTAAAGTCTTCAGGATACAAAAACATTGCTTGGCAAGACATTTGTCTTCTGCACAATCTGCTAGAGGTATTGGTGCCTTTTTGGTTGTTTTTTGTTTTGTTTTTCTCCATAAAATCAGTGGGGGAAGAACACTCCTGGGAAGGAGTTTCTGTCCCAAAATAAAGGTCCTACTGAAAGGCTCCAGACAGTGTCATTTAGTGCTTAGCACATCCAGGCACCACAGGCTTAGGTGGAGATCACATGGCAAAAGAGGCCAAGCAGGTGAAACACAGGCAGCAGGAGATTGCTATCTGGTGTTTACCAGGATCCAGGTGATTGAAATCTCTCATACTACACCTGTGGGGAAGAGCCAGTGTGTCCAAGGGAATCACAGTATTTCCAAGTGGAAGTAAATTTTCAGGACTCCTTTGCAAACATCAATTTCTAAAGGACACCTGTGCTAGGAGAAAAAATAATTGGACGTAATCCTGCAATATGTATGTTTGCAACTCCAACAAAGGTGTTGCAGGTGGAGTTCTTCAAATGGCTGTACGTGATGCTGACTGCATGCTTCCCTTGCAGCCTTCTTTTTCAGGTACATCACATCTGTGTTCTAGCAGGCTGGAATCAATGGTGGTGTGATTTGTTTTGGACTCTGAATTCAAAATGTGTGATTAACAGGTACTATTTGCATTTTAGCAAAAAATAAATTTCTTTCAAAATATGAAGACTACCTGTTGTGTGACTAAAATTGCTTCATATAAGAAACTTAAATTGCCTTTAAACATGGGAGATCCTCTTTAATGTGTGGGTGAAACTGGTTTTAATTTTGTAATACTGAGGGTTTGGGAGTTGCCATTAATGTTTGTTGGAGCTGATGTATTTTTTCCTTTGTATCTCTTATTGTTGCTTTATTTCAGAAGTGTGTATGTTGCAAATAACATAGCAATTGATTTCACACATGTGAAATAAATTCGCACATGTGGTTTCATAAGCTTTGTGGAGCCCCTTTTGCTACTTTCTTTCTCCTGGCTAGGAGAGCTTGAGAGTTGCTTTAGGTTTATATCTCTCAATCAAAGGAAAGACCTTACTATGTCAATGACACATACCAGATATCCTCCTCCTGGCTCACACTAGGTGGTTCCTGGCTGCCTCAGGGAATCTTCTTCCCAGGTCTGTGATGTTGGAGTGGTTGGATCAGTGGCTCAGTACCTTCTCTTGGAGACATCTGGCTCTGAGAGCAGTGCCCTGTGCAGTGTCTCCATGTGCCACATCAGGAGCCTTCCCCTGGTGTGATTCCTGCTGCTCACCCTGCCCTTCTGCACAACTGTGCCAGCAGCAAGGTGAGCTCACGCTCTCTCTGGGCTTTGTCCCAGATGGGTGTTTGCAGGAAGGTTTCTATGGGAACCAGGGGCAGGAAAAACCTGACCACCAAGTTCAGTGCTTTAATGTCAGGGACAGGAGAGCAGGTAGGGGAGCAATCCCCAGCAAGGCGGAGGCCAGGGCTTGATGACGCGGACAAGGGAGGGTGTTCCATCTGCTGCACCTGTCTTGGGACAAGGAGAGACTCACTCAGCACTCTCCTGCCCTTTTTTCAAGCACTGTGGTTAATTCCCTTGTTGTGGGTTTTTTTTCTCAGCCACATGCCTGACACCCTGGCTTGTCTCCTCCAGCGCAGCAGGTTGGGTCAGCAGTGGTTGTGCATGCAGTGAAGGTTAATAATGGCTGAGGGGAGTATCTGCTTACAAGCTCGAAGCACTGAGGATGGATTTGGAGCACAGGCAATGAGAAGCATTGCAGACATACCACATGGTGACTGCATTCCTAATAAAAGCCATTGGAAACAGGTTTAACTGGGCTGAGAGAAGGCAGGGGAGAAGGACCCCTTGCAGGCTCAGGAACAGAGCAGCCATGGTTGCAAGGCAGTGAAAAAAGCATCAGAATACATTCACAGCAATGTTGAAAGGGAAGTAATGTCAGCCAATTTACCTGCTTGGGGTGCATGCTCTGTGTGTTCCCATGTAATATGAGCATGCAGATACTAATTTTGTAATTGTTGTTATGTCTTCTACTGCTAAGAGAAGAGTTGGTGCTAAGGGAACAAATGGGGCTAGAGTGTAGGGAAGAACATTTACAGAATTGGTGGACATGCAACTGACCATCCTGTGGACAACATTACTTCTCAGAAACAAAAGCTGGATTTTTTTGTTTGTTTGTTCGTGATTCTTTTTGCCCTAAGAGTTGGTGTCAGAATAGATCAGTGTCTGTTCATCCATGCTGGCCTTTCTCAGGCAGTGAGTTATTTAACTCTGTAAGGAGGAAACCTTATCATTTGTGTTCCCAGACAGATGTTTTTTATGCTGTTGCAGTGTTGTACAGCTGCTTGTCTTGGAGTGCTGTAGCAAGTCACTTCCTGGCTGCGAGTGCTCACTGGAAAGCTCACTGGAATGCAAAGGAAATATAACCTTGTACTAATCAGCACTGTGAAACAATTTAGATAGGGCCTGTGGGATAAATCCCTGGGGTTCCTCCTTTTAGCAGCTTACAGTTGTAAGTAGCAATACTGAGAAGGGAAGCTGGAAAAGCCATCCTAGGTGTGCAAATGTTAGTTTCTCCCAGGTTCTTTCCCAAGGAAGTGTGAGTGACTGATCTGTCCCAGCACTAGCTTTATCTGCTTGGTAGAGGTGGTTCTTGCTGTCTCCCGCACACATATTATAAGGTTGATCTTAAAGTCTAGACTGTCTCTGATTACTGAACTTTTCCATTGTTTTCCTGGAAATCCCCATAGAAATCCCCACAAAAATCTGCTGTTAACGAGGAAAGCAAGGAGGGGAGCCTATTTAGTTCAGAGGTGCCTGGTTTGTGGCTCATTGCAGAGGTACTTGATAGCATCTTGTCCACATCCACATGCTTCAGGGAGTTGAATTCTGCAGCCCCACACACTTTGCACTTGTGCTTTATGGTGCTACTCCTAAAATCTCTTTTGAACTTACTGCATCTAATGATAGCCCGTTAAACCCTTTTCACTGCTCCCGTCCCTTCTCCATGGTCATTGTCTTCAGAGAATGATGATGTATGGGGTGTCTTTTTAGTTTACATCACTAAATACAGAACTCACAATATGCAGTGGAAAAGGTGTTAAAAGTTGACTTTTTTGACATTCTTTCAACCAGCGGTGTTGTAATTTCCACAAGAAATTTGGCAAATGACGGTGTGTTCTTTCTAGCTGGTCAGTAGGTACGGAACCAAAAGGAAATTCCAGTTTCTGGAATTTATTTCCTTTGGGGGTGGAATTTAAATACTGAGGGATTTAATTTTCATGTGAGGAACTTGTGTGTGAAAGGTCTTCCAGTCCCCCACCATGTTCTTAGATGTTAATTGAATTCTCTCATCGCCATTTTTTTTTTCTTTTTATAACAGGACTGTAACATCTCACCTCTCTGGACAGTATTTCTGGACCTCGTGACACCTGTGCCACTCAGCCTTGCCTAGTGCAATGTCAGGTGAGCACACAGAAATTGCCACAGTATCTTCTCATGTAGTTGCTTGCTCTGTCTTCAGGTGTTCATAACGAAGGTTTCTGGTTCCAAGAGGCATTCTTTACATGAACATACTTTCTGGTCAGATTCAGAGAGAAGAAGCTTTATGACCCAGCAGCCTTTTAACTCAGGGTGAACTCAGTTCCTTCTTTTACCATGTAGAAGCTTTTTCAGCCAGTGAACAGAGAGGAAGAAGGAGGTTGAAATGTGGTCTGCCTTCCCCATTTTTCATTAGGATTTGCTTGATTCTGTTCTTCTCCCAAGATTTCACCCAGACTGGCTCACAATGACTGTGAGAGATTTTCGCTGTACAGTGGTAGCTCTAGGACAGGAGGAATGCTGAAGAATAACCGGAGTTCAGACTTCGAGATACAAGCTTTGCTAAAACTAGGTTTCCTTAGAGAAGCCAACTTTCCTGCCCTGTACTTTTTCCTAAACCTTCCTTTCTGGTCCAGCTGATTATTTCAGGTGGTGTAGCCCTAGGGGAGACTATGCTTCAAGGCCAAGTAGACCTTTGTCTTGCTGGTAGAGCAGTAGAAGACTTGGGACATGTTTATCTGCTTCAGTTGCAAGACTCAATGTCTGCTTGTATTACAAGGGAAGCTGTTCACTGGAACTCTACCTGAGACTGGAAGGGTGCTTGTTTTGAACCCAAAAGACCAAGATTATAGGCATACTGTCATTGCTGCAGTTCTCTATACCATGCCTGGGTCTGACAATATCCCAGGCCACTGGGGAAAAAGGAGCAGTTGAACATCTTTCTGAGGGCTCTGATTTTCCATTCTGGTGCCTGAGTGACAGAGTTTCAGGGAACTCTGGAGTGCTGCTGGTGCTGGTCCATAGGAGAAATTTACTTCTGCAAAATATTTGGTGATGATACCCCTGGCTTGTTGCTGATCACACAGCTTTTCCAAACAGGTGAATGATCATATGATGCTATGGAACTACTTCTCTTCCCTAAGAATTGCTTTCTTAGAGGAAACTCCATTTGGCCCTTTTACCTCTTTTGCTCAGTAAAAAGGAGCAAAACCATCTGAAATTATTGGCTTCCCTGGTGAAGTGTGAGCTGTCTCAGTATTTAGAGTAGCAATAGCAACAAACTGATGGGTGAGTTTTTCCCATGCTGGAACAATCTGTATGGAGTGTGTATCTTCCAAGAGTGTTCTTCCAGGTTTTCACTGTTGTGTGTTGATCTCTTTCTGTTTAGGCCATCACACTCCCTCTGCTGGGGGTCCCTTCTCAGCACTCACACCCAGCATCTGGCCTCAGGAGATCCTGGCAAAATACACACAGGTACAGTATGGGGCAGGGCGGGGATGTTCTCTGGCTCTGCAAAAGTAGAGGGAATCCGGTGTTTTCTGGTGGTCTCTGAAAGCCACAGGAAAAAGGAGGGAGGTGTGCACTTTTCCTCCAGTGCTTTGGTTGTGGACTTGACATGTTTTGTGGTTGCATACTGGCTCTTGCAAGAGGATCTTGCAGAGCACAAAGAAACTTCCGTGAATTATTTCCCTGCTGTTTTGCAACTATTGCTCCACTGTAAAAATGTTGACACCCTCAGGGAGCCTCTGTCATCATCAAGCTACTCTGGATGGCTTGTGCATGGCAGAAATGCTAGCCTCAAGCTTGTCACCAGGTGGGTAAAGCAGGAAGGAAGGAAGCAGCTGTGGAATTCTGTAATTTAGCCGCAGTGTTTGCTGAAAGCAGATAAAATCTTTTTGTGGAGGTATGTGGGCAGTGCTTCTTGGGTGCTGTCCAGGTGCATTGCTTTCAAGAGTCCCCACAGGAGGTGTGGGTAGGCTTGCAGGAAAGGGGAAAGAGCAGTAGCTTTTTACTCCTGAAGCCTGGAGGTAATCTCCAGTGTGCATCCCCCAGTACACCCCAATGCCAACCATGAGCACAGATGAGGAACATTGAGGTAGAAGTCATGGACCTTAAGTTTCTTTGGCCAGTAATTTGGACTTGCATCACAGGTGCAAATCCCAGTTTTGCCTGCTGCCTTTCAAAGGAAATTTGAGAGCAACAGGCAGGAGTTGGAGTGGTGCAGGGAGCTGAATTTGTGTGTGTGTGCAGAGGTGACAGGAAGGATGGCTGTGTATGAATGATGCAGACAGTAGAGGCTACTTTAGCTGGTATGTGTATATTCCTCAGTCCATGAGGAGGGCTGTGTGCCCCTCCAGGTGAGCAGTTCTGATCTTGATAAGATGCTGAGCTCAAGTCCTCCTGGGAAAATCTGTATAGATTTTTTCCCTGAAGAAGTCAAAATGGGAATGGCAGGCAACATCTCCTCAGCTGGGAGTTGTGGTGGGAGGCTTTGAAAATTAAAGGGCAAGGGGTCTAGTTGCTCAAAGGGCGTAGAGTGGGCAGTGGTGGGATGAGGCAATATCTATTTGTCTCTGGTTATTCAGTGATAAATTCCTGAAAATGCCTCTTTTCCTTCCTCACATCTCCCAGAAAGAAGAATCCGTCGAGCAGCCAGAGTTCCGCTATGATGAATTTGGTTTCCGAGTTGACAAGGAAGGTAAAACCAGTCCCGTCCCTCCCACTTGCATTGTGTCCAGCCCTTCATATGCTTTCAAGTGTGACAGGATTTTGCAGCCATTCTGTGCTAAGTCTTGTCTACCCACCTGTTTCTGTATCCTACCATTTGTAATCAAGTGCATTGGACTTAGGGAAGTCCAGAGCATAGACTATGCAGCAGTTATTTCCATCTCCTTATGTGCCATGGGAAAGAGGGAGAAAAGTTGAGGAGTTACCATTTCCATTAGCAGCTGCATGCTGGAGAAGGGCAGCTATCCCAGTTCACAGTGGGATCTCCATTGTGAGACACAATGGAGACAACACACCACAAGGGCTCATAGCAGGCACAGTGAAATTTGCTGTCTGCTGAAATACTCATGGCCAAGGTGAGTGGTGGTATGTTCTGCTCACCTCAGCATCTCAGCAAAGTGTGGGACAAACTGTAGGGGAAAAACTGCATCCTATTTTTTCTGCAAGCTATGGAGGTAGGCAGCCAAATAGGAGGAGGCATGGGAGCACTGTTGAAGCTGAATAAAGAGGAAGGGAAAGGAGTGGGAGATAAAGGAATTGTTTCATGTACTCTGGGGGTCATTCCCAGGGTTCAGGCTATATAATGTAAGGGCAGAAGTTGTTTGCATGTGTGCCCTGAGGCACCTTGAGTCATAGAGGATCCTCTTTGAAGCAATGACCTGAAGATGAGGACAGAGCACAGTGATTTTTTTCAGCCAGAACATTTGATAGACCTGTGCATTATAAAATCAGCAGAAAGATTTGGACTGCATTGTTGGGATGTATTATATGATGAAGGATGGAGTGCCGTATGTGAAACCTGTATTTGTGCTGAAGTATCTATTTTAGGAAGCCAGCTTCAGGTTAAGGTGCTCTCTCATTGTGAATTTGGAAGTGTCCTTATTAAAGCATTTTTGGTGATTAAATATCCCCAAAGTTCACATTTTCCACCTCATTACTTCCATGAGCATATAGCTTCTGCTTTCCAGCTCTGAGGCTTGCTATGCTTTTGTCAGCTTGATTTACAGATCTTTACAAAGCGCAGCAGGATAACTGCTGCCAGGATCTGGTTTAATTCCAGCCACACTGTGCTCTAAATCATGAGTAAGTAGAGACTAGAAGCCTGCTGACAGCTCCTTAGTTCTCAAAGTCCGAAGCCTTTTGCTTATTACCATAAAATTTGCTGCATGGAGTAGGCAGTTAGAAACCAACCTTTGCCTTTCCATGCTCTGACCGGAAAATACGAATGTTTTGAATGGGCTTTTTTCAGATGGCCAACCTCTTCCCCACCCTGCTGTGTGTCCATTTCCTCTCCTGTTCCCTCTCTCACTTGTCTCCATTCCTTTTTCTTCCCTTTGCTGAAGCAGACGGTGCTGAGCCAAATTCCAGCAAGCTTTTGGGTGTCCCACTGACAGAGGAGCCACAGCAGAGGCTCAAGTGGCAGGCTCATCTGGAATTCACACACAACCATGATGTGGGTGACCTCACCTGGGACAAAATTGAGGTCACCCTGCCACATTCAGACAAGCTGCGCTCACTGGTGCTGGCCGGCATCCCACACAGCATGAGGCCACAGGTGAGAGCGCTGCCTGTTCTGGGCAGGCACTCCTGCCTGCAGTAAGAGATCATGGAATGGGATGGGATCTCCTCGTTGAGAGGGTGCCAGAGTATGGCTTTCTGTGGCTGAGTGACTTCTGTCTCTGTTCACCCTGTCCCCCCAGCTGTGGATGCGCCTTTCAGGGGCTTTGCAGAAAAAGCGGAACTCAGAGATGTCATATCGAGATATCGTGAAAAACAGCTCTAACGATGAAACCATTGCTGCCAAACAGGTAAGAGATACTTCCTGGTGCTGAGTGGGAAGAAGAGCAGGATTTACTGTGTGAGGAAGACAGGGTGTCTGCCTGACACCTGCAGCAGGGGCAGTTGAGATGATGTGTGGTTAAATCCTGTTAAAGCTTAATCCTGTGGGGCAGATTTCTCCTCTGTTTTGTTGGAATAGCAATTGTTTAGCTCTATCCTTGCCTAGGACACCAGGGAAAGGGTTTGATCCATGCTACTTGCAGACTAGAAAAGTGCTACAGTTGCATCTCAGCAAACATCCTGGGGAATGAGGATGTTTGCTGAGATGAGGGAAGGGAAGGGTGAAAGGCTGATAAATGCACCTCTGTTGAGATTGTGGCAGCTGCTTTCAGACCTGTCTTTGTTCACTCGAACACAAAGTTTCTGAACACCAGTCAGACTATTAAAGGGTGTCTTCCCTCTTCCTTTGATCTTACAGATTTGGCCAGGTCATTGGTTTCTCTCTGGAATACGTTCTTTGGGAAGCCATGCTTGAAATCCAAGCAGATATGCTTCCTATTGTCAGTGGTGAAACCAGAGTCTGAATTTAGACAAGTGTTTCTAGGGATTTGGCTAGCCACTGTCTGCATTGGCATTTTCCCACATATCAGTGAAGGCTGTTAAATTGACCCCACGTACTTGGACAAGGACCCCTCCTTTGATGCATGAAGACTTATGGGTGGGTGTAGGGAGGCAGGGGGCCAGGGGAAGTGCAGAGAGCTGAAGTAAGTTTTTCAGATGCTGCAAGCTGACTCTGTTTATGGCTGCCTGACAGATTGAAAAGGACTTGCTACGCACAATGCCCAGCAACGCCTGCTTCTCCAACATGAACAGCATCGGGGTGCCACGGCTGCGCAGGATACTACGGGGTCTTGCCTGGCTCTACCCAGACATTGGATATTGTCAGGGCACTGGCATGGTAACCTGCTTTCAGAGTGTCTTTGTGACGGGGGTCAGTTTGTCTCCAGCTGCTACACCAGAGTGAATGATTTTGAGGTAGTGCTGCCAGATAGTGTGGTCTCCAGATGAGCTGAAGAGAAATCCCTTCCACCTGGAATACTTTTCCTAAGGAAGAGACAGCAGAGTAGCACCACACATCCAAAGATATTTCATCCATCTGTTGGGGAGGGGGCAGTCATTATACTGAGGAGAAATCCCTCCAGTGGAGACTGCAGTAGAGATCCTGCAGAAGGAAGATTTTTGTCACCTAGATACTGGTGAGAAAGTGGGGAAAGAGTTCTATTCCTCTTAGAACATGCAGTTTTTCTTCCTTCAAAATCCTAGGTGGCTGCCTCTCTGCTGCTCTTCTTGGAGGAGGAAGATGCCTTCTGGATGATGTGTGCTATCATTGAGGAACTGGTTCCTGCCTCCTACTTCAGCACCACCCTCATGGGTGTGCAGACAGACCAGCGTGTTCTGCGGCAGCTCATCGTGCAGTACTTGCCCCGTCTGGACAAGCTGCTTCAGGAGCACGACATTGGTAAAAGTGTGCCCTAGAAATTTCTTGCCAGGGTAACATGCAGACAAAGAGTATTGTTCTTTTTTCACAAAGGGGAGCATCAGGGAGAGGAGCAAACTTCCTGACCCTGGAGGCAAGCCCTTAAGAGAATCCACCTTCACTGGTTGACTGTCTTCCTCTCTTGTGATTATTTTCTATGTCTCTGTTCACAGAGCTCTCCTTGATCACCCTGCACTGGTTCCTCACCTCTTTCGCTAGTGTTGTCCACATCAAGTTGCTGCTGCGTATTTGGGACCTCTTCTTCTATGAGGGCTCTCTGGTGCTGTTCCAAGTCACTTTGGGCATGCTAAGTATGAAGGTAATTCCCAACTCCTCTCCCTCCTTTATAGTATTTTAGTGTTTAATTCTGAGATTTAGGGGCAAGAAGATTTTGTATCCACTTGCTGTATGTGGTTTGGGAGTGTGTTAGGGAAGGCAATTTCCTGCTGCCTTCGGAACTGGAGGCTGTGAAAAACTTCTAAGGCACTTCATAAAAATTAGAGATTGCTGCTTCCTGGGCATATCTCATTTGTTGCCACATAATTAAACCTCATCAGCTACAACCCTTTAATCGGTCTAGATCCCAGCCTGAGGGTCCATCTTATCTAAACCTAAACCGAGATACCTCTCGATTTTGCACAATCTAGAAGGAAAGAGAAAGCCAAAGTTGTGATCATCTGGGAAGTTTTGGATGGCATTGTGTGAATGCTCTAAGAGATGAGCATTGTTCTGTCTGCATTTGATTTGGCTGGCCTGATCTTTTCCTTTTCTATGTGAAAAAGTTTTGTATTTAGTTTGCTGTATGAAGGGCAAGGGTGATCCTGCTTGGGAGTAAGGGGAAGGCAGAGCAAGTTTGACATGGTAAGTGCTCTAGAATGTAGCTCCCATTCTCTTATCTCTAGCAAGACCCCTGCTGTGACCAGTCCTAGTGGTTGGTGCAGAATAGGTTTGAGTTTGGTTTTCCATGCTGATTTGATTTCATTTCAACAGTGAATGCTGTGATTCAAAAAAATGCCAGCTACAATTCTGTGAGGAGAGTGCAGTAGAGTAGTAAAAGATGCTGTTCCCCTCTCAAGAGTAGCTAGGACTTCTCCTGTTGAAGGTTTTTTTCATGGAATTTTCTAGTTGTACCTGCCCAGGCTGTACACTGACTGTAAAACTGCATCTAGCAGCCTCAGGAGCGCAGCTATCATGTTCACCCTTCCACGAGGCAAAAAAGACTGTGTTGTTGCAGGAGGATGAGCTGATCCAGTCCGAGAACTCTGCCTCGATCTTCAACACGCTGTCAGACATCCCGAGCCAGATTGAAGATGCAGATGTGTTGCTGCGAGAGGCCATGCGCGTGGCTGGCTCGCTGACGGATGTGGCGGTGGAGACCCAGCGCCGCAAACACCTGGCCTATCTCATCGCTGAGCAGGGACAGCTGCTCAACTCCAGCACCACTGTCAACAATCTATCCAAAGTGAGTGCACAGTCTCACTGCCTCTGCTGCTCCCTTTTTGCCACTCCTTAAGTATTGCCACCAAGGAGCAAGAGGTCCTCCTGTTTGAGAAGATTTTTGGTTCCAGGGTAATTGTTACGCAGTGAAGAAAATGTATTGGGAAGTTCTGTACCAATGAAATGCTGCCAGATCTGTCCTGGTTGATAGATCCCCAGATGAAAGGGATATTAGCAGTGATTGTAATTATCATTCACAAGAGTGATGATGAAATGTGATTTCACATTCACATTTCACTAGTGGAAACTAAAAGAAACAACATACACTTTTGGCAGAATTTGCTTGACGCACACAGAGTAGGAACTAGATTTAATCCATTAGTAAGAAACTGGTACACTAAAATAACCTTGGAAGGTAGAGTCAGAAAACAGCAGCAGCTGCTTTTGAGAAGCCAGATTAAAAATGCACCTGTGTTTAATCTTGGACTAAAATCTACAGTTGCAGACAAGATACTCAGGCAATTCTAAAATGTAGTAGCCATCCACTTAGAAATTTATATACAATCACATGTGGAACTGCTTTTTACAACAAACAGAATTAGAGTTAAAATTATTTGCATGGATTGTGGTTGATTCTTGAACTTCAATTATGCTTTTGTAATAATTAAGGTATAAATAACCTGTTGCACATGGAGCAGTAGAGCTGATTCAATGTGTTAGGACTAGAACAACTCCTGTCTAAAACTGCCAGTTCACTGGCTTGCCTCTTTTAGTGGTAGCTGTCAGGACCCCTTGCCCAGAGCTGAGTGGTGTGGAGGGTTGCTTTATTTTATTTCTGATATCTGTCCTAATGTGTGCACTTAGTTCTCTCTCTTCCCTCTCCCACAGATTGTGCGGCGCAGGACTCAGCGCAGGAAATCTGGCATCACCTCTCTGCTTTTCGGTAAGGACAATCCTGCACCTTTCATGTGTAGCTATAGCAGCTTAGGAAGGAGGGGAGCAGGCAAAGCAGGGAATCGTTGGGACAGAGGGATTGGAGAGAAGGGAGTCAGAACTGAAGGGTGAGAGGGAAGAAGTGCAGTTTACTACTTGCTTTCTTTGATCTGAGCTCAGAAGGTAAATTTTAGGTTAGACAGTCCATGAATAGCGACCAACAGGAGGTGCAGTTCAGCCCAAATGTAATGTCCTTCTTGCACTGACCAACAGGTCAAACACATTTCCTGGCAGACCTTATGCAGTCCACAGGCTGGATGTGGTACACTGATCTTATTCTGCTCAGTTCAGGAACATCTCTGAAGATCTGAGACAGGGCAGGATGTCTAGTGTGTCACCCATCAAAATTATAAATGAAGGCATCATTATATTTTTCCCTTACTTATTCTGAGAGTTTGATGTTGTGAATACTTTTTATTCTTAATTTTCTTCACTTGTGAGTCAAGCCAACATATGTCCAGAAAGGGCACAGTCAGAATAGCATTTGCAGGGGTTTAAGAGTGACTTATTTCTTGAGTCCATAAGAACCCTTTCTGCTGTAAGCCTCACTGTCATCACTTTACTTGAAATTGGCTAGCCTTTTTGAAATTGCCACATGTCACCACAGGAATTGTTTTTCCGGAAGAAGACAACATACTGAATTTACAGGGCTCAGACAGTGTTCCTGTTGTGGTTGAAATGGCATGAATAAATCTAAAAATGAGCTTTACTGGTCTTTCCAGAGAGGAGCTATTCTGATGTTCTCCAGGAAGCTGATATATTGTCACAGGCTTCCTACAACTACACAAAGCATTACATAGAAGAATTATGGTAGAATACGCATGATACTGTAAAGTCAAGCATGCAGAAGTGAAGAAACACAGGAAAGTTGCTTGTGCAACCTAAACTCAGAGCCTTTGTTCGTAATGTTATCATACAGTTGGTACAGACTGAACTGGCAGAGGACTTGGCTGCCACACACACCTTCCTTGTGTCTCATATAGCCTCCTTGACAGTTTGAGTATTTTTATGAAGGTGATAGTGAGTTATACACAAAGATAAACTTTAAGTTCAAGCTTCAAAATATATCAGTGGTAGAACAGAGATAATTGATAGGGTTTTCTCATTTTAGTGGGGCTTCTGTACAATGGCCATCATGTATTTTACCTAACATTATTCTTAGTATTTAAAATGTTGGTTAAAACTGAGAAGTTGTCATCCTGCAGCAGTTGACCACAATGGAAAAATTCAGCCCAAGTGAGAGGAAGGAAAGCTTGCATGTGATAAATTCACTCTTTACTGGGAACTGACAATCAATCTTAAATGTAAGTCTGCTGCCTGTGATAGTTACTGTGTAGAACCGGTACTTAGCCCTCATCTGGGAGGGAATGAGAACTTCCCCAGAGCTTAATTCTTCTTCCTTAGAGTGAATTCAGATGGGGTAGTAACTTGGGCAGGAGTCATAGAATCACAGGAGCACTATTTAGAAGACACCTCTCAGTGTCTGTATTCCAACATCTCCTGCTTGAAGCAGCCTCTTGCTCGTGCTAGATCAGGTCAGTCAGGGCTTTCTGTAGTTGAGGTTCAAAGAGTTGAAGCAGATTTACAATGCAGTAAGAGAAAGAAATAGCGAAAGGTAATTTGGTGGAGAGCAGAACGTGCAAGAGTTTCCCTGTTATGTGGTCTTGCAAGAAGGGAATGCAGAAGAGTTTGTCCTGTGCAGAGCCATGCAGCTCATCAGTCTTTGCAGGCTCAAAGTAGAGCCTCCTCGTGTGGCTGATCATGCACTGGTTTCCTGTTTGGAAATGTGGGTGTTGAAGTTTGAAAGTGTACATGTCGAGTGCAGTGAGGTGATCTGGGGGACACACCAGTTGCTTTCCTCTGTACCACGTCCACTCTAAGGTGGGAGAGTATGGAACTTGCTTCCCACGTCTCCTGCTTGTGTTTTGCTAGGATTGCTCTGAATACAGAAGGAAGAGCATGGTATTTTGGCCAGATGGAACTGAGAGATGACAGAAAGAATCAATGATCTATGTAAATGAGAGCAGCCCACAGAACTAGTGTAGCTGTGGTTTAGTTTCTTCTCTAGTTACAGTCTATTTTAGCAGCGTGAAGTTTCTAGGAATCCCTGAGGTCTACGTGCTCACCTGTCTATTTCCAATTTTTGCATCTCTGAATAGTAGGAGTTCTTGCATGCTCTGTACCTACCCCTGGATACACAGGATGAGATTTTGTTATTTTTTATTGCTTGGATCGAGAGTAACTATGCCCCACAATTTTTCTAATCCAGAAGCAAGGTTCAGTTTTCTCTTAAGCTCTGATGTATCTCAAATAATTTAATGTAGCAAATAGAAAACAATTATAAAATTATTTTATATCTAATTTTGTGCCTTTATTCACCTTCCTAAAGTCTGGGTCTTTTTAATTAGGATGACATGATCAAAAGATACCGTTAATAACTTTTCAATTAGTAGAAGCTTAGTGTGTCTATAACTCTTGCAGCAGCTGTAGCTCAGGCCACACTTTATTCATATTGTTTTCTGTAATGCTGCTAGAAGATAAGCATAAGATAATTTGCTAGCCAGTGATTTACTTGGCTCCTGAATAAAAGCTGTGTTTGTATAAACATCAGAGTTCAGTGAAAAATACATTTGTTTAAGTGTTAATTTTGTTACTCAAGTTACCACATCTTCAGTATATTATAGAGGGAGCAAAAATATATACATGAAAGTGCACTTTGGATTTAATAAAAATTTTTTTTAAGAAAAAGAAGCAAATAATTCATTGTTCCCTAACATCATGTACCCAGTATTTAAGGCATTCAGATACATTAACTGTCTAAAGAATCCATCCCATCAGGTATCTTTCTGCATAAGGTAATAGACATAGGCTGTCAAAACTCCTGGGGGGATTAGTGATAGTTGAAAGATGCTTTGGTAACTTTTACTTTGGGCTCATGACCATTTCTAGACACCCCAAATGTTTGAAGTCTGGCTCTTAGGGAGGTTGAGGTCTCTCATGGCTCTGTCTTCATGACTGGCCCAGGAAAGTGGGCTGTCTTGTTTTTTTAGATCTTTTCCAAGACTCAGTGAAGGATGTGCTCTCAGCCTGTGAGTTATACAAATATCAGAAGTAATTCAACCAAAACCTGATTCAGTTTCAAGAGAATTTCAGCTGAAGGGATTTATTGCAAGTTCCCCAGTCTTGTGTCCCACCTTTCAGCTGACATTGTAGTGACATATTGTAGACACTTCTCTAAAGTAGTACCTTGGTATACTGTGTTTCCCTGACAGATCAAAGATGACATATTCCAGTTCCATATGCGGTTTGAAGTATCATCTCCTTAAAATTTGATGCAGTCGAATTGGTATTTGCTATTTACTTTACTGAATAGCTTGGCAGTAAGTACCTGCCTTAGTTTAGGTACTTCTGATGTTGGGCTTTTTTGGTTTCTTCAGAACCTGTAATTTCTAATAGTAACAAAAAAATAAATACCATGTACTTGCTTTCCTTCCCTCGCCTTCCCTCTGGCTGCGTGGACTCCACCAGGGGATGATGATCTGGAGGCACTGAAAGCCAAGAACATCAAGCAGACAGAGCTGGTGGCTGACCTGCGTGAGGCCATTCTCCAGGTGGCACGGCACTTCCAGTGTGTGGATCCCAAGAATTGCATCATTGTAAGTGGAAACAGCTGGATCTGCACTGCCGTGTACTCCAGGCATGGGTTCTGAGTGTTCAGCACAGGACAGGGCTGTTCAAATGCTCCTCAAGTGTGGGCTTGAGAAAGAACATGCCAGGTGTAATGGCTGGAGGGTGAGACTTGCTTAATCCATCTGTGGTGAAGGAGGGCTGTGCTGAGAGCTTGTCTGCTGGCTAGGAGCAGGAAAAGGTTTGGGAACAGGGGCAGGCAAGCTTTGTCAGATAGCTGGGAGTCACCCATGTACTTTCATTCCTCTCTGCTCTCATGTGCATGCCTGCTAGGATCTGACCCCAGACTACAGCATGGAGAGCCACCAGCGGGACCACGAGAACTACGTGGCCTGTTCCCGCAACCGGCGCCGCCGAGCCAAGGCACTGCTGGATTTTGAGCGCCACGATGACGATGAGCTGGGCTTCCGCAAGAACGACATCATTACGGTGTGTCAGCCTGGGGACAGGCACCGGGGGGGACAAGCAGACCCAGCTTGTTTGGGACACCACACTACCTCCCCTGCAGGGAAAGAAGGGAGGAGATAAGCTCAGAGCCCAGTTAGGGCCCAGAGAAGCAGCTGGTGCTCCTAGGGACTGCCTGCAGATGGGGCAGTGTGTTCCTGTGAGTGTTGTCCTGTGGGTCATTTTCGCTTCCACCACAAAGTCCCTTTCCTGGCTTCTGTACAGCTGTGCAAAAGATGGATTGGTCCAACTCAAGTCCCAGTTTAATGCTGCATAACGAATTGTGGTAAGGCTGTAAAAGCATCCATTTGCATTTAACTGTGAGCATCCCATCTGAAATTGGGGAGAAGAGGATGTTCGCAGTAGTTTTGTGTCCTTGAAGGCCCTGGGCTATGTGAGAACATTGGCAAAGCAGTTGAGAAGAAAGCAGTTCCTCGTTGTGGACACACAGCCAGGCAGCTGTACCCCTCCTGCCACTGTAACCTCTTCAACTGGCATTTTCCACTTCCTCTTTTTCAGATTATTTCCCAGAAGGATGAGCACTGTTGGGTGGGAGAGCTGAATGGACTGAGAGGTGAGAGCAGGATGGGTTGCACTGGGGAAAGTGGGGCCAGATGCAGAGCATCCATTCATCTACAGCAACTGCTCTGGCAGCTAAGGCTTTGCCAGGGACGAAGGAAGCGTATGAAAGCAGTCATGCAGCAGTTACTTGCAAACAGCAAGTTTAGGCTCCATCCTCCTGGTACGGGGTGGTTGGGTGCATGTCACCACTGCTGCGTGTAGGCAATGTCCTGCAATTGGCTTTCTTGTGCAGCTGCCTTAGGTATTGTGATCTTGAGTTTGCTTGCTTCCTTCATTGGGGGTGGGCCCTATGAACTCTCATTTATTCTCAGCTCCCACTGGAGCTGAGAATCCTTTAATCCACATAATCCTTTGTGTAAGGATTTCTCAGTATCTTTGTTAGGCTCATCTCTTTGTTCACTCTTTGTAGGTTGGTTTCCTGCAAAATTTGTGGAGGTCTTGGATGAGCGGAGTAAAGAGGTACTTAAAAACCCCACAACTACAAAAAAACTTCACACTAAAAAAAAGTTATAACTGAAGAAGAACAAGTTGAAAAGAGCCGTAGATTTCCCTCCTTCATTCTGTTTGCTTTCTCTGGCCATTGAGTGCTTTGTGATGTGATCAGTCAGCTTATCTTCCTAAGCCTGTTTGCTTAACTTCCTCATGCTGACCAAGTGGAGAATGAGGGCCCCAGAGGACACCTGTGTGGGATGCCTGGGGTTGCAGGGACCCTAGAGATGAAAGCTGAGAGAGCAGCAGGGAGAGAAGCAAGGCAGTGTTTCTGTCTGCTCCCAGCTGCCTGTGTGCTTTTACTCCTTTGAGGCTGTACCCATTGATTCTGCTCATGCTTTGTGACCATGACAGTAAATTCTCCCCAAGCAGCTACACCCAAGGGGACAATCTGTCTTAGTTCCTCTTACAACTGGCAGTGATGGGATGGCACTTATCTATAGCAGATACTTCAGTATGTCCTCAAGATTGGGGTAGTGTGCATGAGACAAACATTAGCAGCTGTTGACATAAGCAGTTTTCAGGGGAAGTGGAGAAGGCCTGGTTCTCTCTCTTCTCAGTATTTGGGGACTGAGGAAGAGCTCAAAGGCTGACTCAAGACCCCCGAGAGAAGCCCCCAGAGAGATGTTGCTATTGACATATTGCATCCTTCCCCCTCTCTCAGGGCTGGCTCCTTAGATGTTGATCACCTCTCTGTACATAGAAATACCCTGCACTGCTGAGCGTTTCTTCTCCTAACTGTGGAAACAGAGAGGATCCCACTCATGGGAGTGTTAACAGTGTCAGCATGACACCTCAAAGTGCTGTACTCCCTGACCTGGAAATTCCTATCTGGTTGTTTGCCTTGACTTTTAGCAGCTTACAGAGTCCCAGAGACCCTCAGTGCAAGTTCGTCTCCATACCTTAGCTGTCAGCATCACACCAGCACATTCCTATGTGCTGAATGCTGCCAGGATGATGATCACTTGTGAGGTCTCCTGGGCATCACCTAAACACAAAGGTTCCAAGAGATCCCCCACAGTAGCACAGAACATGGGGCCTTAGGCAAGACCATGACAGGTAGAGGAGGGGGGAAGGGGTTCTGGCAGGCACCTGGGAGTGGAATTGGTCTGTGCAGAGGTGTAGGTGAGTGGACCACCTCCATGCTCTGCCCCCTGAGAGCTGGCTCTTTCTGTTCCTCAGTACTCCATCGCTGGAGATGACTCTGTCACAGAGGGGGTGACAGACTTGGTGCGAGGGACACTCTGTCCAGCCTTGAAGTCCATATTTGAACATGGATTGAAGAAGCCATCTCTGCTGGGGGGGGCCTGCCACCCTTGGCTGTTCATTGAAGAGGTGAGATGTCCCAGTTCCTTTCATGGGGCGGTGTTGCCAGAGGGCTGAGGTGATGGGTTGTAGGGCAGGTGTGCTGAGTGTCCCTCTGCTCCTCCAGGCTGCAAGCCGGGAAGTGGAACGGGACTTTGACTCCGTGTATTCTCGCCTCGTGCTCTGCAAGACTTACAGGTCTGTACCCTGCTCCGCCGTGCTCATCAAGCTGATGCTGCTCTGCACCTTGGCAGGGCTCATGGTCTGCCCCAGCCTCCTGTGGTTGTGGTGTCAGCAGGCTGCTGTGCCTGTGCTGACCTGGGGCTGGCAGTGGCTCTTATCCCATCCCCTGGGCTCCTGTGTTTGCTTCTGGGTCTGTATCTGGCTCTCTCATGGCTGCAGCAGCACCTCTGGGCTCAGCAGCAGCACGAGAGCTATTGGGGTATGAAGCAGGAAAGGCCTGCATGTGCCCAGGGTGACTGGAGCTAGCTGGGTTTCTGCTGTGATCTTTACAGGCTTGATGAAGATGGCAAAGTCCTCACTCCAGAGGAGCTGCTTTACCGGGTGAGTGCTGCCCCAAGCCCAGCCAGAGCCCAGCTCCTACTTTAGACTGTTGGAGGGAGATGCTCAAGAGTCTCCCAGACCTTACCTTAGCCCCTCTGGTGCTAGCAGGGGGCACTGGTGAGGGCAGGAGCTCCTGGGAGGGCAGCATTTGGCCGTGTTGCTGAAGTGGCTGCCCAGCAGTAACTATAGCTTCCCTCCCTTACAGGCAGTTCAGGCTGTGAACATGACACACGATGCTGCACATGCACAGATGGATGTGAAGCTTCGTTCTCTCATCTGTGTAGGACTCAAGTGAGTCATCTGGCCCTGGTACCCTCAGCATTTCAGGTGCAAAGAACTTGGGAAGGGACAGAGTGGGTTTATGGGCAGCAGTAGTTTCAATCTTAGGCCACAGCATCATTTTCCCCCTCCTCTCAACTGCAGCCACTGGAGGAGATTTGTTCCTTGTGCATTGTGCTGGCCTGATTCCTAGCTGGAGGAAGGAGCTCCTATTGTGTGGAGTGGCTCACACAAGTTTACTGGGTTATCCTGTTCCCACTGGGAACAGGGTTGTGGGTGGGGGTCAAGACTTGGGCTGTAAATAGACTGTTCCAGAGGGATGGGGTTTCTTTCCCTGGCTGCAGCTGAATAACAGGTCTCTACCTCATTGTTGCAGTGAGCAGGTGCTGCATTTGTGGCTGGAGGTGCTATGCTCAAGCCTGCAGACCGTGGAGAAGTGGTTCCATCCCTGGTCATTCCTACGCAGTCCTGGCTGGGTGCAGATCAAATGTGAGCTGAGGTGAGTGTCCTCATGGCACATTCCCATGCCAGTATCTGGAATAGATTTCCTCCTCCTCTGCAGGAGGTGGCCCTCTCTATGGCTGGGTTTGGGCACTCTCCAGTGAGTTGCAGCGAGAGCTGCCCAGACATCCCAGCCACAAAGATTTCCTGCTGTGTGCTGAGGCAGCAACAAATCTCTGGACAGTTTATTGTGAGGCACTGTGCCTGCTTGATCCAAGAGCAGAGCTTGGCTCCTGGGGACCTGTTGTGACAAGCAGGCCTTTGCTTGCCAGCAACCTCCTGCTGTACACATACTCTGATGGAGAGTCTGCCTTTTCAACCCCACTGCTCTCCACATCCTTTGCCAGCCACTCCAAGTCCAAGCAGGGAGCAGGGAATGTACTAGGGAGACAGCTGGACAGTCACCCACTGACTCCCTGGTTAGGTGAGGGAGTGGTGTCAGGGGCTTAAAGCAGCTTTAGGGCCTGAGCTCACACAAGGCAGTCCCAGGACACACATCCCTGTGGCTCTGGGCCTCCATCCACCTGGCCCTCCTGCACTCTGCAAAGCCAGGTGAAGTCCCAGGGAGCTGGACTTCTTGCCATCACAACTGCTCCAGCCTGGTTGCTGCTGCCATTCAGTGGAAGCTGGCTCTTGTGTGCACCACCCAGTTGCCTTGGGCTCCAGTGGGAGCATCTGTAGCTAGAGCAGGCCTGTGTGTGCACACTTCAAGGTGTGGTGTTCTCAGCTTGCTGTTGAATGGGAGGGGGCTTCTGCCACCTCTGGGCTGCCGTGTCCCACAGCTGCTTTCTCACAGCTTGGGGGCTGTGCCAGTTGGGCATAGTCAAAGGACAGTGGGACTGGTTCATGTCTTACATCCTGCTTCTCCCAGCCAGCAAGGGAGCTGCCCATGCCAACCCCTTAGAGCACTTCTGCTCTGCAGTCCTGCTGCAGGACACTTCTCCTGCTCCAGGGAGAGGGAGGGAGCTGCAGAACTCTGAGGTGCTACAGGTAGGGGTCTGCTTTCTGGAGAGGAATCTGCAATCAGCCTTTGCCAGCTGCATGCAGCCCTCAGCCAGCATGTCCTGCAGTCCCTGTGCTGCTGCACCAAGCTCTGTAGGGGCTGCACTTGAGTCACATCTTCGAGCTCCTTCTTCCAGCCTGGGCCTGGGAGGATGTGAAGCCCAGTGAGGAGAGGGAAACAGGGAATGAGTGACTGCTGCTGTCTTTTCAACACCATCAAACAAGGAATTTCATCCTTGTAAGTTTAGTGGCATGCCAGGACAGGCTGGGGTGACGGTGTTTGCCTGGGGCAGCAGTTGTAGGCAAAGGCTGGGAGTATTGTCTGGGGGGGCTGTTTTAACGTTGCTCTCTTCTGGTTTTGTTGCAGAGTCCTCGGCAAATTTGCTTTCAGCCTCTCCCAGGACTGGGAGCTGCCAATAAAGAGGGAGGTGAGTATCTCTTATTCTTTCACTCAGCTGGGGGTTTCACTTACTGCCTCCCTCTCCCGGCTTTGTGCTTCAGCCCATCCTCTGCATCCTCTGGTGCCAGCTGCAGAGGCTGTGGATGGGGCTGCTTTCCCTGCCAGGGCAGGCTGTGCAGCAGGAGCTGTGTGGCAGTGCTGGCAGAGGGGGCTGCCTGCCCTGCCCAGCTGGGGCAGAGGGAAGTGACAGGCTCCCTTTCCCCAGTGCTCTCCAAACCAAAGGGTTCCCTCTCCCTGTGCCAGCTGTGCACAGGTGGGAAGTGCAGGAAGCTGCTCTGTCTGGGTACCAGAGGCCTCGGCATGCTTGGGCTCTGCCCGCAGACACAACCTCCCCTTTTCTGGGTGTGGTGCACTGACCCGGATCTCTGTGTCATCCTGCAGGAGAAGGAGAAGAAGCCACTGAAGGAAGGGGTGCAGGACATGCTCGTGAAGCACCATCTCTTCAGCTGGGATATAGATGGGTGACCCCCACCCTGCCCCATCCTGGGGACCTTCTCGATGGCGCACACTCCTCTCCTCCACCCCCTCATATCTCACCCCCTGCCCTTCCCCACCCCACCCACTTGTATCTGTGACAAAATCCCCCTGGGGGCTGCCAGACCACCTGGGACAGATGGAGCAGTGCTGAGAGGCTGAGCTACAGACCCGAGGGGGCTGATGGCTGAGGGTGATGCTGCAAAGGGACGAGAGTGTTCTGGCTATAAAAAGCAAGTGCCCTCTCCCAGCTTTCCATATCTGCCACCCCTATCATCTGCTTTCCTCAGCCCTGCCTCCACAGCAGTGCCCAGGGGGGCAGCCTGGCTGGAGCCATTTTGCACTGCCCCATGGGCCAGCAGACACATGGGGGTGTGACCTTGGCTATGGCTGGAGCTGTGGGGAAGAGACAGCCCTTGTGGGGTGGCTTTGATCCATGAGAGCTGGTGCCATTGACAGTTGGCACTGCAGCTGCACGTGGAATTGGGCTGGTGAGAGACTCACTGCTGTTCAGGAGCAGGGAGAGCACATCCCAGGTGCCAGCCAAAGGCTCCCCTCTGCTGGGGGACACATGGACAAGTTCCTTTGATATGGAGCTGAGAAGGGGGAACTGGCATCACTTTCATCCCACCTCCCTGGTGTGGGATGTTCACAAGAGTTGCCCAAATTTACCAGCCTGTTACCACTGTAACAGCCTTAGGGGATGGTCCTTGTCTCCTCTGGGAGCACATCTCCCCTAAACAAGAGTGTTTCATGCTGTTACTTTAGTCTCTAGATGATTTTTACTGTTAACCAAAAAGCTGTAAATTTACTCCAGGAACATGTATATTTTGGCACCGTTGTAGCTCAGGACAGGGTTTAGGTTGGAGCTGGCTCAGGGAGATTAACTCGTCCTTGCCCTGCGGTGACAACAGGGACACGGGTCAGGAGTGGAGAATTGCTGCTTTGTGGTGGTGGCTCTGGATATGGAGTCTGTGACTTTCTACTGAAAGCGCTTGTCTGTGAGCACAAACTACTGATGGGATGACACTAGATTCTTACTTTCCTTTATTTGGTGGGTTTGTAAATAAAAGCTGCATCTTGGGAGAGTGCTGGGCTTTGTCTTATTTTTTGACAGGGCCAGGACTCGGTTTAATTTTTCCTTTCTGCCATTTGACAATGGCAATCCCATTTCTGTGCTGGCACGGAGGGAGCTCATTGCATCATAGCAGCCTGCAAGGTCAGGCAGCAGCCGGGGCAGAGCCAGTTCTGCTGCCAGCAGTGGTAGCCCTGCCTCGCCTCTGCACCACCAGCCCTAGGAGGAGGTCAACAGCAGAGCCCCAGAAAAGCCAGAAATACTGGAAACGTTGAAAAGGTTGTAGGGACACTGCAGGGGGAGGACCTGTAGGAAAGGTAGAGGGGCTAGCAGAAAGCAGGGCTGGGTGGTGGGGACAGCAGTGTTGTCTGTACAGGTGTCTCTGGAAAAAGCAGGTGTAGGCTGAACTGCAAAGTGGGACGGGGACAGGGCACAGGCCCTTGGGAGAAATGTGTGTAGAAGTCCAAGCTTATGGGAGGGTGGAAGTTGCTTATCTTCTGATTTGAAAGTGAGTGTTTTCAGTGAAGGCAATTCCTTTTGAATGTGGCTGTGGAAGAGGCAGTGTCACCTCACCACCACCTACGGTCCACTAATAGTTAACCCTGGTAAAACCTGCTTCTGGTTGCAGGGTAGGTAATTCCCATACACTGAGGGAAAACTCCCTGCAGCTGAGAAGGATGAGCCACCACCACTTAAGCTGCTTTTTTCAGGTTTGAGAAAGATACAGAGAGGGATCACCCACCCTTAGCCTGAAAAGGCAGAATGGCCCCAAGCCCTCCCACCAGCATAGCAGAGAAGTTTTTGAGAACGTGACTGTTTGGAATTTTTTTAATAAAATGGATTTTTTTTCTTCAAATATTTGTAACTGAAAAAATAATTCAATTTAAAGATCCGTTCTCTCCCCCATTAACTTGTCACTTTTATCCTTTTCCAGTTGAATACTCGCTCTGGATCTGATGCCCCAACACCATCTGAGTGATGGTGCTGATCACCCCTCGCCATTGGCTGCATAGTGGAAGGGAGAGTGCGTGCTAGTCAAATACACATTACAAACAAGTAGTGGTTACAGCAGAAAGATTCAGGATTACATTCAAGGTAGAGGCAGAACATCAGACTTAGTTTTTCCCAATGGGTGCAAAAATGGATGTCCAGGGGAATACCTCTTCCAACAAAGACCTATTGAACTATTATTCAAAGAAATAATAGTAAGAAAGCAGAGAACTGGTCAAGCCTGCTCTGGGCACTGCTTGGGGAAAAGACTTTCTAACATTTCTGGGGCTGAGGCACCACCTTCCCCTCTCCCCACAGGCACAGGGTTATCACTCACTCTCCTGGCAGAAACCCCTTGTGCAGGGGGGCTCCCACAGGTCAGCCCAGCTCCTCGGGACATGAGGCTCTTGGTTCTGTATCCTCAGGGCTCCTTGAAGCTCTTCAGCCAATGCAAGTATGTTGGGCAAAGTCAGGGTCACTAAATTCCTACAGTTTCACACCTGACGGTGGGCAGGTGAAGGCAAAAGGGAGCAGCTGTGAGCTCAGCCTTTCACCAGCAACCTCTGGGAAGGGCTACACTGGTATCAGGCATTGGCATCTCTCTGCCAATGACTGGAGTGCCTGGCCCAGGGCAAAGAACCAGGGCTGGGTCAGGCCAGGACTGCAGCTGGAGTTCTCCCACCTTCCTCTAGGAGCTCACTGCACTTTATTGATAATTTCCTTCTTTATTTAATGGCTGCAGATTTGTAATTACTTGTACAAAAGAAATCACACAGCTGATTTTTGTGGGGGCTACTGCAACTATGGGCTGAAAGAACCTGATTTTGCTTGAGTCTGACAAACAGGCAGCCTCAGATTTTCCCCTTATTATTTTGGAGATCCTCCTACTCCTCCCACAGTTTCCTCCTTAGAAACTTCTAAGGAGTTTCTTGCCTCCTGCCCCCACAGCTGGGCAGCTGCCCTGGCAGAGCTGGTAAAAGCTCTGTGAGTTGATTGCTAAGTAACAGTGCCCAGTGAGCACCTGGGCTGCATCAGGAGAGAATTCAGGGAGAGCTCAGGAGGATAAAGGGGGTGCCCACCAGTCTCTTTTATTGATTTTCAGGATGTGACACTGTAGCTTGAGGAATAGAAAGCCTGTGGGGAAGTGGGGGGGTTGTCCTTCCCAACCTGGACACTGAGGGACACAGGTTAAGAGGCCTCAACTTGCTTACAGCTCAGGGCCAGAGGAGAGAGGAAGGGACAGAAAGGAAGCTGCCAGCAGGCTCCCCCTGCAATGATTAAAAAAGTGGCTCCCCATGCAGTTAACAAGCAAAGGGCTCAGGAAAGCAGGAGTATCTCCCAGCTCCAAACAGGCATGACCTCACCCAGTTCAGTGGCTGAAGGAGAGCACATTGTGCAGGGTTGCTGTTTGCCTGCCTCACCACGGAGCAGAGGTACCAGCACCCCTGTGGCAGAGCCTCTCCCTGGGAAGAGAACCAGGTACCAAAGTTGCAGGGAAGCAGCACGTGGCTCACAGCTACCACTCCCTAGCAGGAAGCTCTGTGGGCTGGTGTGGGGGAAAGGTGGGGACAGCATCCTCAAGGAGATACTGAGATGGATGGCAGTTGATCCTTTCATTCCCTAAGCAGGTCAGTACCTCAGACTGCGTGACTTCAGAAGCCACAGCTTCCCCCACCTCACTCAGCACGAGCAGCCTGGACCCAGCTCAGGGCCAGGGACAGCCTTGTGGCGAGATGGCCACATCCACGTAAGCCATGTCCTACCTGCTCAGTATGGCTGTGAGTTACTACTGACACGGGAATTCTAAATTAACAGGAGTAACAGCACAAGAGTGAGCCACAGGCCTGGTGTTCCACCACTGAGCCCGGCCCAAGGAACAGCAAGTTCATGGCTCTGAGGTCCTGGGGGCTTGTCCACCCACTCAGTCTGCAGTTCCCCCAAGGCACCAGCCTGGGGCCCTACAAGGACACAGGGCACCAGCTCAAAGTAAGCATCCATTTACTTTTGCCTTTTACCCTGTGGGACTGCAGAGAGGGAAGAGCAGAGGTCAGCTGCCCAATACTTGCTTTCAAGCTCCTCTCCAGAAAGGGGCCCTCACAGTCACTGAGCCACGACCTGTGCTGCACCACACAACACCACTCTTCAAGTCCCACTTCCCCTTCCTCGCCTACGGGGTCCAACATCCATCCCCACTGCTGCTTTCCACTGGGGCCCTGTGCTACAGTGCAGCACCAACACAGCAGAGGCAGGAGGCAGATTGCACATGGCCCCCATGATATGTCACTGATTGCCAGCTGTGCCCCTCACCCCCTTCCCAGGACACGCAGTGTCCCTGCCCAGGCTGACTGCCCTGCTCACCTGGGGATGTCACAAGTGCTGTGGGAGCTGGGGGCAATGGGCTGTGCCTGACAGCAGTTTTAACATAGAAGGACCTGATTCTAGCACCTTAAAAACTGTTCTGCAGCCCAAAGTGAGTGAAGTGAGCAGGCAGGCCAGCAGGCCTCTGCCAAGCTCAGCAATATTTGGGAAACCAGCTTAGACATTACCAGGTTGGTGGGGAGCCCTAGTTCCCTTTGGCTACATTTAGAGAAGGTGCCTGTTCTGCCCAGCTCTCCCAGCCCTGTGGCAGATCAGACCCTCCCTTGACAGACAGAGGGCAGCTGCTCTGGGCCCCAGGCAGCCCTCCTGCCTTTGTGTCCTGCTCCAGAGGTAGAATCCCCTTCCACAACCGTGCTGGGGCAGCACAACCCCCTTTATCTGCCAATCCCAGGAAGGCGCAGAGTGCTGCTTCTGGAAACAGCTCAGGCCCAGTCACGCTCTGTCCCACGTGAGGGAACAATGTGCTGCCACTGCTCCTGCCTGGAGGAACAGGGGCTGCTGGCTCTGCTCTCACCCCAGCTGGGCCAGGCTGTGAGGAGTGGGCAGGAGGCTGCTAGCCCCATAGCTCCTCCTGCCTCTTGTTCCCCCCGCCAGCAGCCGTTCTCCCTGCCCTGGCCTGGCCCACTGCCAGCTCCACGCAGGAAGGACACTGTTAGGGGAGGAGTACAAATACTAGGAGCTCTTTTCTTTTTCCTTTTTTTTGGTTGACTGGGCCTCTTCCCTCTGCATGCCTGTGCCCTCCCACTCCCATTCCCTTCAGTCTCTGCTCACAGAATTACAAGCAAGAATCCCAGTGCAGCTGCAGATCATGTCCATCAAGAAAGTCTGTGGAAAAGAGGCTGGGAGCCGTGGTGTTCAGGGGAGCCAGGCTCATAACAGAACCCCCTGGCAGCTCCAACCAGTCCATGCTGTCCAAGTTAGCCTCAGCCAGATCCAGGGCTATGCCCCCAGATGGCTCGTGAGCAAAGTGCAATTCCGAGGTGTCCATAGGTGAAGGCGGGTGGTCCAGGATGGCCGAGCTGCTCAGCATCTCACTGTGGAGGTCATCAATGAGGGACAGGGGCTCCGGCCCATCGTGGCCTGCTGTCAGCAGCGGGAGGCCGGTGCTGCTCTCCAGGAAGTCCTCCAGCCGGCCCACAGGCACCGGCTGCCCCAGGGACACCAGCACCGCCAGCTCGGAGGAGTGGTGGCTGCTGGGCGGTGGGGAACACGCCGGGGCCACAGGCGGTTCTTTGCCAGCTGGGGACGACTGATCCTTGAAGTCAGCAGAAATCTCTGCACAGGGAACAAACAGAGCAGGTAAGGAAAAGTCTGGCTGAAGGATCCCTCCCACTTACCAGGGCCACAGACACCCCCTTGACTAAGCCATCACTGACCACCAGCTGGGATGAGGAAACATCCTGTGTCTCTGCTTGCCTCACTAGGGGGAGTTTTCAGCCCACCTCCATGAAATTCCATCTCTGTCCAGTATCTCAGAAGCAGTATGTCTGAATCTAAAGCAGCAGAGCCATCAAGAAGCACAGTCATATTAAGGCCTGACTTACATCTCCCTCAGTGCCTTAATGACTACTGCCAGTGCTAAAGGCATTGGAAGGGTCACTGGAGAAAAGAGCAGGGCCATGACAGACTTGTCCCTCGGTGCTCTACAATCCCCCGACTCAGACCCATATGGGAAATGCTGGCTTTCTCTCCTTACCTCCACTTTCGATGAGGATATCAAACAGATCGTCCATCTGCTGGCTGGAAGAGCCATTCTCCTGGGGAGAGCAAGTGCAAGATTAGCTTTCTATTCACCAGAGGAACTTACACCTTCAAGCAACATCCTTGGCTGCTGGCTGTCCTCCCTTGCTCCAGGGATGGGGCTGTTTTCTAGCGAGAATGAGCACACCATGACATGGCACCAGAATCCTTTGTTCCCCAGACTGTTACTGGCTGGGAAAGTACGGTCAGCAGCAGCAATGAGTGGCTTGGGATTTTTTATCTGTGATTTAGGGTCCACCCCAAATCTTCCAGAGGAAATTCAACAAGGAAGGTGCAGTTGTACCTCCATTCCCTATCACTGGCCCACAGCAAGAAACTAGGTAGATTTACAATGACAACCTTTCATCTGCTCTCCAAGGAAACCAGGGAGAATAAGTGCTCTCACCTGGGCCTTTGGCTGTTGCTTCACGGCCTCTTCATAGCCTGGTGGTGACTCTTTCATTGGGACCGAGGGAACCGGAAGAGGAGGTGGAGGAGTTCCAAAAAGCGGCGTGTGCTGTTGCTGCTCCAGGTCCATCTGGGAGGGGGAAGGGGCAGCAGGAGAGCTAGGCTGCGATGAGGACTGTTTAGAATGAAGGCAGAAGAAGGAATGAATGCAAATCAGGGAAAAGTCTACATAGACTCCTGTCTCACAACTGCTTTGAGAGACCACCACCTCTCCCTGTGAGCACTGCACAGTGGTCTCCACTGCTCTGCCCGCAGCAGCCTGCCTCCTTCCCTGGGCTCTGTGCACTATGCCCTGGCTGCAGGGGAAGAAGATAAATTTCCCCTTCAACTTACAGCTGGAAATCTTTAGCTGATTTTTCTAATGCTAAATCAGCCACACCACAAACCACCTCCTCACTTCATCTGGACAGGGAGAGCCTCATCTGTCCAAGTGGGGGATTCCTGCAGCATTTTGGAGAGAAAGGGCACTTCTCCTGTGTGTTCAGCCTACCCTGCAATATATCCAGGGCCTGTCTTCTACCTGCCTCCCTCTGCAGTGCCTGCTTTGGGGTCACAAGCCAGCTTCACTTAGCAGCAAGTTTCACAGCCTGATGGTGGGCAGAGAGCACCAGAGCACTCAGCAGCACCAGAGCTCCAAAGGAAACCCCAAGTGTTGCAGGAAGTGGTGCTCATGACTCAGCTTTACCAGATGAATCAGCACATAACTGCCCATAAGAACGGCAGAAACGAGGGTCAGGCCTTCCCCTCTACAGCAGCTGTGCATGACCCACATGGAAACTTGCTCCCCTGGAGCAGCGGACCCTGGGCAGCAGCTGAATGCCACTTCCAACATGTGTACGTATTGATGCCCTTGTCCATCCTGTTTTCCCTGGAAAACTGCTCATCTGTCCTGTGACCCACAGGCAGAGGAGCAACCCCAGACCAGCTCTGCTGAGAAGGGCTGGGAACCATGCCACAGGCCACTGGGATGTGCTGGGAGCGTACCTTTTTTGACACACTGGGTGGGCTGGTTTTGCCAGAAGCACTAATTTTCAGGGACTGCTTATGGAAAAGGCTGCAGGTTTGGAAGTGCTAAGAAAGACAGCATCGTGTAGGCCAGCTTCCCTGCTAGCTGCAGACCTGGCTTCTGACCCCAAGGGAGGCAAAAGGATTAGAAGAGTCAGTGCAGAGGCCTCTGCAGCACAAAGGCTAAGGAACTCAGAGGAAAAAGGTGCCTTTATTTACCTTCTGCACTTTCTCCGAGGTCTCAAAGCAAACCAAGGCACTGACCCTTTGCAAAGTAGGTATCTCATTCCAAATATACTAGAAAGTACTTCTATCTTCATACCCTTTCCAGGAACTGACTCAGAAATGATCCTCCAAGCTCTAAAAACTCTTCATAATCTTTCTGTATCTTACCTAAATTACAGGTTAGAGAGACAGCTAAGCAGGCTAGAAAAGGGAGGAGATGTACAGCAGAGCCTCTTTACAGCCAGCACCTGGAGAGGGTTAAAGGCAGAGGTGCTCTCTTTCCTGAAGCAGTACAGCACTTCACAAAGTGGTGATTAACTGGCATGCTCGGGGCAGGGGAGTGGAAATGACAGCACGCTCAGCAGTACCAGAGACTAAAAGGTCACTGCCCTTTTACCCCTCTGAGCTCACATGTCCCTTCAGCAGCAGTCCCACCACCTTTTCTCCATGCAGCAGCCACCTTTTCTGTTCAGCAGCACTCCTTCAAGAATCTGGGACACTCCTGTGAATCAAGGCTGCCCATTCCAGCCCCTCACTGTTTTTAATCCACAGACAACACCCACTGGTATGTGGTATGTTTGTACTCACTGCCTGTGGGTACAAACCTGGCAGCAGGCAAACAAAACCAAGGGAGAAAAGTGAGCAGGCAGTGAGCTACCTTAGATTGGTTTGGTCCTCTGGGCTGCTGCTGCGTGGGCTGCTGAGGGGTGTTTGCAGGTACCTGACACGGCAGTTGGCTGGAAGTTTTAGCGGGTGATGATTGTATGCTCTGGAAAGAAAAGGGTATCCATAACAGGTTACTCCCCAGAAATGACATGGACACGGGGCTTAGGTTTCTAACAGGATTTTAAAGTTTGTTTTTTTCCCCACTCTTTATTCTTTATGAAATTCAATCCTTCTCTTTCCCTGAGCAGAGAAATCAGATTGGATGAGATTAAGAGTCCTAAGAGAGGAGGTAGTACCATCCTAAATCCCTGGGCTACCCATGAAATGCCTCAGGGACTGTCAGACCTGACACAGGAGCTGTGCCCTTGTGGAGCAGCAGTGGAGTTCAGGTGAGATACTCTGGGGTTTCAAGGTTGACACTGGATGCTGATGTTTAGACAGCTGCCAATATCTCACCTGCTTTGCAGCAAATGTAGCCTGCTCAGTGGCTGTCACTGATGGCAGACACTGCCACTTGCTCTGCAGAAAGTGCAAGAAATGTATCACCAGAATGAAAATGATCTTTGATGTCATGGAAGGTGCTGGGGATTGACTTATGCCATCAAACCTGGGCATATTTATCCCTTCCTGGAAGGAACACTCGGAACACTTCTGTTAAGTGCTGAGCTCATGCCAGCAGGGGAATAGTAAATCATCTCTGATGAAAGACTCTGTTAACACTGAAATACTGACACGCATTAAAACAAAGAGCAGCCAAAAAGCAAACAGTCTGCTCCCAGGGTCTGATTTCAGCTCTTGGTAGATAAGATGACCCATCTATCACTCCAACTACGATCTCTACAGTTAAGGACAACAGGTGAAATACACTGCTCATTTTACGACCAGGGGCATAGCTGTTCTTTTAAAAACTAGTGAACTGTGGCAGCAAACCCTTGTCCTCCAAGCCCGAGGTCCTGCCTGACAAAAGGCAGAACCCTGTGTTTGGAAGAACGCTGAGCAGCCTGTGATGCACAGAACCAATGGTGCATTGCTGTACACAGCTCATCATAGTCAAATTCCAGTCTTTTTGCCGAAGATCTGCTTACTCCGCTCTGTTTTACAAAGCCACGATCTACCAACCACTGTAGTGAGCAACTCAGCCCTTTCAGGATTTACTGCAGCCAATTTCCACCCGGTTAATTTATGCTATGGTAACTGGAGTGGGACTAGGAGAGAGGAACCCCACTGCCCACAGCAGTGATGGGTTCACACCCTTGCCTACCTGCGAGGGTGGGCAGCTGCTCCCTGCCATCCAGTGGGGAGAGAGGCCCTGCCTCTCGGCGCTCTGCTTGGTCACAGTGAGGACGATGTGGGTCCCTGTGGAGTCAGTGATGAGGGTGGGGGGAGGGGTGCCCTTGATGAGGGCGCTCCCTTGCTGGCCAAGGAAAAGCCACGGGCTGTGGGACTGGCACGGCGGCTCTGCTTCCGTGGCTGGCACCTCCTGCTTCACTGTCACGGCTTTCTTTGGCACTGGGCTTGGATTCGAAGTGTCCATTTGGCTAGCGGTTGGTGCAGGGCTGCATTGGTCTGTTTGGCCACTGGATTGCTTTGCAGACTGGCAACTCAGGAAACCATCTTCACTCTTGACCTGGATGCCACATGCTCCTGGTTTGGAGGCGACAGCTGTTCCTTCTTCCGTGGCTGTTGGAGCTGGCTGTGACTGCTGAGATCGCTTCTCCTGCTCCAGCTGTAGCCTAAGCATTTCCACCAGCTGCTGCTTCTGTTTCAGCATGCGGGTGAGCTCCTCGATCTGCTTATCCTTCTCCTGCAGCATCTGGTCTTTGTCCCTAACTTCTGCATCCCTGCTGTTACCAGCATTACACCGCTCTGACCTGGGTGCCGCATTTACGCTGCAGGAGGCAAACTTGGAGCTTTCTTCCTTCACCAGGAACTGCACTGGAGACGTCTGCAAAGTGAGCTGGGTCAGAGGTGAAGTCACCATCTCTCCAAAGGTATCTCCAGTGCCTGAGTTTTCATCCCCTGTACTCATCTGCGAGCGCTCAGAAGGAGTTGGAGAAACAGGAGGAGTTGAGCCTGTGCTCTCAAACTTCATCATGCCGCCACCAGTAACTGTGGCCACAACTACTTCTGCTGGTGCAATGCCAGTGGTGACCAGGGCTGGCCCTGTGCTCAGCCTGGCAGTTGGGAAGGCCACCACCACTTCAGCAGCTTTAGGGAGGACGGCTGATGTGCTGGGCTTGGGAGTGGGGGTTGTTTGGCCAGCTGCACCGTTCTGCTCTTGGTAGGCTCGGAGACGCTCAATGAGATCCGTCTTTGTGCCCGAGACAGGCAAGGCCCTCAACTTCAGTTCTTGCTTCAGCTCTGCTACCTGATATGGGGGAAAAAAGAGGGCAATGTTAAGAGAACTTTTAACTGAACAACTATGAACAGTCACCAGAGCTATGAGACAAAGGTCTAAACTGATCTTCCTTCAGGCCAACGAAGTTGCATCTCAGGTACAGACTGTGGGGTAGCAATCCCAGCTCCTGTCACTAACTCACTCCTGTCAGTCCACTTCAGCCCTGCTCTGAGCCAGCAACATCATCCAGTACTGCCTGCTGACAATGGCAGAAAGGGTCTGTGCAGCTTCACAGGACATTTACCTTCATCTCATCCAGGTTGGCAGGGAGAGGGCCAGGCTTGCCCACTGCAGCATTACTGTTCTGTCTCATCAGACCACTGGAACCAGAAGATACTGAAGATGTGCTGCTGACTGTGGCAGAGAGATTTCGTACAGCAGGGGCACTGGCACCACTCTGCTGCTCTCCTGGAGGCCTGCAGGAAAAGAAAGAACACAGACATCAAAACCACAGTGGAAAGACACCAGAGGCCCTTAGTGTCCACAAACATACACATTCAGAAACATCTGGATCACTAGTGCTGCCCTAGGCTCTGAAGCACACCAATGCTCTCAACTGTATCCACGCCCCTTGCTGTGCCAACCAACTCACTTCAGCTGCTTTTGTCTGTCTCATCTCGCACTGGTTCTTTTTGAGGCCTTCTGGAACCTACAAAACTGAGTATGTCACACCCAGTGGCCACCCCTCACACCCAGAACACATCTCTGGTAAGAGTGCTGGTAAGTGCTTGCTAAGAGAGCTGCCACTGGGGACTCGTACTTAGGTGGGGCTGGCAGGATGGTCTGATAGTTGTAGTGCTGCTGCTGCTGGTTGAGGATCTGAAGCTGGAGAAAGAGCTGCTGTTGCTGCAGTATTTTGGCATAGGATGAATCCATGGGAGGAGCTCCCTTGTCCTGCTTTTGGTCCGGGGGAATATACTGATGATATTTAAGCTTCTTGACTTTCGGCTTCAACTCCTTGGCTTTTTTACTGCGCTGAGACTTCTCACTAGCAGACTTGGGCTGGCTTTGCTATTTAGAAGAAAAGGAGGAAGCAAGTAAGAATGAAAACACTGATATAATGTAACACCCCATGTAAGCCAGACCACACACTGGGATTTTAATTTTGAAATTCTCCGGTTTGTTCACCTCAGGGTCTTTCCATGCCTCTCTGAGATATTAGAAAACTCACTGGCACCAGCTTATGCTCCACCATAATGCAGGTCACCCTTCCCAGCACACCAGATCATTTGCTCATCCAGTGCAGACTCACTGACTCTAATTATAGATAACACTGATTGTTTCAAAACATTTTGCATTCAGCATCCATTTTATAGAAGGTGAATACAACGTTGAACAGAAAACCCCATTAAATATGTTACAATTAGTGTCAGAGGAAGACACTAGTTAGTGAGAAATGTTTCCTTCCTTTGCATCTGTTAATCTAATACTTCCAACTCCAAACCTGCTTAAAAGTAACCTTATCTTCCTTCAGACTACAACAATGAAGACATCAGCCAAAGTAGTACCTTAATGAGTGTTGGTGGGGGTTTGGCAGCAGTGAGAGCCACTCCATTGGTAAGACTAGCGGGCAGAAGAGGTGGAGGTGGCAGTGGTGGAGGTGGCTGCTCAGGTAGGAAAGGAGTTTCACTGGAGTCTGTGCTAATCTGCAACTGGGATGAACCCTGCAGGGACAGAAAAAGGCATAATGAATACACACAGGAGGAGGGAAATAATTTAACAGAGTGCAGGAAGTGTCCACTTAGAAAGATGGAGCACAGGCTTCTTTAATCAGACTCCTTTAATCCTTAATCAGACTCCTTTAACCCACTGCTTCAGTTGTCCCTGAGAAGCAGCATAACTTCTTAGGACAAAAAGGGAATCAAAATCCAACACCTGTATCTCCCAGCATTTCCTTCTGGGCTCATTTACACACAGGTTGTACCACCAAGCAATGGCTGCCCACTTCCCCACAAGGCATCACCATGAAGGTTTGTGAATAACCAGAGGAAGATATCACTGACACCACATGGAGCTAAGACTCCTTGTGAAATCTCACAGACTATACCTCTTAGGCAAGCCTTAGTCTCACTTTCTAGGCTCCTCTGCCACAAATCAGTGTGAAACTCCAGGGCACTGCAGGAGGCCTCCACATTCTCACCTGAGCTAGTGATGTACCAGTGGTGCTGGGGAGAGGCTCACAAATCCGGGAGTCCATCGGCGATGGGACAGAGCCTTGGGACTCATGGCTGGCTGGCTGTTCTGGGGAGAGGGCATCACTGCTGTCCTCATCAAAGGAGGAATTGTCTGCAACCTTTGGATAGTTCACCTGTCCAACTAAAAACACAAACATCAACCGTGGTCTGTAAAGTGGAGTAAGAAATGACTTCACTTGACACTAGATATTTCACAAAGACAATGATGGCACGGAGAGAGTTGTGCTTAAAGCACCAGCTAAAAATGAGAGAACAGAGTCCCAGCTGGATCAGGTTTAAGTGTTTACACTCACTATCTATCAGTACAATAAAATGATGTGGACTGGGGTATACCATTTCCCTTGCTCCCTAGGCAGGCAAGATCAATGAGCGTAAGAGATACTCAGACCTGTCCAAATCCAGCTCTGTGGTATGGTTTATTTCATTATCTGGCACCAAAGAAGAAGATTAGAGAGTGTAAGGTTGAGTCATGGCTTTTTTGGTGTTCATCCTGTATGGTGGAAGGTAGACTCTCTCTTGGATTCTTCTGTCTTGTAAGACAGAATCCCAAATTGTCTTCTAGTCTTACAAACAAGAAGGGCTATGGATTAAGTGGTGGCCCTGGCTGCTATTAGCATTTCTGTCCATCTACATGCACAGTAGATAAATTCACATGAGTGTACACTTGTAATATACCAAAGCTTTTTCAGACTACATTTTCTCACATTAATTTGCACCTCACCAAAAAATCAAGAGGAATCCAGAGATGCATTTCTCAGTCAGAAGGAAGCCACATCTCTTATGCATCAGTTCACAAGTTCACCCCTCCTCAACTACCTTGTGTTCACCAGTGAAGCCAGGCTCTCTCACAACACTGTCCTTTTGCTTTTTTATGGAAAGTATTCCATCCTGCTCACAGTTGTGTCCCATTTGTCTTTACAGTAGCTGTGCATGTTTGAGAGGATGAATAACCACAGACACACAGACTGCTCAGTCTGGGGAGACAGGAAAGAGCACTGCTGAGGCAGTGGGAAGGCAATTCCTCAGCATTCCTTTCAGCCCTTGGAATGGCACTGGCATGAATTACATCTGTTCTGGTTTATTTTTAAAGGGGTTGAATCCTCTGAAGTTTTTGAGTTCACAGACATCTTTTGTTTCATCACACCTGTTTATGTTCTGCCTCCTCTCCTGATCTAAGTCAGTGGGTTCTCCCTGGCCAACATTGTTGACATTATACTGAGAGAGGGATTTTAAGGAGACAATCTAAGGAATACAGTCTTCAACAGTCTTTAAAGTCTTTAGGGTATACAACTGCTTTCATACTATTCTGGAATGTCTACATCCCTATAATTTAATGACCCCATAGCATTATCTGGGCCAGAGGGAGATCTGCTTTTCCAAATCCTTGGGCTGAAAGCCTGTGATCCTGGGCCAGGAAAATGAGACCAGCCAGGCACTCTCTCAGACATGCAGGTTGATAGGTAGTCACAGCCACATGTGGGAAATGCCCTCCACAAAGATCCTCCTCTGACCTTACCAATAATAGCTTCCTTCAGGCTTGATTCCACAGGCAAGATGTTCTTCTCCACCAGCTCCATGGGCCCTGGCCTCTGCGCTATCTTCTCATTGAGGTCATCTGCCAGTCTGGCTCTCTTCAGCTTCAGCTGCTTAGCCTGCAAGGAGGGTTCAGCTGAGGTCTCTGTTTGGGGGAAAGTAAATAAAATGGCATCAATCCAACAATGGTCAACCCATGCCCTTCAGCAGTATTTTAATTCTATTCAGAAAGGTAACTGTACAGAAAAACAGCTGATAGATAACAACAGATAACTATACATTACAAAGATATGACACATTATGTGTATTTAGGTTATAGAGATAACTACAGTAGCCCTTGTGACAAATTCACTGTTCTCAAACTGATGTCACCAATTCTCGTTCATTTTTTCCCCCTGGCTGTGCCCCAAATTTGGTGCTCAGCAGCATCACAGCACTCCCTCTCTGAAGCTGAGGTTCATTACTACTCAGATCAAATCTGCCTCACTCCCTCTTGGACATTTTACACCATCTTCCCTTAGCAGAAGAGCAATCCATGGTCATTCTATTTCCTTGTTGCTCAGCTACACAAAACTGCACAATTTGAATTCACACAATGGATTTTTCTGAGAATAATCTCCGAGCAAGCAGAGTTGAATTCCTCCCAAGGAATCATGAAACAGGCATGATCTTCTGCCCGCTCCCAACCGGAAGGAAGCTTTGGAAGTCAGAGGCAAAACAGAAAGCTGTGAAAAAGGTAGTTACAATAAAGTTTATTGTTGATGTTTTCATGTTCAGCACTTGCCATACCTTCCAGAATGTGCATCCTAACCAGCTCCGATCTCTCTGGCCGGGACCGGATCTTGCGTTTCAGATAGTCCTCTGTCTGTAGCAAAAATAGACAAGCAAGAACCACTTTCAGCCGATCAGACACAGGAGTGAGGTAATCTTCAACAGCACAATGAAAAGAAACAACCATCTTTAGCTGTTACTGAGATCTAAATAAGCACAAAATGGAGAAGGGACCTATCTCCTGTCCCAGAGCACCCAGAACGAGCTTACTCTAAAGACGACCTTCTATTGTAATTACCTCAGTCACTTGTGCTATGCTACCCCATGGAACAAAAACTGGGAAGGACTTCCTCAGGAGCTGAAGTCTTCTTTTCCTGTTGTATGCACCACCACTAACTTGTGTCAGGGTAACTATCCATGAGATTTATTTTTATGTTAAAGATAAATGCACTGGTTCCATTGTTCACAGAAAATATTTTCACATATTGCTGGCATTCAGGGCTGACTTATGATTTGGGGATCTTTAATTTGATTAAATTGAATATGTTATTTGTTAAGCTAAAAACCCCATGCAGTCCCTTGGGGGGAAGAATCTAAATGCTGTGACAAGGTTTATTTCAGTTCCAGAGGTGCTTTTAGCTCTGCCTTTGGAGAAAGTGCTGTGGAGCAATGTACAGAGATGACCCTGACAGGCTGAACATGTTACTGTTTACACTGCTGAGGAATGGGAATCTGGAAGCAGCAGGTAATAGACCAGTAAATACTGGACATCAGGATGGGCCTTTGGAGAAAATATGTATTAAAGTCAGTCAGAAAACTGCACCATAATTGTTCAATTGCCCACATAAAAATATTAACTTAATAAGTTTTTAGGTAAAAAAGAGAAATAAGCAAAAGCCCTTTGGTCACTGGTCTTAATGCAAAGTTCCCCACTGCAATCTCTCCACAGTTTAAAGAGCCTCCCTTTCAGGTCTTCATCACAGCTGTTATTTTTTTACTTATGTTGCTTTCACTTTTCAAACAAAACTTAGTCATAACAAGTTACATTCCACTGTAGGCTAATCAGAAAAAAATATCCCCAGAGGCCTTCTGAGGAACAGAAATTATCAAGAAACTCCCCAGTTAGAAAAGGTGGCACATGAAGTATGTTGCCTGGCTTCCTCTTTCTGTAGAGCCAGAAGTCTGTGATTTCAGTGTCACAAGATTTTAGGGGGATCCTCTCTATTCAATTTTCCATTTTTCTAGTCTCCTAGGTAAAAATTGCACATGCAGGTAACAGAGAAACTTTCCTCAAAGGTGGAACTGAGCTCCACATGATAATTTAACAGCATTTAAGGGCTAAACACCATAAAAATAAAAATGCCAAGTGTGTGGACAGTGGGGAAGAAGAGTATCAGTCACTTCCTGAAAGATGACTCTAGGGAAAATCCAGGCACCATATTCAATGGGCTTTAGGCACAATTAGTTCACTGAGGGTTAACCAGCACCACGTGCAAGCTATAGAATACCCAATTCAACTCATTTCTGAATACAGAAAGCTGTATTACATCCAGAATATGAACAATTCCCTTCTGCATCTCATTAACAGCTACAGGATGCCCAAAACACAAGACATACTATTCCTGACTTTTCCAAAACTTTCCCAAAACGCTGAAGATTATATTGCATCTTACCCTGGCCCGCTCCAAACTCTTTCTTTGTTCATGAAATGCAGCTGGACTTTTCAGAGCTGTGGAGAGGAAAAGCATTTAGAGAAATGAATTATAATGATGGAAGTTCTCTCACTGCACAACCCTTCAGGCCAACCAAGTTAACAACAACACAACAACTGCCTCCTGCATCTTCCAACACAGTGAGGCTTATCTCCAGCTGGTACAAAGCAGTGGGAATTGCCATACTCCATCTGACAGCACAGGGACACAGGAACTGATCTGAAATTTTTGTGGGCCACTGGAGAGTCTAATAGAGGTACACTTCAAGTCAAACTAGTCACTGTTCCCAAAGTTGGGTCCAAGAATATGATTCAAAACCAGCCTCCCAAGAAAGCCTTTTACAAGCTTTAAGAGATAGTAAGATATCTGGGACCCTTATGGGAATGGCTCTGAAACATTGAAGAAGTCAAATGGTTGGAATGATGGGGGACAATGCTAATGAACTGCAAATCCCCTTTACTATCTTTTAATGTCAAAGGAAGCTGCAAGTCTTTCCTGAATCTGCATCTGTGTTTTGTACACATGCAAGGACTGGTTGAAAATCCTGCAGGTCCACAGGACACACACACTGCTCCCTGTAAGAGAAATTACCGTGAGAACAGGGACACTTGGAGAGAAAAGTACATCTGTCTATTGACAGAAAACCACAGCTTGAGGAATTAACTTCAGCTCTCCACAGAAAAGGCCTTCTCGCCCCCTCGGACCCTGCTTAAAACCAGAGCCAAAATGGATCAGGTTTTAAGAAACTGATCCTCTGCTGTCCAGGACCACACTAACCCTGGAGGAATCTCTCACTCTGCCTGGCTCCTCTGGAGCACACAAAGCTCACGTCCCACAGTAAAACCAGAGAGGGAGGGTAATGATGGTGTCAGTAGCTCCTCACAGTTTCCCTGAAGCTGCAAGTAGCTTGTTTTCTTAAAAAATGACCACACTGTGGTTTGTATCAAGAAGCACCTGAAAGGACATAATAATTTTTTTTTGTATTTCTGAAATACTCGTAACTTAAACTGACTTACCATCCAGCTAAACAGAAAAGTTAAAAAACTTCAGCTTTAAAGATAAGTTGCAAGTCTTTTGAAGACAGAAAACTAAGCTCATAGAGTTAGTAACTCCAAAGTGTTGCATCTAGGTCCTGTGAAAAATAGTCTGCTCATGTTATTTTTCACTTAAGACCAGTGACTAAGTATTTCTCAAATATAAGTTCATAATAAAGTCTCAAAAGACTTAAGAAATAAAAGCCCCTGCATAAATGCAATGTAAGAAACTATTTCTACTGCATGTGGAGCCTTCCCTGCCCTTTCCTACAGAATGAAATGGAGTAGCCACAGAAAGTGTTAAGACACCTTCTGTGAAAAGTAGAGTCCAGTCCCTCTGATGCCAAGATGATTTTTTGCCTTTTTATTTATATACCTTTTATATAACTTTTATGTATCCTCAGTATTCTTAGCATGCATATTTGTAATTCTTCAAGTCTGATAACTTACCATAGTCCTGGTATTCTGTTAGGCCAGGAGACCAAACATCCTAAAGGCCTCGTAGTAGGAGGTCGGAAAACGCTACGCTATCTTGGGAAACCAAGGCCCCTCTAGAACACAGCCTGTAAACTAGAGATTTGGCACATCCAGGGGAATTCCACAGATGAGGGAATATCACACCATTCATCCAGGCCTCCCATTCATTGGGGCATCCTTGTCAGATATGCTAATTTGTAAGGTCTATAAATTGTATAGGTGACCTATCGTGGGGGTGCACTGCAGCACATCCCACCTTGGCCAAGTGGTGCACCATAAGGATCCTTATTAAAATAGGAGGTAAAACCCCTTATCCCTTAACCATGTCTGGCTCTCAATTTTTAAGACCAGGGAAAGGCATCATCTCTAGGTTTACATCAATGGGGTAAGAAGTAGAATTCAGTCCACATGGCAAGAATTCCAAACATGCCAGGCATCATAGATAGGATCTGGACTACAGAAGTGAATGAAGAATAATTTGTAGAATAAATTAAAAATGACTGGAAACCACAGTGAGTATACAGACTTCTGCAATAATGGGGCAAATAGTTCCTGCTCACATTAGTTGCATAAATCTGGTTACAGAGAGAAATCACCAGAAAAAGTTACACAAGGTGTGAAACACACTTTGACATAAACCAAAGAGATATGGTTGGGATATTGTATTGCAATAACTACAAAAATAATGCAAAAAACTTCCCCATCTAGCCAAGGCACCAACGAGGCCTCAGCTGATGCCTGAAATGAAGTGTCCTGGGCAGTCTGACCATGGCACTCCAATGAAGAGCAAGGAACAACCAATATTATTCTCAAGTCGAGTGAGCTGCTTGTGAATACACACATGCTTGAACCTGAACGTGCTTTCCTTTCATTGCGAGCATCTCACAGGAAAGTGAAATAAAAGCTCAGGTCCACTTGGGCAAAGATAACAAGCAACATTTAAATCTGCATAAACATCTACCCTGGAGACAAGCAAAGCAGGATTCATCATGAGTCTTCAAAAGCTCTCTACCAGAATGTGCAGACACAGCAGTAATTCTTTACTCTCCCCTTCCTGCCTACCTCTGCTGTCAGTATGAGGCAGCAGATGAACTTTAAGTGACATTTCCCTGACCACAGCTAATGGTCAGAAAAGTCAACTGCAGGAGTTCAGCTGGTGTCACAGGTAGTCCAGGAAAAAACTATTGCATACAGAAGAACAAGGCAAGAAAAGAGTAGCTAAGAAGGAAAAAAGAAAAACACATATGCATTTAATAGTAAGTAATGCAGAACTGCTACAGGAATAATCTTGCAAAGAACAATTTCAGTCTCTCAGGACTGCTCTCTGGAAACGTGCACTGGGATGTAGCTGTCTGGGCTGGCAACATGACAGAGGACTTCATATTTGACCTCTGAAAATGTCAAGAGGGCACAAATCCTTCAGTGCTTCCCTCAGCAATCTAGGATGAAGTTGATATGTCAGAATAGGGTGTCTATTGTAAAATCATACTCCATTTGAAATTAACTAATCCCTGCACATTTTTTTGGCTTTGAAATGACTGCTTAGCCCAGAGCTGTGGAGAAACCCTGTTAACTTTACTGCAGCAAATAAAAAAAAAGGAAAAATATAATCCTATAAAGAACTCTGAAGCAATAAGGTGCTATTACAATAATCTGGGTGAACTCTAAAGGAGACCTGCAGTGCAGATAAGCCCCTTTTCCAGCTCCTACCACTGCCTTTCCCAGCCACTTAGCACTGATCCCTGCAAAACTGTTTCTGTGCCTCATAACCCGTCTGGCTCGCTCACCAGAGTGCTGCTTTATCCATTCCACTCAAAATTACCCATAGTGATAAAGCTCTACTCTTCTCAGCCATATCAGCTGTGGTGGCTCGTTCTGGCACTGTGTGTGAATGAGTAGCTGAGATGGTGGAGCAGAACCTGTGTGAACCAGGGGGGTGTGGGGCAGCATTCCCACTCTGTCCACAGCCCTTAGGACCTGAAGCATCAGCTATAACCACAGAGGGTTAGGGATGAGGAAACTCCTATCACCTGATGCTTTCTGACTGCTCGGCCTGCATAAAATACACTAAACTATTCCTTACAGTAGTTTGTCTAACCTGTTCTTGGAGACCTCTCATAAAAAAATGTAATATTATTGCAAAGAAATTATCCCAGTACACAAATGTTTTTACTATTTAAAAACCTTTCTGAATGTCTAATTTCTATTTCCCTTCATACAATTTATACTCTTTGTTCCCCACCTTACCTGCAAACATTACAGAGAACAATTTATTTTCTTCCTTCTTGCATCTATCCCTTTGGAAAACTTTGGTTCTCCTACAGTCTTCTGATATATAAAATGACCAAAGGCAGTTGCTTCAACCTTTCCTTGCAGATAACATTATCCAGACCTTTGCTTGTTTAGTCTCTTTTGGACTCCTTCCATTTAAGCTGCATTTTTTTGAAGCCTAGTGTCCAGAACTGGGTACATATTCCAGCCTAGGCTTTATTGGCTGTTATAGAGTCAAATGATTATTCAATAACACTTCTCAGTCACATGTCCCAGCCAGTTTGCCTTGTTTGTGTACATAAAACAAACAACATTCACTTGTGCTTGTCTCACAAACCACTGAAGGTCTCCAATCCTCTTCTGCAGAGCTGGTACCAAGCCAACCACTCTTCATCCTCAATTCAAGTCACTGACTATGCATTACAAAATGTAGACATTCTCCCTTTTTCTTTCCTTTTATTCCATGTTTGCTGGTTTCTCCAAACATTCTGAGTCCCAGTCCTGTCCTGCCCCCAGCCTACTAACCTGGAGCTTAATAAACATGCAGACTGTTCCTTTTCAAATCACTGAAAATACTCAATCGTGTCAAACACTGATTTTCTCCCTTCCCATCCCACCCAACAACCCTGCTCAACTCAACCTCCCAGTCTGACACACAGATTTCATTCCAATCCAGTTCCCTCACAAGTTGCATAGGCAGCTTCAGGTAGGCCCAGCTGGCTTCCAAAAACATCAGGCAAGGCTGTTTCAAAGTGCCTCATTAAACCCAAGAAGTGCAAAAACATTTAACACCCTGAATTCCTGGAGAAGCATTTCAACAAATATTTAGTCTTCTGGTAGATCCAGCTTCAGTAATGATCTCTTTTTCCCCACTTTTCCATGTCCCACGTGCCTTGCCCTTGATGCTCCAAGCAATTGTACTACAGGGGGAGCTCTACTATGGAACTATTGCCATAAAGTATCTCCTGCACCTCTCCATAGCACTTGCCCCTCTCCAAACTTAATTTGAATCCTTGAACTAACTATCCAGCTACCTTTGTGTGAGCCCTGATGAGAACAGAGTGCTGCCAGAGGAAAAAAAACCCACCAAACTTGCCAAACAAACAGTTTGACAAGCTCAAACAGCAGTATGAGCTGCTAGGTTTTCGTTTTCCACTGTATGCAGAAAATAAACAGTTGACACTGCAGAAGTAACTTCTGCAATACTCAATTTCAGTTAGGTTACCTCCTGCCTGCCTTTTGATTTTATTTCTACATGATATGTACATGGCATTTCCAGCCTCAGTAACCTGCAGTTCCACTTTCTGCTCTCGTTCCTGTACCTAGGTCTGGGACAAAGCATGTCAGCTCTCGGTTATGCTGACAAAACCGTCTGTGGACTCCGATCACAGTTGTTTTGAAAGAGTTATTTTAACCTGGTTTGGTATGCTGGTTTACAGCATGGCTCCACAAATAATAGTGTCAGCAAAGCTGAGCACAACTGCCCTGCCAAAGTCAGAAATGAGAGGCTGACTTTAAGGCCAGCACTGCAACAGGAGCTCCATCCTGCTGAACCATGGCCCCACATCTTCAAATTGCCCCATGCACCACAGGGAAACAGCCTGGAGTTACAAATGGGCCAACAAGTGCTAAAAAAGGGCTCAGTGACAGATGGGACAGTAGCATCACCAGTGGGGCTTGGGACAGCACAGTCCAGCAGGTGACCTCCACTGAGCTGTTCACACTTTTGTCCCACTTGGACAACTGTGGCAGTTTGTAACATCTGCTGTTAGGAGGATGAGTTTTAGCCCTCACCTTTAGATGACTGACAGCAGGACTTGATTTTCCTGCCACAGATGGGCTAGCAAGGATCTCATGAAATTCCTACTACATGCATCCAATTTCTTTAGTCTCTCTGTTGCCTGTTGTGGAGCATTTTGATGCTTCATCTCCAGAATTCCTGAAGCATTAGCATCTTTGTGGCCACACCCTCAGCTACCATGAGAAACCTCCCTGCACATCAATGATGCAACTGTTCCGTGCCTCCACCCTGCTTCAAAAATGTTGCAGCTATACATTGCAACTGTGTTCTTCCATCTGACCCCCCAAAACCAAGCAGCAGCACATAAGACCATCTACATTGACCCACTCCTTTCCATACAAAACCCACAGATGAAAGTTGCTAATCTTCACTTCAAAGCAATGTATTAATTCCTATGAAACGGTGCAAAACCCCAGTGTTTTCTCAATACAAGCCATATTTTGCAGATGGCGAAGTGTGAATGAATCACAGAACCACAGAATGGTTCGGTTTGGAAGAAACCTTAAAGATAGTGTAGTTCCAACTCCCCTGCTATGGTTTCAGGGTCACCTTCCACTGGACCAGATTGCACAAAATCCCATCCAGCCTGGCCTTGAGACACTGCTGCAAAGCATCAAACTTGTGCTGCTATATAAAATTGATTGAATCAAGGCTGAGGAATCAAACCCAAATCGTCAGTGTAACAGCAGAGACAAGCAGCTAAGCAAAATGGCCCAAATATTTCTGTTTGGAGTTTATCCCGCAGTATACAAAAGCAGATTTTAGCCATGCAAAGCTTTCAAAGATATTCATATGCAGACCTCAGAGTTCCTGTTACCTAGCGTGAGAAATAAGTGGAATCAAAACCAGATTGAGACACTCTAAGAATGAAAGACAGCAGGGGAAGGGGACTGATCCAACTGCTGAGAAAAAGAGGTCAAAATACCCATATACCCTGCATTTGCTTATGCAGCTGATGGAAGACACTGAGGCTTGCACGAAACCAAACACAGGGAAGAAAGGCAAAAGGATCTGCACAGATCCTTACAGCTCAAGTGTCTTGTGGGAAGCAGAGGCTGCAAAGCCTTCTGTAATCAGTAAATCACTACTCGAGGCTATCAGACTTGTAGACTGACAGAGGAAGCACATGAGCTTTCCTTGGCCATAGTATCTAGCTCATCATAGACAAGAAGGTGATATTTGAACAGCAAATCAGTTGGTAAGACAACACACAATGTTTGCAGAAAGGCTACAGCTAAATTCAGAATACTGAGTCAAATACTTTGCTCTTCAGATAGACCCATTCCTAAGGGAAAGAAAAAACCTTCCTTCCTTTGCTATGACAAAGAGAAGCTTGTGCCATGTCCAGCCCCAACCTTAGACACACTGATTTAATTCAGAATGGCAGAAGGCCTTCTGCTGCAGCTATTCACCCCTGCTCTCAACCAAATTCTGGTTTCTCTCTCTTGTTTACTATGCTTTCGTAAAAAGATGAGATAAAGTGCTGCAAATAGGCTCGATGACTTCCTCTGTTGGTTGAGGGTGGGGCTCCCACCCGTTGGATTTGCTAAGAGACACAGAACTTGAACCACAGAGCAAGGCAGTTAGCACTTTCTTCCTCCCTTCATCTTCACCCCACTTTCAAAAAGCATTTCTCACAGCATGGAAGAAAAAGGTATTAAAAAACGGGGTCACATGCACAGAAGGGGCTGTCATCTTGCCAGTGGGGCAGTGTCAAAGAGCTGCTGTGTGGTGCAGAAATACATAAAGGGGCTGGAGAATACACAGCTGAGAGAAGAGAGATCTCCGTCAACATCCTTTTCTTCATTTGCAGCTCTGGGGATTTCTCATCCAGTACACAGACCTGATCATACTTGAGAATTCTTGATACCATACCCCAGCACTGGTAAATGACCTTGGATTAAGACTAAAATATAAATATCAAGTTAAGGACAGGAAAAGATGCCACAGCTGGCAAATTGTCATTATTCAAATCCCAAAATACATAAACTCAGAAAATTGAAAATGAAGACTGACCTAAAAAAATCAATGCAAATATGTTTATGAAGGTAAGAAACACATCTCTGGCACTCACACAAATGCAGCTTTGCCCTTCAGTGACACCCTTCAATGACAATGTTATTGTGATTGAAGGATTATGAGTGCTCCTAGTCCCAAAGAGAAGAAAGGCTGGAGAAAGGTTCCTTCCCACGTTGCTGCTGTTGCCAGCACTGCCAAAGTACAGCGTTACTGATTCAGTGCTGCAGCTCCACCAAGTCCTCCCCACTGCCCAGCTATTCCAGCCACCAGACACACACACAAAACAGCAGCCAGATGAAGTCTCTGATAGCAATTTTTGGTGAGCCCCAGGCTGCTGTGGAAGCCAGAGCTCCGGTCCTGCCTTCCTGACACCCTGCCCCAGGCAGCCAGCCCTTCTCCTGGGTCAACATTCTGAACCTGCACAGCGAACCAGCTCGTGCAGCTGTTTTTCCCAAAGGGAGCCACTTTCCAGCTCCCTGCATTGGGCCTGCCCTGGCTGCTGAAGCACACGGGCAGGGGGAACTGCGGTACCCTGCCCCAGCTCAGCTCACCCTGGAGACGCTCACCAGCTGCGCTGCTTCCAACGCCTGCACCAGGCACCTCTCCAAAGCCCACTTTCAGCAAAGACTGTCAGTAACTTTAGTACAGCAGTATCCCACTGATGATGCAGCTGAAGTTTAAGATTTTGATTAACTGTGTGAAAAGCCTGAAGTATAGGTTTGTCACGGTAAACATGAAATTATTGGCAGAAAGGACTAAGATTTTTCCAAGGCCCAACATTGAGTTAATTTAAAATCTAACATATGTGCAATTTCTCAGAAAGTTCATCCTCTTTAGAAGCAAAATGGAAATTGTCACCCATGGTAACAGTTATCAGATCTGTGGATGACTATGGCTACAGCTTGGTGTCAAAAAACATTTCCAGCAAAGACAAATAATGTATAATCTGCTCCATTCTTTGCCATAAATTCTTGGCATTCAAAAGACATTACCTAAATCCTGAAATGAAAAATAAAAAAACACCTCTAACTGAAAAGGAAAAGGAACTTCTACCAGGAACCCTTTGATCCATGCATTCATGGACCAGACTTCACACCTGTTTTGTGCATGGATAACTGGCCTGTGCAAACTCCTCTGATAACTTTCCAGAGTGTCCAGGGTGGGAAAGGTATGGGATCGCAAAAGGACAGACCATTCCCAGACAACAAGTAAGAATGAACCTAAGACAACTGTGGGAACATGAAGGGAAAAAACTTTATTGCCTATCAGACTTTACTTCCCTGAACTGGAACAATAACAGTTGCAATAACTCTTGCAACTGGCAGAGTTAAACCTTCTATCACGGCAGGGATCAAGGACCAAACGCAGCCTAAAAAACACCTGAGCATGGTCATCCTTCTACAGCTTCAGAAAGGGCAAACAGCACATTTCCATCCTAACACAATGAGCTTTATTACTCCAATCATGTCTTATTAGTCACAGATCATATAAACACATGGAAAACACACTCAGACAGACATCTAAAAATACAAACAAAGCAGATGCAGTTATTAGTCCTCTGACAATGAGACTCTCAGCTTAAATGTACAGACAGCCCTCTACACACATAGCCTGAAGGCTTTGAAATTCTGCTTCAAGGAAAATGATCAAAGTCAAATAACCAGCAAATAATTCCTGGGAGACAAGTTATAGGTATACAATCAAATTAAAATAAAAACAGTTACAGATTTCTGTGCAACACACCAGAAACAGAAAAAAATGTAGAGGACAGCTGCAAGTGTCATCTACTTTTTTTTTCTTTTTATTTTACAGTACTTGTTTAGTGTTTCAGTCTTACTCTCAGAGCATGACACTGAATATATTAAAAGTCTAGCTGCAGCTTCTGTATGGAGTAACAATATTTACAGTCCACATACATGTTTTTAACTCCTTGTCCTAAACAAAATTACAGTTCAAGCTTAAAAGGATGAAAGAGAAGCACTTGCCAATGTGCTGAACAGCAGATATAAGATGGCAGGGAAGTGAAAATTTGTATTTTTGTTTTGTTATGACAAATAGATTCCATAAAAATACAGGAATGTCACTACAAAGACCTGATATGTAAAGTGGTGAGAGAATGACGGGGATATGTTACGTAGCAGGAAGAGGTATTTCAGGGTGTTAAAGCAATAGGTTTAGCTGCAGCTCTAAGAGAACACACCACAACCTTGAAATGTCAGCTGTGTAGCCACACTGCAACAGTTCCAAGTCAGTAGAACTCCACCCAGGCATAGCAGTTCATCTATCCCGGCCCTTATGTAGAAGACAAAATATATCTGAGGCATGAAGAATTTGCCCCTGAAGCCACCATCATGATGGTAGAACAGCTTGTGCCATGAAAAATACTGCACCTGTAGGTAACTGTCTCGTTCTGACAGCTTGCTGCCTCTCCTTTCTCTGACAAGCATAGAAAGATGCTCCTACTTCACAATTAACAGTTAATTTATAAAACTTACTTTTTGTTTTGTTTCTGACATTTAATATGTTCTATTGTAGCTATTGTATGTAACGAGAAGCAAAGGTTGATTATATCCGCAACTGACAGGTCTCCTTAAATTAGCACACATACACTAAATGGATGAGATGCATAATAAGAATAAATAAGAAAATATGAACATAAATATTAAATACAGAGCCATGCAGCAATAAAGTTACGAGTGCATAATTTTCAAGTATTTAAAAAACTAATTTTTTTTCTAAACTGAGAAGTAGTTAGACTATCAGGTAAAAGCTAAAGCAGAAACAGCAGTTTTAGCTACCCTACACAAACACAAGTGTGGATGTAAGGCCAAATCCTGGGGTAGAGATGTTGAAGTCTAGAGACATTATTTAACCTTAAAAACTCACATGTGGCAAGCACTTTGCTTCCCAAACTCAGTATCTCAAAGATCCTTGGGTTTTTGTGATGGTAGCTGTGCTGGATGCTGAAAACCAGCTGCTACAAGCTTTGTCTAGATGATGATCAACACTGATATGCTAAAGCATAACCTGTGTTCTGTACTCTTAAATCACCAGCTGTCTCCAGTAAATAGCGTTTCCTTTAGAATTCATTTTAAGCAATGAAGTCTCTCAGACTCCCAAAAAAGCAAATACTGTGTTTCAGTTTTATAACAAATATTACATTTTGTCCACTAGCCTTATGGCTAATAAAAAATGCAGCAAGTGACATGAAAGGTCTAATGAGATGATAATCATTAGACTGCCTGCTGTATTACAGTAATTTCTAATCATGTGACATGTTGGAATTGAACCCTGGCACGCTTCTCTCATGGAATCCGAGGATAAAATACACTCTTGTACTCTGAAAAAAGCTCAAGCATCCAGCAGGCTGCACGTCCCAGCGAAAACTGGATCAGTGTTGGTAGCACAGACCTAGAGCATGGAAACACCTCAGCACCTGTTAAAGCAGTCCCATTAGAACCTCCATGCATAAATTCCATCCTCTTTGGAGCTCCACAGTCATGTTTTGCGGCCCAGAACACAAACACACAGAGGAGTTGGATGTGGGCACAAAAGCTGGCAAACATCAGATACACTGAAGTGACAAAGAAGCTCCTGGAAATTCTCAGCCTGTACAGCAGCCTTCTTCTGGCTTTCAGTGCAGGCAATGCCCTTTGCAAAGGACGCCTGTGTCATTTTTCAGAGACTCACACAGCACTACTACAGAGAAACACAAGGCACATTCCCAGAAATTATCTACTTCTGCTTCGCCAGCTTGGATAGATGTGATGGTCAAAACAGCTTTCCTGCAGCATTGTGCCATAAGACAACCTTGCATTCTTGCCTGTATTTAGTGTTTGCAGCCAGAAGCCAAAGATCACAATCCTGATGGATAAAACAAACGGCATGCAAAGCTTTAAATCTTGCAAAAAAGAAAAAGAGCCACATATTTTGCATAACAGAGTATTGCTAAATTTGCCAAATGTCTTTCCCCTAAAAATTTTTGCTATTTTAGTTGAAGATACTTTCCACATAACTTTCTACTCAGATGTGCATTAACTACTGTTTTAAACACTCTCTTCAAGAATGAAAAATGGGGTGTTTAATATTCCCTCCAAAAACCTTACAATAGCCGTAACCTTTAAATTCGACACTAAAAAATGACAGCATCAGACTGTTCTTCTACAGCACAACAGAGTTCAAAGAGCTGAGCACAGACAGCAGATTTTTGTTTAACTTGTATTTTGTGAGGACAAGAAGATGAAAATCATCTCTGCATAGCTACAAAAAAATGCAAATAGCAAAAAAGGCTTGTCTATTTGCACTGTTAGAAAATAGGCCAAAACCTGAATAAATATAAAAACTCAGCTCTCCTTTTTTCAAGATACAGTCGTTGTAGCTCAGACCACAGGTATGTCAGCTGCAGGTGAAGACTTGCTTCCCACCATTTTTCTAAGGGCAATTGAGAATTTTAATCTTGAACTAATGAATCCTGCTATTAGTAAAAGGTTAGGCAAAGTGGTAACAGAAAGCAAGAAGAATCAATGAAGCATAAAACACAATTATTTTGAATCCTCTTTCACTGCCCATAAATGCTTTATTTCTTACTACAATACACTAATCTTTTAGTGGAGAAAAGGCCCACTGTAGGTGGCTGGTGGGTTGGGAAGGTTAAGTGAGATTAAGTGTACTTGGTAAAAAAATGTTGAAACATTTGCCTTTCTGCTCTACCATATAAACAAAATTCCACGTGGGACAAAGTAAGCAATTCCTAGCTCTGTTATGAACAAGCACAGCAGGAGTAGCATAACTCTCACTTTAAGGTGACACAAACGTGTCATCTCCCACTCCTCATATTTACAGTGTCCAAAAACCTCGTGTTGATGGAAGCCTGCAATGAAATTTCTTTTAGGGCACCAATTTGCAGAATAAATCTTATATGGGGTTTGGATTCAGTCAGGAGAGCCAAAGGTACCAATAGGAGTTTGCACACTACATAGCCTGTAATGTAAAACAAAACCTTTCACTTTTCCCACACTTGGCTGAGGGATTTTTCCATGGCTGTTTGCCTTCAGATATACAGGAACTGATCTGTATCACAGGCTAATCTAAAGGAACATGTAGGAAAGCACAGTAAGACCAAAACAGAAACAAAGTCGATGCTGAGGAAGTGACATTCCACACTCTGGATGTGAAGGTGAATTGGAGGTGTGGTGCCAGACAAGCCGTAGTCTGGTCCCATGGGCTGAATGCATATTAGCTCTAGGCAGAATATTTTCCACTTTACTTTCATTCCAATTTAATCCAGCTCTCAAACTTCATTTTATGGTGTAAAGCAAGGCACAGTAGGCAGGTGCCATCAGGAGCTTCACTTCAAAAACACATTCCTGACACAAGCTGTAATGCAGATAGAACTGCAACCATCACAATTCTCTCAAGAGTATTAAGACTCTCCAGATAGAAAATAAAGGAAAGAAAAGAAACCAACCAGCATCTGACATGGCAAGAGCTCTTTTAGTTCAGCACCAAACCATCCTCTGGATTCCCACTTATATACTTGTGTTGAATCATCATGAAGGACTGTGTGGGGCTTGGTTCCTGGCTAACAAACTCAAGAGGGACACAAGTTCAGCACAGCATGCTCAGTAGCAGGTGACAGCAGAACAAGATTAAGTACCTCAATGTTTTCACAGAGGAGAGTCCAGAGAGAAGAAAGAATACAGGATATTTGCATATTCCCAGCAGTAAAAAAAAAGTCTATTCTGGAACTCCTGAAGGTAGAAGTAAAGCTGTCATGGTGCTGAGATGCATTCTGGAGGAACGTGGTCCCTAGTCATCCTCTGTACTTCTCAGGTTAAAAACAGGATTTTTGCTTTAAGTATCACAATTTATCTCACATCTGATCTTTTCTTCAAAAACGGCCCAGGCAAATTACATTTTAAACATTTCCCTATGTGTGGTTATTTCCAGCTGGCAGGTATGGGTATATGATACCATTACTTGGGAGGAACTAATTTCAAATCATGTTTAGAACAGATGTGTTAAAGTGGGTTTTCTCCATTGCAGAAAGGACCTTTTAATGTGTTGCCAGTATTTTCATAATGATATCTTACTAAATGTTTTCCTTTAGTCCGTCACAAAATTCACATGTAAGGGATATAAATGATGCAATGAAGGGCACAAATCTGCAAAGACTAGTAATGTAGGCTATGTTTTAAATAAATTTAAGACTCACTAATTATTCTGGATGCCTTATTTGAATTACTTGCAAGAGCCTCATTTTCAAAAGGCCTGTAAAACAGACCCCTCTCAGGAATCACAAGTTTGGCCAGGCACACTTTGAAGAAAGCCAGTACTGAACATAAGTTAATACAGTATTTGCATACATATCCACTTAAAGCAGGACACCACAAAGAAGTCAGGAACATTTTCTTCTGAGAAGCATTAGTAAAAAGGCACAGTCACTGGGACACTAGTCTTTCATCCAAAAGCAAGTAAGTGTATTCTGTAGAAGCTCGTATACAAGCTCCTCAGGTTAAAAAAATAGACAACAGGTAATGATATGTCCAGACAGGACAATCTTCTCTTTTTGCTTTGGTAACATAATTTTAAGCAGGGGTCTCAGAAACCTCTTAAAGGACATTACTGCCACTACAGCAAGCCACTTCAGTTGACAGAGTGCTGCTGACAGGTTCTCTTCATTCAGAAAGCTGATAATCTAACCTTCAGCCCTCAGTAAAGTCTAAGTCACAGCACCGAGTCATATTACAGTGTGCACCCCAGAAACAGAAGAAATGAGAAATTTCTCATTACTACACCATCTTCAAGTAAAGCTTCTGAAACAGGGTGGCAGAAAATCTTTTGAAAGAAGAAAATACATACCTGATGCACTGCATTTTACTACAGCTGTTGAGTGAAAAAAATTTTGAGAGGACCTCAAAAATAAAACATTTGCTGTGTGGTCTTGCCTCAAATTGTTACCTATAAGTCATCTAGTTCAGAGGTACCAAAGCATGACAAAACTATTTGTCAGACACCTTTTTTGCATTTTTGGGGGAAGAAAGAGAGCAAAAGAGAAAAATACCTTCACCAACGCTAATCTGACAGTGAAAGCTTGGCTTTAGGGTAGATCCTCTCTGTTTACCCAGAAAAGTAAACATTCTCTGCCTGCACAGATTTTGCCTTTCCCTGCAAGAAGGGCAATGGCTGATGCCCATAGGGGCTCATCCTAGCTGTTTTCTAGCTTGTTGGTTAACATCTTGTACACAATGCCTGCTTTTGGCCAGTTTATGGAATATGTACACACAAAGTTACAAGTGCCTCAGAGGTCTGGGGAGCTGACACACTGTAAGAACAGAAACTGCAGAGGCAGGAAGCCTGTTAAAAGAGTGATTAGCAGTATGGGTCAAGTATATAAGGCACTTCTAACATAGTATGTTGTCCAAAGACTGTGCACTGAGATGAAACGCAAGCCTTATTTTGCAGCACAGTTACACTTGCAGGCATTGCTCTCTTCCTCAGTATCGGAGGTGGCACCAACACCTCAGGAGGACAGGCTGGGTGGGACAGGGTGGGGCTCTTACACATGATGTTTTCCATGCAGAAGCAGAGAACCTGATCCTTTGAATCATATGGGAAACCATTCTCCACCGAAACACATGCATACAAACAGCAGGGCAAAGAATTGAAGTGGTACTTACGCGGCATGATCCCTTGGCTCACCAGCTCCTCCCGCGTGCGTCGCTGCTGGAGCTTCAACTGCAGCACTGCACGACAGCAGAGAGAAGGGAGAGAAGGAAACCCATCAGTGCGAGGAACAACTGAAGAGACATTTTCAAATGCATCTTGCTTTCTTCTTTGGATGCCAAGGCAGTGGTGAGCAGCAGAAGGAAAAGACCCCCCTCCCACTCTGCTGCCCTGCCCCGCTGCAATTGCAGAAGTGGCCCCCAGCAGTCAGGTTTCCGTAGGCTGCTGCAGCCAGGGGGAGAGGAAGTTGCGCAGGGTCTTGGCAGGGTGATAAAAATCCACAAAGCCAGGCCTGTTTCTCAGTTCTTTCTAGAGCACCAACTGCTTTCCAAACCATTAATATTAAAAAACAAACAAAGAGAAACACCAGCTGACAGTCCTCCAATAAACAGAGAGTGACACCCCAGCTGCTAATGACTCCTGAAAACTCTAATTACTATGTGCAGATTAAATGATATGTCAAAATTGTTGGTCGTTACTCTAAATTACAAGGCTGATTTCCTTCCTCAGCTCAGAAATTCACCTTCAGAAACATCTCATGAAAGTGAAACACCACAGATACACCTAGATGTGTCCTTTCACCACAAAAGGAACCCCCTTATCACTAGAATTTTTCCTATTTATTTTATCATAACAGAACATATTCGTGACATGTGTGAAATGCAATTAGCTGGGTTTTTTTCTACTGCAAATCCCTGGAATAGTCATAATTTTAACATTTAGATTATAACAGCAGTTTCCCTTTAAACTATACAATCAAAGCAACATTCTAGATTGCTCTTACAGTCAAAGTCACCTTCCATATGAAAGCAACGTTTCAAAACTGAAGACAAATTCCCCTGAATGTGTAGTCACATATGTCTCAAAATAGGACAATCTGAGTATCACTGAATCCCATCTGCAATCATGCCAAAACTCCTAGGTATACTCAACATAAAATATTGTAAAATGAATGGCAATGGATCTCATCTCCCCTGTTTTAATTTTAATTTCTCTTATGTTTTTTTATAGTCCACATTATGAAATTCCACACAAATGTAGTGGAACCACTACAGAGAAAAACTGCTCTACAGTCTAACTATTCAATCTCATTATAACCCTTATGTCTCCTTTCTTAAGTACTTTCTTTGTCCAGCACATTAATTTCATACATTATATCCAAATTTGTAGAGTACACTCCCTAGAGTAGAGATCAAAAACTTTTAGAAGATGCCACTTTGTCTACTTACAGACATCATCACATTTTACCTGTTTCTTTCCATCTCCTATCTGTAGTTTGCATTTGACTAAGATACATCTTCCAATATGGGTTCTGGTCTTCATATGCACAGAAAAAGAGATCCATCTCTTCCTTTCTATGGTTGTTTCCATAGCACCTAATCACCCTGACTTAAATCACATTTAATTTTCTTCTGGGATTTTTCTGGCTTCCACTTCCATTGACTCTTGATGTACCTTTCCCTGAAACTGTTTATGACAGTGACAGGAGTACCTCCTACCAGTGGAAAAACCTCTGTGCACACAGCGTGCAAACAAGTTACCTCTCTTCTGTTTCTTAAGACAAACAAACTATGATTTCTTAATATATGCATCCTGGGCAGGAAACTACTTTCTTTTCGTACATGGAAGTGAGAGAGGGGAGGAGGATGTACAGAGCACTATGGTAATTCAGTGTGGGATCAGCCAAGAGCCAGAAGGAGGAGGAGGGAACACAGAGGGGAAGGAACAGGCCCTTCATTTGGCTGTGAAACTGCAAACAGAAGTGGTAGTTCCAGACTCTTCCTCCCACCCAGCATGAGATCGCACTCCTACTTCTGTGCTAATGTGAGGGCTAGCACAGCTCACAGCCGGCCTGCTCTCATTTGCTGGATTCCTTTTGAGGCTATCAAAACCCAAATCTACACGAGCACTTGATCTAACACCTTGCTGAGAGAGACAGTGTCAAATCTCTCACTCCCCCCATCACCTCTCTCGTCCCCCTGACTGCAGGCTGGACTCACTGGCAGAGACCACAGCCCAGGCAAAACAGGCACCAGTTTTTGCTTTAGTGAGTTGAAGAGGATGACCACATGGCCAGGAGCTGTAGTGGAACGACCAGGACCCCAGGCATTCACCAGCACTGAAGGTGGGAGTTGGACTTCATCCTTCCAACATTGCCACTAAGTGATTTCTGTCCCATTAGGAGTGGCCCATTAAATCTCTCACTGCCTGCCATTACATCCCCTACCAAGCTGTTTAAGGACTCATATCCATACCCTAAATTAGCACATCTTACTAAATGTATACAGGCAAGGCACAGACCTACAGCTTTAGGTCCATCTCCCCAGCAGATTATCTTATATCTTATTTGTGTCCTCTATTTATAGACCTAGTAACGTATGTTAGCCCTTTCTGTCTCTTACTTTCTACAACCATCTACCTTCCCTCACATTTCTAACCACACCTGCTATTTCCTTTTCACCTCCCAGATGGGGATTTTCAGCATAAAACTCCCCCACATAGGTGTGGCTGGCATTTTTTGCTCCTGGGCGCACACTTGTATTGTCACCTGCATTAATGTGCACTTTGCTCAACTGTCTCAGTTTGCCTAAATGATCTAAACTATTTTTTTTATGGCACAATTAATTCCTCCACTAATATTTGCTCTGATCACACTGTTACAACCTCTTGCATGTGTTTCTGGACTGCAGCGAGCTGATCTCAGCCAGAAATACTTTTCTGCTTTCTATGATTACAACCAGTTCTTAATCCAATTAAGCACTACTTCATTAAATTCAAATATTCTTCTTAAAACCAAAGTACCCCATGCTACCAAGTTAAAGATGTTAAAAAAGTCTGTTGCACCTAGACAAAACCCCTAGCAACCAAATTTCACTTATCCAAATGACAGAATGACATTTGGGCAGACCTGTTTTTCACAAACTGAAAAGCTGATCAGCGTGATTGTACTGTTCTTCTTATACCACCTAAATTCTTGATCAAATTTTCCAAAGGGTTTTTTTCCTGGAACTATCAGCAGATGAGCCAGTCTTTACTCACTCACCCTTTGTCAGCAGTGATGCAAAACGTTATTGGTCTTTCGCTCTTCTGAAGTCTCCCTGCTGTTCCCAGATTTATTAAAAATGACTCTCAGTCAGACTGCTAGAGACTTCATCAAATGACTTAGAATTCCCCTCCTGACCGCAGCCTCCCTTATAAATTTTCTAAATATATCTTATTTCTTTACTAGTTACCATCTACTACCCATTTTCTCTACCCATTATATGCACCTTTTATTTTTAAACCCTATGTCCCTTCACAGCAAGAAACTAGCAACTGTCAAGAGAACTAAACTGGAGAACAGAAAAAAAGTAATTTTCAGGACCCTTTTTATAAGCATTAAGTGATTCTGGGATTTATGAATGCATATACATACGTATTAAGCACAAATTATTAGCTGATTAGCCATCAAGTTCTTTTTTTTTCCCAATACAGCTTATTTTTGTGGCAGGGAAGAGGGCAAAAAGGATTATTTCAGTTCACTCCTAAATACATTTTGGCTTAACTAAGTACTTGGAGTTCCCAATGCCATTTCATATATTTAGGAGATCACCTGTTTACATGTGCAAGTGTGTGAATCCTATATATAGATTAACAGATGTCCCAAGCACCAATCCAAGGCTGTTGTACATGGAGCTCAGCCAAAGGTCTAGAATGACCAGAGAAATTCAAAGCTACTCTAAGACAGACTGAAGTGTAAGTCCTTCAGTCACTAATGGACAATCTTCTGTCTCCTTTATCCCTGTACTTAACCTGTAATTAGTTTTCAAATTAAGAATAAATCAGGTCATATAAAGAGCGGTGTGTAACCGTTGGCTAGAAAATAAGTTCCAAACTGGTGCCCTTCTACTATATGCAATACTTTTTGGGATTTCTATGATTGTCAGATTTTCCCACTCAAATCTGGGCATAATTTATTTATTTCACAAGCATGAAATGTTCCCAATTAAATTTTGAACAATGTTTTCATATCACTAATGGACCGTTCCAAGAATTAGTAAAACATTCCTGAGAAATCTGGGAGCTAGGATAGAGGACCACTGCCAGCAGTTTAAGAGGAGTAGAGAACTGTGGTGGTGGGAGATGCATTAAATGACAAATAATATTGTGATACAGCTACTACCAACAGAGTTACCCTATTAGTAAAATACAGAATGTCACAATTGCTTTGTGTTCATCTTAGCATAAAACTTTCTCAACAAGGAACCCACAGGCATATTCCAGGACCAGCCACTCATGGCTGGTGGCAGCTCAGCTTTATCAGAATATAATTAATAATCAGAGCCTGCACCCACAGGGGTGTTTTCAGAAAAGCTACAACTGGTGGTAATTCAGGGGTGCATTAGTAGTAAGCAGAAGCAAGAACAAATATCTATGATGAGCTAAGTTATTTTTTGCAGCTCATCACCTGAATCTGCAGCAGCGTGCCTTCCTTTCTATTTCTAAACCACACTGCATTTAGTAGTGCAGCTAGAACTACTGCAGAAACTAGACTGCAGATTCTGCACTTCAGCATTTCAACAGTGAAAAATAAAATGAAAAACTCTTCAAAGACTGTCTCACATACCAGGACAGGTTTGTGACAATAAATTAATAAAATATTCTGCATTTTTTAAAAGCCAGTAAGAAGAAGCACACAGCTGAGAACTTCAGCTTGTGGTGAGACCTTGTGCATGTTATACTGAATATAGACTTACTGCTAAAGGGACTCTGTGCTCACATTTCTACAAAACCTTTCCTGCTAAAGAATCCCAAGCGATACTTAAGGTCACCCAACCAAGGTAATGATTAAGCACAGCCATATGGTGGATTACAACTGGGACAGCATGAGCAGCAGTGCAGATCAGGAAGGAAGGAAGGCTGCTAGAGCCAAATAAAACCCTACAGAGGGACTGGGGGAGGCAGAACTCCCAGGAATTTGGGCTGAGATACCCATGCAAAAAGGGAGAGTGCAAGACAAACTGCCTATTAACAAGAAAGTCTGTGTGCACACAGATGTAAGAATATCGATTTTGTAAATTCAGTGAAAGCAGTCTGCCTGATAGAAGAATTCATCCTTGCAACCCAATAAATAGACCATGTGATTAGGAAGCAAAACTACTGAAGAACAAGTGAAATTAGCCTAATTTCATTAAGCTGAGGAAAGTGCAAGCATAAGTAAAGGCAGTAAAAAGCAATTTATTGCTCATTTATTTGTACATTGTTCAGCACCTTTGGAGAGCCCATTTTGAAAGCACTGAGCAGCTACAGCATCCTCTTAACTCACAAGGAAGCACTAATGCAGCACGAGCTGGGATAGGAACTTGACAGTTAGTTCAACACCTCTGCCTTTCTGTAGTGCCAAAGGAATTGCAGGAGAATTTTCACTGGTCTGGCACTGAGCAGGTCTGACCAGGTTATTTTGTGAGGGTCACAGACAATGGACTAAGGAGATGTGGCTCTAGGCCACCATTTGCAGCCCACACACACTTTCCAGTTTTTCAGTCCAATGTGCATAATGCCATATGCAAGCAACTTAATTATAATATGCAACAATAAAAGCCAACTTTGATGATACAGGGTTTTTGCTGAACAAAACTGGCACAGTGTTTGTGCAGAACTGGGGCCTCTACCTCAAATATCACAGCGCCATGTAACTGCTGCTTTGAAGGATGAAGTCACTTTTCCACTTACCACCCGGCCAGCAGCCCTTCTAATTACACTAAGAAGAGATTTTTTTCCTACTTTCTGATTAAATAGTCACATTTGACCAGAAGCAAATGCCAAATTCAGCTTCTGAATATGCAGCACACCAGCTGTTGTTTTCTGTGGAAGCCATATCCTACTGAATTCAGTCCCTTGGAGATGTGGTAAGAAAACCTTTGCCTTACACCAAAAAATGGTCTCTGAGCATTTCTCAGCTCTGCCAGCTTACAAAACAAATGTTGACTTGCATTAGATTTTTCATGCTTCAACAGGAAGCCACATTAGATTCACCAGCAAAGGCAGCATCTGTAAAACTCCAGTTGCAACACATTTCTGTACAGAAACAGCCAAGGGCCGATAGTGCACCAAATTACATGTAGGGTCCACAAGAAGCTGTTTTTTTAAGAAAAAAACAGCTGTGATAGTTTGTGATCAGTGAGTGAGAATACAATGGCCAAAATTAATTTTCAATATCTTAAATTGCTGAGGTGGATTACTTTTTCTGTTTTAGAGCAGCACTTTCTGGTGCTGTTGACAACATACCCCACACCACACAGAATGTGCTAGAATGGGAGTTACCAACAAAGAAAAGCAAACTTTTGGGGCCTTTTTTTAAAGGCAATTTTCTGAGCCTAACAGCATTTTAATCCACTAAATCCATTTTATTCCCCACTGCTGATGGGGAATACATGCTGGCTTTGCATTTAAGCAGACTGTGCAGTTAACAGAGAAGCATTTAAGTGAAGCAGACTGTAAATGACACCCAAATTGTGGGGATTATATGACAGTTTGCTACCCTGGGAAGGGGATGCCAAAAATTCATGTCCCTCTGTGGGGTGAAGGAGAAGCAGCAGACACACTGTTGATCCTGACAATTTGCAAGCATCCACTGTTGTTGGGAGCAGCAGCCATACGGTTCTGTTCATCTCAATGCATTTTACAGAATAGCTTCAAGTCAGCCTGCACAAAGGGAGAGTTAAGTAGAAGTTTATTTCTTTACTGTTTGAGACTGTCTCACATTCCACTCTTTTCTCTACCGAAGCAACAATGGCTGCTATTAAAATGCAGGCATCTTCCTCCGCTCTTCCTTAGCAACCATGCGATGGAGAAAATCGAGTTTGGGAGAGTAAAGAATAGAAAGAAAACTTGGTTTGGTCTCTTCAACTGTTACAACAACCTTTCACTCTAGAGGCAAAAGCCACTTATTTATATTCATGCTGTGGTCTTCCCTCTTTGAGACGTAGGATTGGGACCACTCTCCCTACACCCCGAGAGGTCTGTGAAGCAGATCCTGACCAGGAAACAAAACGGGGATAGGGAGCAGCTCCATACTGCAGGTTCTGAGAGTGATGAAAGAAAGGATTTCTTCACAGAAATTCAGAAATCAGCACATCCTGCTGCAACATGCTGAGAGGGGAAGGTGCCTTGTCCCAGCTGGTGGTCCAAGTGGGGAACACTGCATCACAGGCAGTTCTTGTATAAAGGATTTGAAACTTTTTTCATGACCACCTTATTTCTTATTCCCTTAGAAAGCTAATGAAAGAATTAAGCATTTGTACAGATGAGAACAGGAGCATGATTCTGCCTGATGTAGATCTAAACCCTCTATCAAGTGATTCCTAAAAAACAGAACAGTTCCTTCACCTCCAAAGCAATAACTTCCAAAATATTTCACAATGGATGTGCTAGCAATAATCCAAGGATGCGGTGGGGGTCATATCACAGCAGAGTCGGTTATTTCCATCCAGCACTTCTAAAAGCCTTCAGGCTCTCAAATACCCAGCAGCTTTAAAAAGCAGCTGAAAAGTACAGGGGAAAGAGTGACTGGTCAATTAAGAACACAAGAAGACAAGGAAAAGAGAAAATTAACTGACTGTCACTCTCAGAACAAGAAGGGCTTGTTTCTTGATAAAATCACACTCTTCAAAGCTCCTACTACTCAAAATATTCTTGGCTCATATCAAATCATTGAAATGGCATGCAGCTTACACGTGCCTCTTGATTGTCTATATGAGCGAATTCCAGAAGACTGGTTTTGGCTAGAAACAAAAAAACCAAAACAGGTTCAATAGTCCTTTATTGCTGGGAGGATGCCAGTGGAAGAGAAATATGAAACAGAAAAAATTTAAAAATATGTTTTCAAAGGATGATGGAATACTGTATTAGCTTTTAATGAGACAATGTTACGAGGCTTTAAGTAGTTCTCCTAGTGGAGACAGACAAATACAGATTCTTTGATACAGCTAATTTAGCAGAATCAAAAATCCCAACCTGCAGAGCAAAGTGGTCCCCAAAGAATACGAAATCAGAAGCACACAGTCAAAGGAAAAAGGATCTATTTCCATTCTCATATTACCACAAGGTAGCTGGCTCACACAGAGCACAGGAGAAGCAGCTACCTCAGCAGGCCATTTTTGAGGCTTACTATGAAATTTGATTCATGTTAATTAAAAACTGTATTTAGAAGATAAAACCAGCATTTACAGCAATTTTAGTTTTGTTAGGACACAGCACTATAAAACAAACAAAATCAGTAGCACCATCCAACTGCCAAGACATGATATGATCTAAGATCCAGACAGAACAGTTACTCCTGTTAGTAACTCTCCAAGGCTCAAGTTTGCATTGGTTTTGGTGGTAAAATGTGGAGATTCTAGAGGAAGAACCAGTTCACAGCCTTAGAAGTTTACTTCATTACTTCTGAGATTTGGTCTCAATATTGCACACAATTGAACATGCTTATTTCACAGGAGCTACTCATGTATATGATTCCAAATAAATGTAAACTTGATTATTACCATGACAGTTATGCTGAATTTTGCCAGGTTCTTTTCATGTTTATTTAAAATTAAGACTAGTAGTTGCTGTGCAGGTTACAGTATTTACCTTCACCTTCTTCCTTCATGACTTAACTCCTGCCACTTCCATTAAACATTTAAGATCTAGGAGCAGTTGATGCCAATTTATTCACTGCTATTTTTTAATGCAATGCCAATTTTGCCTTCTCTGATACTAAAATTTTAAAATCATATACATTTGTTACTATTAATACATAAGTGTTTCTATCAAACACATAGAAGCCCACTCTTAACAATAAAATCTTGGTACACCTATATTCCATCTCAGCACTTGCTGAAACTGTTAAAATACAACTTTAAGAAATTCTCCTGAAATACATGTAACATGGCATATTTAGTAAGATATGCAACATGTAAAAATGCACAAGATGGTCAACACTAAAAGGTTGGTTTGCTTTCTGTGCTCGGTACTGATTCTTATAAAATCATTTTGTCTCAGTAGTACTGGCTAGGTGAAAAGTAAGCATGTGAGTAACTAGGCACATATCCATATCCATGGAATCTGGCTACCATGCATGATCCAACAAGATGACCTGTAACAAAATACCTAGGTGGAAAGGTCTACCTAAAATTGACCCTGGTATCATAATACAGTAAATATTAACTGTAATCAGTACTTGTTGATGCCATCTATATATCCATTGTTACTATTTATAGCTGGAAGTGAGGTCTTGAGGAGGAAAAAAGAGAGAGAATTCCCATCTCCCTCTGTAAACTTGAGTCACAGTCTAGAGTGATTTATATTTTTCCATGAAACAATGAACAAGGAGGAATTAACATTGCCCTTAACCAGCTTGCAAAGAAGACCCTAGAAAGAAATCCTCCCAGATAATTTAATATGGCATGGCAGATGGGAATGAATGAAATAAAAAGAAGGAATGGGTAAATATATCCTGACAATTAGATCTATAGCTGTCTACTAAGGTGACAGTACAAAAGGCCATGTAGGCTCACCTACACAAGTTCAAACCCTTTTCTTTTTTTTTCTTGGAAAGATAGGGGCATCTCTGCCTCTAAGAAGAAAAAGCTCCAACCATTTCATTTTCCATAAAGATGATATATGGGAGTTGTTTATTTTTTTTTCCAAAAAACTATATAGAATAATAAAAAAAAAGAGACAAATGTTTTGAGCTACATCAGAATCTGAACAATTTTTCATTGTATTTAAAACTCTTGAATTCAAGGGATGTGTTTTTGTGGGTTTCTTACAAGCAGAAAGAAAATCAAGCACTGAGACAGTCCCCAGACACATCCATAAAACACATGATTGATTAGAAATGTTTATAGCACTAAAATTGATGAGCAAATTTTTCCATGCCCCTTGCAGCAAAAGAGATATGGTCAAATACTTTTCCTTCATAATTCGCCTCCCATACTTCAACTTCTTACTACAGCAGAGTGCTCCAGTGAACAAACAGCCTCATAGATCAAGGTCACAAACTTCCTCAAATATTTCTGACAGACTGGTTTTGGCCCAGTGGTTCAGCCTTCCTTCTGCCACAGGGCACCCTCTGCAGATAAAGGTTAAAAGTTCCCTTCACAGGAATCATCTAATGGTCAAGACACCACAGAATTTCTCTGGTAACAGCTGGGGCACCTTGACATATGAGCTGTGTTTTGGGGTTTTCCACTAAAACATGGAATAATTCTGTATTTCCAAGACCATTTCAGATTTTTAACCATCTAAACATCTTTGGTTTACTGAAACCAAATGCAAATGAGAGCAAATGTGTTTTTCCACAAGTAGTAGGAAAAATTACTTAGAAGTATGCAAATTTAAATACAAAACCAGCAGTTCTTTAGAAGAAATAATTAACTAGTTATACAGGGAACTCAGAAAGCTGGGCCTTATAATTTTATATTAGCTAGCTTGAGCATCTCCCAGCTTCAGCTGGTTCATTGTGCTGACAGTTATTTTGTGGGACATAAAACAAAAGCGGTTTTGTCCAAGGTGCATATTACATGCAAAATGAAGACTCAGAGCATTCCCTGTCTATTTAGCATTCCTTCCACCAGCTTCTATCCAAGCCCCAGCATTTTCTCTTAGCAAGAGTTCCAGGTGGCTACTACAAGGTATTACCATATTTCTTTAACTCATAGTAGTTAAAAACATCTTGGCTTTTCTCAAAGACTACAAAGAACACACACCACAGTCATGGCACCTGAGGTTCCAATAAAGATCCTGGCCTCTGGACTCCAACAGTCTGAAACCTTCTTTATCGTTTAAGTACAAATTCTAATAGAATTCTGTTACTGCTTGTAAAAAAGTTGCAAGATTCAGCTGTGGCCATCATATCACTCTACATTAGAAATCAGTTCCTCCACAGGAGCCCAGTGTGGAAGCTGATCCCCAGAATTTGCATTACACATAAAAAGCACATCAAAGTTCCTCAGAATCTTTTCACTGATGATGCAACACCTGTCTACGGTTTTTACCTCCTTTCTTGATGGGTATTTACTTTCTTTCAAAAAAAACTTTGAACTACGGTTCTCCAGGACTGACTATTGTGGTTTTTGCCATGAGGGAAGATCCACAGCATCGAACAATTCAAGCTATGAGACTTAATGTGCTATCATAGCTATAAATATTTAAATAACATAATTCTGTGTAACAGATCAATCAGCAAACCAAAAAAAACCCAGCAGTCCAGAATGGCCTGCATGACCACTGACTTCAGACCGGCGGACAAATTCTGCAGATGTTTAAAATGTTACTGCTGGCTCAATCCTCTGCTGAAGGGCACAGAGGGGACTGCCAGCAGCAGCAGATTACACACACTTCAAGATTCTCTCCAACTGGTAATGGAGGTGGGCTTTCACTCACATCCTGAACAAAAGCAAGTGAAGGGCAGACACGTTTCCCTTCTGTCACTCCCTGCAGCACTGAGGCAGGGAGGTGGCTGCAGGGGACAGCGTTTGCAGCTGTAGTTAAGACTCACTGTCACACGTCAGTCCTGAAGATACAATCCTCCCTCTGCACTGCCTGCAGTCAATGTGACAGATATTATTAGCAGCAGTAAAAGAGTCTCTCAGAGAGACACAAAGGTACAATTAGTTTAGCATCTACTTCTAAAATGTCTTCTGCTTCTGAAAAGGGAGAATTTGACATTAGTGTGGAAAAGGGCTGCAAGCAGCCTTAGAAGGACCTTCACATCTAAGGTAACACAGAAAGAGGCATGAATGCTTAGGAAGGTGAAAGTGATTAGATAGAACAAAATAAGAAACAGAACACACAACAATTTGCAGAGACAGGTTACATGTTGCTTGCAATGCTGATCAAATTATGCAAGCTTCTGGCTTGTATTCTGGACTTCCAGCACTGCTGTGAGATTTGCAGAGGTCAGTAACCAAAGATCATACCTACTGCCACATTCCGTCCCTACAAAAAACACAGCTATAGTCTCCATGCACTTCCTGCTAGAGAGACATGGAGCAGCAGGAAGCCACAGAAACTCCACACAGAGAAAGCCAAAACCAGATCTCTTCCTTCTGTCACCCAGAGAGCATCACTCAGCTCTGCCCCCAGCAACCCAGCTGGGCAGCACAGTGTTTGTGTCTGACAAGTGCTCCAGTGAGGAAGGTTACCAAAAAGATGTTAAATGTGTCAGCTGGTACAGCAGAGTTGTTATAAATGAAATACCCTCAGAATGGTGACAGGCCTTTGAGCCACCTTTGGGGACAGAGACCACAGAATGAGGTCTTTATAAGCATGATTGCAACAGATGATTCCTGTCCCTATGATGGAGAAAGTCCATCATAGGCACTTCCACTGAAAACTTGCAAAAAGCTGTATTTTTACTGAAAGTTTTCTCTATGGCTGTTTATTTCCAAAAGCCAGTTTTAAAATAAGATTGTCAAGAAAGCCTGGATTTCACCAGTTTTCACAGTAAATTTTGCAAAGAATTTACATCCCAAAGCAATATATCCTTTTCCTTATCACCAACTTCTTTCATATTTCTTGTTAGCTGCATCAGGCCAATATAACTTCAGACGGCAAAACCACAGGCTGCACAGATCAAACCTTTGTTCATTTGAAAGAATGTTATTTATATTATTTGCACAATAAACTCTGACAGAAGATCACCTGCACAGTTCTTCTCCCCATCTCACCTCTCCTGAATACAGTGATGAGCAAAAAACATTTTGTAGCTCTTCTTAGCAATCTCCACATTGCAACGAATTTCAGTTACTGCAGATCTGCTCTTAGTTTGGAGACATACCAGGTTAGTAAATATTACCTAGTGCTAGGAAAAAACATCTTATCTACTTTTACTAGCCCAAGTAAAAGAAAGAAACTATGAATTCTGCTCCACATTAATGCCCTAATGCCCTTGGGTAGATTATGTATCCTGCAGAGCCTCCTGCAAGAAAAAGCAGCACAAGTTGCCCCACAAGCTCAGTATATGTTTTAATTCGATAAACCTAGGCCACATCAGGAATCATATCCCATTTTCTACCATAGGTTGCAGAGGTTCTTGCCAAAAAATGTGCTGCTTCTACATTCTGGATTGAAATTTATTGACACAGCAGGTGACAAAATCAGTAATTCAATGCTCAGAAAAGACTGGAGATATGGGAGTTGGGGCACAAAATGAAAGATCTAAGCGGGCACTTATTTTAGGTATAGATATTCACTAAGTTGTTGATCAATGACTTGCAGGTGTAACTGCAAGATGAAAAATCAGAGGTGACTACTGACAGATCTTGTGGATGATAAAACTACCGAGATAAGATTTACACAGGCAGCCTGAGAGGGATCTGAAAGCAGAAGGAAAACCCACTCCTGTCACTGACCCTCATCTTTGGGCAAGGAGTCCAGAAGTTCTTTCTGGATGCAAAGAAAGCACTTTGAGTTTCAATACCACAGATCCATTTTCAAAAGAAGCAGCTGCTTTTCAACAGCTCCTGGGAAGTCTAAGTATCAATCATTTGCTGTTTGAAAGTTATAAATAGAGATGTTTTCTCTATTTTGTTTTTTAAGGAAACAACAGCTAACTATGAAAAGATATATAATCTGAAAGCCGCACAAGTGTTTTCAAGCTTTATTAATATGTGTCCCAGTTGCTGGGATTATCAGTACCTCAGCACCACTGCCACTGAACATGAAGCTCAGTTCAACTGTGAAGAAAATTCAGTTGACAGGGCAGGAAAGTACTTACTGGAAATTTTACTTGGTATCATTCCTAGTTCAAAGCATTGTCTGCATAAATGCTACTGACAGCTGTACTCATCGCACCACACCCAGTTTCTACTCTTTTTTGTTTTCTGCTTGTGTTGAGTCCTTACATCTTGCTCTGCAAGGTCCAAGTCTGCAACTCTTTCCTTTTAGTATTACTTTGCACTGAAAGCACTGTAACAGCCATTTTTGACAAATTAAGTAGATCACAGTGTGGTAAACAAGTTAGCCTCTGTCCCTCTCCTCCTCCTCCTCTTCCCATTCCCAGCATGAAAATAGCTAGGGCTACAGCAACAGCTGGGGATCATTACACTGACAGGAATAGTTCAGTAAACTGCAAGAGGGGAAAACATGTCATATCCAAAAAAACCAAAAACACATTAGAGCATCAGGACTGAAAAAAACATGTGATTTCAGCTCCAGGGATAATGCTATGACTCTTCTTCCACTGATAACACTAACTTACAGAAACCCTGGTCATTCAGTGTTAACCCTTTCCCCAGGCTTCCCACTCATGTCACAGAGTTAACAAATACCCTGAAACACCTCTAGTACTCACAGTCAAATGAGGCACACTGGCTATTAAGCAAAAATAAATTTAAATTGACAGTCAACTTCAAGCCACTTCACATCACCATATCACTATCTTACCTTCACTGCACCTCTTACTTTTAAGCATAGTCACAAACTGTGGTTGCAGCAAGAGGATACAGGAAGTCTGCTGTGCCTCTGGATCTGCCATAAGAAATGCCAGAGCAGATCAGCTCCTCATAAATTCAACACATTTTCTGTGTTTTAATGTATCAGAGCACTAATTGCATAAATAATTCCAAACAGTGGGATGCATTAGACCATAATTCATCAAGGCATCTCTGTATTTTGTGACTGGTTTCTGACACTGCTTATCCAGGAATCTGCATTGCTCACACATCTCCCAGAGCAACTTCAGATCCACTCTGAAGCAGGAAGACCCAGATCACCCTTTACAGAAAAATGTCACCCTGCATTCCTGTGAGATGCCTTGGGTGCAGGGGCTGCCCTCTTGCTGGGGATCTCCTTGGGACTGAAAGCTTCCAAGTCTACTCATGCAGGTTTCCTGACCCCTCCTGGATGAGGTGGGGCCAGGGCCAGCTGGACCTTCAGGTGCTGCAGGTGCAGTGACAATAAGGTCTAGATTACTCCTGAAGAAAGTTAAATGCAAACAAGCACTTGCACGACTCCTGATCTCTTCAAAGTACTGAACAGATATTAATAGTTTAATCAAAGGCTAAGCTAACTCAAATTACCTCCCATTTGCTGTGGACCAAGAATGTGCACACAGTTCGTGCAGATCAGATGGCATGCAGGAACTTGTTCCTGTGTCTGGGCTCTGAGATACAAATCTTGGAAAAAGACAGGTGAGTTTCACTGTCAGGCCCCGAGTCACACTCAGTGTTTCTGAAGGGAACACTTGCCAAAAAGGCAAAGGATTCCGTTTAAGAGCAACAAATTAAAGATATAGCACAGAAGTGGAAAAGTTGGAATTCAGTTTTGGAAGTACTTAATTCTAAGCCAAACTCACGTGAATGCTAACTGGGTTTTGAGTAGCTTTCTGCAATTCCCTCTGCATATCTCTCATGAGGGGCTACCATACTGTTGTATTAACTGATCTAGGAACTGTAAACTGGGCTCTAGTGTTCGAAGACTAAATCATTCCAAGGCATTCTTGAACAGAAAACATGTTTACGGATTCCTGAATTCTACGAATTTTGCAAATAACTGCCCTAACGCATACTTTGAAAAATCCAAGCTTAAGTTCTTTGACTTCTGCATGTCAAATCCACTTCTGTGTAGAAAGAAGCACCAGTTCCCAAACTTCAATGTCAAGTCCTAATTAAAAAAAAAAGAAATAAATCAGATTTAGGAGACATCTGTTTTCCAGAAATCAGGAAGCAAGATGCAGTCTAGTCCAGATAGTTGTTTCTCATGAGAATCATTAAGAGAATAGATGAGCGTTGTCAAGGTTAGTATAGACAGCCCTTATTTGTCCAGTTTTATTAAGAGTGAGGAAAAGAAATGCATGAATTTTCTGACTTGGTGACACCAAAACTAAGCTGTCCCATTTTTAGAGGGCCCAAAAACTAAGGCACAACAGTCATTAGTTTCAGCTCAGTGCTAATTCTGGACTTCCATAAGGGTTTACACGTGGGTCCATCTGTTCCTCCACTGCCCGTAAGATTTGGCTCTGCAAAATACAGTACGTGCTACAGCATAAATACAAGAGGCATCCCAAGACTGCAGGAGACTTGAATGGAGCAGCAGCAAAGCTAAAGGATTATTACTTTCTTCATCTGACAGGAAAGTAGCTGGCAGCATTCATTTCTCTTCACTAACCTTCATTTTGTAGCTGATGGAAAGCAGCTTTCCTTATTACATGTGATATTAGAGCATCATGAATTAGCCATGGGGTAGGCTGATGGAACTGCTGGACTTTGCAGAATCAACACAGCTTTTCCAATAACCAGAATTATACAATATTTCAATGGCTTTAATTCACTTCGACTTGAGACAGCAACAAACCTTTTTGTATTGATTAAAGTAAGACAGAATTGCTTTTTCCTTGTTTTACATGTTATCCCACTGTACAGCTTGTGATATTTAGTGACTGGATTAAAGATGCATCCTGGCACATCCAAATGCAAAGTGCTCACCTTCTGTGAAAACCAATGCTTACAAATACAGGACAGATGCAAGTTCTGAGGTTTTTTTAATTTTGGGTTGTTTTTATCCTCTGAAGATTGATGTGCTTCAGCTCTGTGTCTCCAAAGCAGATAAAGAAATCTGGGAACACTGCCTGTACTAATGGATTTATAACTCCTGAACTTGAATTTGAGGACTGTGACTTCAGTTTTCTTTTCCTTCTCCGTATTTTTTCAACAAAGAATATTCCAGTGAAAACATGCAACAAAAATAGTAGTATTTTTTAAAAGTTAAGTCAAGCTAGCTCTTGATAGATGTTAAATAGGCTTGGTAAAGGGAGTAACAGCTAGGGTCAGAAACTTAATGGTTTTGTTTGGCAACTCCAGCAGGCCTAGACTATGTACCAGCAAAAAATCCTCTAAATCCAGCTGCTAAAATCCTCTTCCACACACAGGCCATCTTTATGCAACAAACATGGCCTTATTCTATGTGGATTCTTGTCCTCAACTCCTTATCCCTTTCCTTTATCTTACTTTGCTGACCAAGATGATAATTTTCCCCTCCTTTCAGATGGTATTTCTCGCTCTTAAAATCAATCATCACCTTATTCTGAGGCTACTGCACTCCAGATCATTGTTCCCTTCTTCAAGTTCCTACTAAAATTTCACTTGTAGCTAGACAGATCCAGTATTTCTGATAAAACATAAACCTTCCTACTTGCTTTGTGACGTTCTTGCTACTTTTGCTTTTTGTGATGTTCTGCCATTCTTCCCCGTAATCTTTTCCCAATTCCTGTTTGTTGGTATTTATTATGCTGTGCACTATGAATGGATCACTGCCTGTTTTTATCTTCTCAATCTTTTTCAATCCCTCCATATCCTCTTCTTTCCTTATAGATATCACTCCCTGAAATCCGACTTCTGCCTACATAATCTTTCAGAATTGTTAAATCCTCATTAAAAAATCACACATATTTGCAGAATACCATCAACTACAACAAAATCACATTTAGGTATATACACAACACTCCTTGCACACTGTCAAAGCAAGAACATACAGAAACTTAAAACATGGTACTTTTATCTTCTTCAAGGCAGAGTTGCCACTCCAGAACAAGCCTTTACCCCTTCAATGAAACAGCCTTAAAACATTGTTCACAAGAGGCCCACTGACACAGGGGAGAAGAAGAAATTTTAAGGTTGAAACCAAAACCCCTAAATGCAAGTGAAATTGTCTCAAGGTCCCAGCGCTGCAAGTCACTACATAGAGAGCTCCAGGATTGTCGAGTGATGTGCTTGAGCGCCCTCAGGGACAAGAGGTCACAGGAGTCAGTGGGAAACCCAAAATCTGGACTATTGCCCAGAAAACAAAACACAGGCAGATTCAATATGCAAGAGGGAAAAAAACCCTGCAACACCACCAAAAAAAAAAACCAAACAAACCACCAAAGTAAAACCCCAACAAATGAATTATACAGTGCCTACAACAAAGAAAGCAGAGCCTGCTAACCTTCTCGTAAGCTGTGGTATGAATCCTGGTATGTGCTTGAACAGCTCTTCCCTTGCTTTGACACAGTCTCTGCAAGCGGCACAATCCCGACATAGGCAGGCTGAAGTGTCTTGGCTTTATCCAACATATTACAGGAAATCCCTGGACCTGAAGGTGGATTCTGTAACACGGGAGGCGTCCAGGCAAGTGGAAGGGGTGCTTAATCCTCACAAGAGACCCAACTGCAATCCCTCTCTACCAGGTTTCGGTCACTGCACCAAGCAGTAGAGCAGAAAAAAAATCAGTTTACTGCTAGATTCCAAGGCTGTGCTTGCATCAGTACAAAGAGGCTCTGCAGGCAGAGGCAAACCCTGACAGCCAACATCTAAAGATTAAAACCAGCAAGGCTCTTGGCAAAATTTTCGTCCTACGATCTCAAAGCTCAGACAGAAGCTTCACTGTTTCAGCAAGCAGCTATAAGCATTCGGGCACCCAGTATGCAGAGCACTGCTTATCAACAGATGCGTGGACTTCTTTGTGGGGCCACTTGCAGTAACAGCCAACCTCATTCACCCAAAATAGTGAACAGTTGGTTTCTCTACTCACACTGCAGACACCTGCCAGACAGGCAATATCATGTGATTGAGCAGTACCCTCTCTCCCCCTGCACCTCCCGACTGTAAGCACGCTGTGCACACAGCTAGGAGAATACCCCCTCTCCGAGTGCAGAAGCCATGTGTTTTTTCTCCCTTCTTGCTTAAACCCTTAAAACCAAGAGTTTTAGCTGTGGAGAAAGCTACACTGGTAAGTCAAGAAACAGTCTTCATATGCATTTGCCCTGAGACCACACACAGGTAACAGCAGGCTACTTCTGTGCAAGCACATATTCTCATCCCCTCTTCCCTTAAATCCTTTCTCCCAGCCTAGTAGAAACCTGAAGATAATCTGCAGCCCAAAATCAATAACCCTCTACTGCAAGCACTAGAACTTCAGAATCCATGCTTGCATGGGTGCAGCCACCTCATCTTGAGCATATTTCATGTGCATCATGAACAGATGCCACGTGGCTGACAAATGTTGGTTATACACACAGCCCAGCATGGTACTGGAATTGGAAGTGGCCAGGGAAAGACATGTTCCATCTGAGCAACAACCAGGAGGTACCCTCATCAGTACAGCTGGTAGCTTTGCTGGTTTTTGATTTTGCTAAGCAGGAGAAATTTAATCATAAATCATAAGAGGTGCAATAAAGTCTGGGGTAAAAAAAATAAAAAAATAAAAAAAGGAGAGTTGTCCAATGATTACACATACCTTAAAAAAAAAAAAAAGTATTCTTGTTATCTTTCCAGAAAAAAAAAAAAAAAAGATGAATAGTAATCAGTGTCATCCTACACACCTGAAACAAAGATAACCACACGGACATTACAAAAATAAAAAGATGAATACTCTAAAAACTACAGGAACAGTTTCCAATTCATATTCTGTTCCCATCGCAAGCAAGATAAAATTTTCTCATTTCCAAACATTTAGAGAGGTATTCAAGCCATTTTATAAAGCAAGGCTGGAATTACAATCAGGGGAAAAATGTCTCTAATAATGAACCTAATATCTAAGAAAAGTAGCGTTCAACCAAATACTAGATGGGATCAGTGACAGTTCTGAGTACTTTCAACAGTACTCTTCTTATTTTGAAATGTTCAGCTTTCACCCAGGAAGGAATCCAAATTCCAATGTTCCAGTGAGTAAAAAAATACCTTTGGTGATAATATAAAGCTCTGCAATTGCACTACTCCTGAATTATCACCATATACTCAACAGAAATTTTCATCTTAATTTTAGCATTTGTAAAAGCCAAGTGAAGGTTCAGTCTCACAGTGAACTTTAGCCAATAAGGTCAAATTACTGTATAAATAGAAAAGATTGTTTTTGCGTGTGCATTAGCAGTCACTGTGGAGAGCTGCCTTGGGAAACAGACCCAGCACACCACAAGAGTTCTAAAGACAGGATGAAGAAAATAAAGAAATATATTGTCCCCCTTTCAGCAGCAACACAATACTGCACATTGAATCAGGCCTGATACTCTGAGCAGAGAGGTCCCATAACTAATAACTAAAGAAAAATTGTCCGGTGTCAGACCCTGTTCTACTTTTCCTGACATGCAGTATACCATCTGGATGGTAAAAGGACAAGATTCAGCTACAGAGGTCAGAGCCTACTATTATTTTGCCAACCGGGGCCTCTAAGTTAGCAGGTCACTACAGCATACAAAACCTGAGAAACATGAGCTAGCTGATCATCCAGCAAACCTGCCAATACTCAGGTATTGCCAAAACAATGCCCTAAGACATTGTCCAAGTTCTGATGAAGAAAACTTTAAGAACTGATGAAGATCAGATTCTTTCAATATATTATTGCAGAGTTGCAGATATGTACACAGATACACCTTTATTTTTTCCTATGCAGAAAACAGCTTGGATAGAAAAACACTTGACTGGCTCAATGGTAATTAGGTAAATCTTTTATTTGCTGAGAAAGATATTCTAAAATTTTGTCTTACGCTATCAAATTTGTCCCACAGCATTATTTAGTGTTCTAAAAGAAGAAGTAATTATCCAAATTATCTGGGCCAGCACTCCAAAGAGGACATGGATAATGTCCCCATGCTGTAAGAAGATAAACTCCAAAGAGTCTAGATTGGAGGATACTTTCAACACACAAGCAAGCACTTGTGGGGTTCCTCCTTGCAAAGAGATCCTCTTTGCCTCTTAAGAGATAAGTAAAGGCCAAGAGCAACCTGTCTTGTACAAAACACTGATATAATTTTCACTTCATAAACATAAAAAAAGCTTTTAAAAGTTTGATTTGTTTTACTGGGTCCTGATATACTGGTAAGAGACTGAAAGTCTGATCAGCAATCCCATCAGGAATCCCTTGTAAGAACAAGTAACTTTGACAGTTACTCTGGAAATCAGCAGGGTAGACTGGAAAACCCATTTCACAGCAGAGGAAGTATTTCAACAACAGTTTCACTTGCTTAACTATTCCAGAAAAGTAGGATTGACCCCATTGATACATGCACAACATTCAGTGTCTTGCACAACTTTTACCCTGGAATTGGCAGAAGCGCTGTTGGCAAAACAATCACCTTTACCAAGTGGACCCAAGTATTTACCACAGATTTCTCATCTGAAAATCATCAGGCCCAATTGTCATAATCTATCCATAAGACTTCAGTTGAGCTGTACATCCTTTGACTTTCACATGTGAAATGAGATGAAGAATGTGGGGATGTATTCTTCCTCAAGATGCTGTATTGGGTGCATGCACGGCTTGCACAGATACAGCTGCTCAAAGTAGTGAGTAGGTAGTGGTATCTCCAATACACACAAATTTTAATGAATTCATTTATCTTGTATATTTTATCTCTTAATTATCTCTTAATTTATCTTGTATCTTTCTATCTTCAGAAGCCAAGGGAAGGGAGAGAGGGACCACACCAATCTTGACATAGGGTAGACCTTGGATGAGCTCAGCTGTAACACAAAACTGCATCATTAGTTTCTTTCCCCAAAAAAATACTGCATTTTAAAATTCAAATTATGAAGCAGATATAAAATGTGCTCATAATCTCCACCACCACATTCAAATGTTCATTTTTCTCCTCCTTTCACCCCCAGTCCTCTCTGCAGCTCAATGCAGGTTCTCCTCTTTCCCCCAGTAATAATGTTCTCACAGGACACAACGCCTGCAATGATCTGCATGCACAAAATGTACTGATGAAATATAAACAATATACTGCTAAAAACTTGCAAGCATCTGCAAAATATGTTCATTTGGGCAGCATGAGAGAGATCTCAGCCAAGGTCTAAGCCAGATGAATCCTAAGAAAGAAGTATGAGCCCATTACCTTTGAAGATCTGTCTGAGATTTCTAGCAAGGAGACAAAAGCTGGGAAAATAACAGAATGCTGCACTACATCACTGTAAAGCTTTGATGTCTTACACCTCAATTCATTTTATACTTCAAAATAAACACAGACTGCACACTGACACGTGTTGCTTCTTTCTCCACTAGGGATCACATCTATGTAATGTGAGTTCCCTGTGGACATTCCCAGGATCCACCAACAGTGCCTCCCACCAACAATGACCTTTAGGAAGAGGAAGAAAAGTGAGGCTGGGAGCACCGTACATTTTTGCTTCTCCAGTTCTCAGGAAGAGCCTGAAATTTACCTTTTCAACCAGCTGGTGACAGCTAGTGCTGCCATTCAGCATTCAGAAAACTCCTAGATATGACAAGTAGCCAAAGCTAAACCACCATGCAGATGTAAAAATAGGTCACAGCAGTAGGAACCGTGCTGGGAACCTGGACTTTTGTTGTAGCTTTTGAGCCGCTCTTCAGTCCTCCAACCCACTCTGGGATATACCACCACCCCTGCTTTTGGCAAGTTGGTTGTCATTGAGCTGTAATTACTGTGAGTTGAAAGTATAAAAATAGCTGCTGCACAGGGTGGAAAACCTATCAGATGATGTCAAGGCGAGTTTTGAGCCATCCCTTCCCCCCACCTCCCCCCCTCCACTTCCCTTCCTATGTCACTTTCTCATTACCTCACTGTCTCTAATTCTGAAAGTGCTTCTCTCTGCATCTTTCAGCTGTCAAAGTGAACTTTACACAGCAGCTAGAGCCAAATCAACCCCCAGCCCATATATAAACTCTGCCACCCACTCCATTCCTTGGGATTCAGCCAAGATGTCAGTTTGCCTTTCCCTGAAAACACAGAGCACATGAAATCCTCGATCCCTATCTGCAAAACACTGGACCAAGAAGAATCAGTTCAGCCCAAGGAATGCAACTCTGATCTGCATTTGATTAACTCCATAGATAAGCAGTTTCCAACCAGCAAGGCAAGTCAACATGGTAAGTGAGGTGTGGAAAGACAGCAGCAGCAATCTCAGCCCCCTCTGCTAACAATGAGTAACTCAGCCCTGCCTCTCTCCCAGGCTCTGCAGACCTGAGGAGCAAAGCGTAGCACAACAAAGCCAAAACTTGATTTTCCCACCTCTCCCCACCCCAGATCAGGAGCTGAGGTGTCTGTAGTGCAGAGACTCCAGAAATATTACTACAAGGGCTGAAAAGAGAGAAAAGAGAGAGGAAGGGAAGCAAAGATGTTGGTCCATTTATGGACCATGCCTCTCCTCCTTTCTCCCTCCAGGAGCCACTGCACAGAGCAAGCTAGGTGTGATAAAGAGAAGGAAATGGTCCAGAGGTCTCTAATACTCTAGATCATGGGAAAACAAAACCTTTATGCAGCACATGCTCCAGATACTACCACATGTGAGGGTAAACATCTGCTCAGAAGGTGTCACCTATGCAGCCAAAGAAAATGATGCAACTTTTAAAGACAAGTTGGTTAATTTAGCTGGATTTTCTTCAGAAAACCACTGACAGCAGTTCTGTCAATTCTGTGCTCTAAAAAGTTTGCATATAGACTCCTTGACTACAAAAAGGTGTTGCCTGAGTAGAGATTTCTAGCCCAGAGAAGAAGAAATGATGGATTTCTCTGACCAAAGCAGCGGAAGGACACTGTCCATGGCAGAAAACTTCACAGCAGAGGGTAGAACAAAAGCAGAGGGATTAAGAGAAAGAAGTTTTATAACCAGTTCCCAAACAACTACAGCATGTTACAGTGCATGTAAGCCCAACAAAAACAAGCAAGTAAATTAAAAACACATATCCAAGCACATCTTATTTGTTATTTTTACCATTTTGGTTGATAAATTCTGGTTAGATGCAAACACTGTTGCATACTTCTTCATAGTTCAAAGTTACTAGTCCTTCTTCAAATTACCACCCCATTGTGAGCCCCCAGAACTGGTTGTATGAATGCTCTCACTCTGTTCCAGTGCAAAGTTAGAAAGATTAGCTCAAATTACTTTGGCTAAGCCAATGAGCTTCATAGTGAGAGCTCACATGAAGAACCTCATCTTAAATGTGGGGTTTGTATCTCCAGTGGAAGGCCTTAACTGAGAGTGGCTCCAGCTAGAATGACAACAGAATTCCATATATTCCCTTAGTTTAGCTATTACCCATCTTGCTCTAAAATAATTACTAAGACCAAAGGAAGTACCAGTTCCTTGCTCTTACCTAAGAGGAATAGTTTACTTGTTACAAAAGAATCGGAGGTTTCAAGCCAGACTCAGTCACTCAAGGTTCAAGTTAAAATCGTTTTTATCAGCCTTCCTGCCTACAGTTGATCTGCTAATTCACCCACATGCTCACCAAATAACTAACTTTTCCAGGGGGAGGTAGATGTGCTTACACAGGTGCAGGCGTGCATTTCCCCACCCCCACCACTGCACAAAGGCAGGAACACTCAGAGGTTCCAGGAATCACACACACAGAATCACAGAGAGTTGGAAGGCACCCACAAGGAGCATCAAGTCCAAGCACCAAGTGAACGGCACTGACGTGAGTATACGCTGTGACCAGTGGAGAACACTGAGCACAAGACTTTTCAAAACATTTCAAAACATTTCCTCTTACAGATATTCCAGACTGCAATTTAAACCACTACGAACAAGTGAAAACAGCAAAGTCCAAAACATTTGGTTTTGCTCTCAAGAGCAGAAAAACAGAGGAAGTTCTGGCTGCCAGATCAAGTGGGTTAGTGAGCAGGATAGAGTGGAAAAGGAAGCAATTTGAATTTGTCATAAAACAGCAAATTGTTTTTAGGAGGGAGTAACTGGGAAAGGACGGGAGGAAGATACCCTTCCCCTCATGTTAAGGCATGTCTAAGAGTTTGAGAAGTTATGTCACTAATTCCTGTGGTTGTAGAGCAAAAGATATCCTGCACTTCTCTCTCCCACATCCTTTAAACATCTGGCAATAAAAGGTTTCTTCTCTATCAAACCCTCCTACTTATTGCACAAGAGGGTTACCTGCAAACTCTTGGAAAATGCACTCTATTTTTAAAGTACCTAAACAAGAGAGGAAACAGCCAGGCTGTACTCTGTGTTCACACGCTGCTTGTGGAAGGATTAGAAAACCCTTCATTTACTTCTCAGCTTATACTAGCAGAATTGCTACTAGGTGAACTTTCAGTACAGGATTGTGCTTTTTGCCCAGGAAACTACTTCCTTCTCCGAACACATTGGTTACACATGGGCAGTAAAAACATTCTTGAGGCTCAATATGACCATTATTCTTGATTAATCTGATACAGAATTACAATCTCAGAACCTAGATAGTTATTAAAAGTTATCTTCCCCTTATGGTTGCAGAGGATTTCTTCAGAACTTATAAAACTTCACTAATGGAGATATAATTCTAAAAAGGCCATAAATCACCCCATTCATTTAATAAGTTAGTAGACAACCCTAATAATTTTAGATGTGGGGTTTTTTCAACTCTTAACTTCTTCTCTAAAAGCAGTTCAAGTCCCTTGTCACAATTGGGTAGTAGTGGAGGCTTGGTTGAGGTAAAGTAGGAGACCAAGTTTTATGATACCTCTAAACCAACTCAGCTGCCACTAAAAGCAGTAATCTCCTTTCCCCTCACCATGGATGCTTATTTCACCTCACAGTAGAAAACTGCTATTGTCAGGATTATTTGAGATAGGAAATAAATTTCTCTTTATAATGTAAAATTCAGTTCCTGCATTCCTCAGCAAATCTATAAATCACCTCCATCAGTGTTCAAACTCCTCCTTTAGTGCTGAAATTCTGGATGTATCAATGCAAATCTCAAGCTCTCATGGTGGCTTCAACAACTGAATTTGTTTCCAATATAAAAATGTATAGTGTGTTTGAGTTTTAATCTATAGCTACAACACAAAATGTCAAGGCACACAACCATTATATGGTTAAACTCATGGTATGGACATACTGATCCTGGACTTACAAGGTCTTGTATGGATTCATCCCCCCTCTACACGTGCCGACCCTTTCAGACCTTTAGTGAAGCATAAAGCACAAATCCCAAAAAGGGGAGAATTTTAGACTAGACTTGGCATAGTTTTTACCTGGATGCTGCTAAATTACTCAGCTTTTCATTAGCAGGAAAAGTATTCTTGTCATGCTGTGGTGGAAGAAGTCCTTTAATGCTTTCACGGGACTCACTTGCCCATCACTTTAGGAAGGTGCAGTTTTGACAGTACTACCAGTCCTTCTCCATAAATTACATTTTTAAGTGAATCCTTTTCTGTATCAACCAAATTATAGGTTTACTTTCCTTTATTTAAAGGGAGCAGGGGCAAAGATACAGGCCTCCTTTGCAAGGAGCGAGATTACTCTTAAAACAAATTTTATCTTATGTTCAGGATTTCTGGTAATGTCAGCTATGAAAGCAAAGAAAAAAGGCAAGTAACTGTGAGAGGGTGCATCCTCTTCCCAGCAAAACCTGCCAAATCTTAGGAGTTTTAATAACCAACTGGCCTAAAAGCATTGGAAGGCACATAGCCTAAGTGCTTATAACTGTAAAGATAAGTGTGCTTGGAACATGATGTTCTGATTCCAACATCAGCTTTCTGTTCTGCTTGCCTATTCCTAAAATCTTTAAGTTCACGTGAAACAATATGCAGAGAAGTCTCTTCAGTCACAATTTTCCATAAGCTGCCTCACACCCCTTTGAGATTTTCCTTTCTTGCTTTCATATAAGTTACCAGAACTTATCAATCAGAACCTCATATTCACAGATTCTAATCAATTTAAATACATTAAAAAAAAACTTTTGGTTGAATAAACTAGGTTAAAACAAGTAGAGAGATTTACATATAACAGAGTCTGTGTGTCAGAAATGGAATTCTGTGTAAAACCTGTGTATCCCTCCTTTCCTTGGCTACCAAATCCATTTTATGAACCCAGACATAAGAGAGGGACCATTAAGGTGGGTCTGCATAAAAGCAAACAGGTGGAGGATCTAACTGAATAGACAAACATGCAAAAGAAGATGATATGTTTTTTACATGGCTGCCAGTTGTTATGATCTGGCAGGACTTGGCTTCTCACTGCTGATACATCTAGCAGCCGGCTCAACAGAAGTCACTTATGAACAAACTCTTTAAAACAAAATCAATTTTAACAGCACAGACACTGCCATATGCTTACTTTTAGCAACTATGCTATAGTAAGGCCAGAACTGACTATGAACTCACAATTCTTTCCTATCAAAAAATATTTTTCCCTGGGGCACCACAGCAAATCTGTCTTCAGGTTCCAGCTACAGAGAGACAGACCTGGTGTAAGGGAGGAGAGCAGTGGATGTTGTCTGCCCTGACTCAGTGAGGTTTTGACTCTGCCTCCTGTGAGACCCTCACGGAGAAGCTGATGAAGTCTGAGTCAGATGAGGAGACTGTGAGATGGACTGGAAACTGATTGGCCAAGCCCAGAGGGTACATCAGCACACACTGGGGGCTGAGTGGCTGCAAAGCACTTTGGCAGAAAAGGGCTGGGGGAACCCACTGGACACCAAGTTGAACATGAGACAGTGATGTACCCTTGGACAAAGAAGGCTAAGGAAGGCATCCTTGGCTGCATTAGGAGGAATGTTCCCAACAGATCAAGGGAGGTGATCCTACTCTGCTCAGCCCTGATGAGGCCACAGCTGGAGTGCTGGCTCAAGCTCTGAGGTCCCCAGTACAGGAGCACCATGGCCATACTAGAGATCTTATCCATCTAAAAACCTGAAGAAATGGTACAAAGAACACAGAGCCAGACTCCTCTCAAATGGTGCCCAGTGACAGGGTCAGAATCAATGGGCACAACTGAAACACAGGAGGTTCCTTACAAACATCAGGAAAGAATTTTTTTACTGTGAGAGCAACCGAGCACTGGCACAGTCTGCCCAGAGAGGTTGTGAATCTCCATCTATCTATGGAGATACTCAAAAGTCATCTGAACACAGTCCTAGGCAACTGGCTCTAGGGGAACCTACTTGAGCAGGGGGGTTGGGGAAGATGACATTCCAACTTCAACCATTCTGTGAGAGATGTGTAACCACCCTTCTGCCAGCGACTTGTTTGTCCATTCATGGATATGTAGCAACTTCAGAGTAAAATCAAAGCAGATTCTAACATGACAAACCTCATACTGGAGAAGTGCACATATTTTCAATATTCTCCTAAGAATCACTCACTTCTAATTTAATTCTTAATATTTTGAGTCTATCTGCACCATATATTATTCTTTGCTGGCCAAACTTTTCTGTCTCTTGGAGTTACTACCCAGCCACTGCCACCATTTATCCATGACCTAGAGTTCAGTAGTTTTCTCACCCTACTTACAATTTCAGAGTCGAAACTGTTTATCTGCTTCCTCAGCTTCACTGCTCAGTACAGAGTTTAAGTGATATTGCCCAAGCCAGATGAAATCATCTAGCATTATGCTCTCATCATTCCTTCTTTTTGAGGGCTCTAGGTTTCATAAGAAAGTTCCATGAGTTAATTAGGGTCACTGATCCATCAGAAAAGTATGGGGGCTTTAATGGCCTTGTTTTCAAAAGTGAATTAGACTCCTCACAGGAAAATCCAATTGTCCAGGCTAGCTGGGACTGAGCAGCAGATGCACTGAGCTGCTGCAAAAGAGGAGTGAAGGAAAGTACAGCCCTTTCCCCTCCCTTACACTGGTCATGACAAATCATTGGGACAAATCATTTAAACTGTTTCATGTTATTTCACCCTTGAGACAAGCTTCTTCATTTTAGTTTCAATTTAGTTTCCTTATTTTAGTTTACCATAAAGATATTGGGTCCCAAGAGACAGAGCTGCCACATTTCTGTTTGGAATATCTTGAAGACAAACATACAGGCATGTATTGTGTATAGACAGCCAGAGCCTGTGAAATAAAATCAACACTCTGTGGGCACATCAGGATTACTCTTTGTACTACAAGCACACTAGATACTTAATTAGCACAAGCACAACAGTTTCATGATATGTCAGATTTATTATGATTATGCTGCAGAAATGTTTGGGATTTCTGAATGTCTTCTTCCCTCTCAGTTAATGGAGCGTAGTTGAAGCAGGGCAACCAGACATCTGGAAATTCTGCAGAAGTGTTAGAAGAACCCTCATGGTCCAGCATGGGGGAGGAGGCAGAAGGAAAAAAATGGAAAGTCTGGGAAAATAAGACATATACAAGAAAGCAGTATCTGCTATTAAATCAATCCCCTGGAAATAAAGTTCCCATCACAATTTAGGCCCCTGGCTCTCCACAACCAACTTCTGTTACAGGAATAAAATTATGCACAGCCCGCCTCCTGATACAAGTTAGAAAGAAGTACTCAAGTACTTGACAACGCCAGAATTAAGATCTTAGGACATTTTTCTCCACTAAGTCCTCCCACACTTTTCCGTTTTCTGCTCCCAGCTCTTCTCTTCCCCTCAATCAGTTACTCACCATTTTTCACTGAAGAAATTATCTTCCCCCCTGCTAACTCTCCAAATTAGTTGCTACTCAAAATTCTAAATCAAGCTCTGCAATCTCCTGTCCCAATTAAATCAAAGGAAAGAGTAGTTCGCATAAATAACATTTTCAAGATCCAGTTTTAGCTTCTAGATTTTGCAGCAAAGTTTCCAGTCCTGCTTCAGGGCCAGAAGGTTAAACATTTCTCAATGACGCAGGCTCCCTTAGCAAGAGAGAGATGAGGAAGGGGTCCAAAAAAACCTCATTCCTCCCAGGCACTAAATCAACAACCACAGCAAACAGTGACTGCCTCTCTCCAAGGAAAACTGGGAGGAGTGGAGCAGTCTCTTATTATAAGCAGCCACTTTGTCTGTCACCATAATGCAAAGGCCCAGTACAAAGAGAAGAAGAAAAATAAGCATAAGAAAAGAACAACAAATTGTAAAAAATCCTAGAATGGAGATTTTATATTGTGCACTATCTAGAAATCATAATAAATTAAAAAGCAAACAAACTTAAATTCTGTAGAGCACTGCAAGTCTGTTGAAAGTTGCTGTTCTTTTCTGGTCCATTTAAAGTTGCCAGTAAATTTCTACCTTAAACTTAAAAGATGCTTTGACTTTTAAATGGGCTGAAATTTTTCGTGCCTGAGACACCACTTTTCATACACTGCATATTCCAGAATCTCATTAATCTCTCCATTTTCACAGTAAGATTAACAATAGCAGATTTTCCAAAAGGAGTCTACTAATCTGGATTTGTTCTTACTTACTTAGAGGTAACATGAAATCAGCAAAGCTATATTGAAAAGTTCTTTCTATTTCAGTTTTAGTAAAAGAACATTGAAGTCTCTAAGCTTTGGGAACGTTTTGCAGTAAGTCAAGCTCAAAGTACTTTCTGAACCAAATGTTTTGGGAGTTGCAATTTTTCGTCAAGTGTCACACAGTAACTTTAATAAATCAAAACCACTCAATATATTTTTGAAAGGCATATATTTGAGTCGACATCAGTGAATACAAAGTCCAAATCTCAAACCTTGAAAAACATAGACAAGGAACAACAGCTTCAATAAGAGTATCTCCAGAAAAATTAAAAAGAAAAAAAAATTTAAAAAAAATCTCCTCAAGGTCATTTATGTTTACAGACTGATCAAACCTGCTTGTGCTTCACTGGAAGCCACAGCTTCTTTATTTGGGATACACTCATTTTTGAGGCAAAACAATCAGGGCAAAGAAAATGAAAGACTACAAAAAACTACAAATACATTTCTCAACCTACTTTTCACATGGGATAATTAAATAAGTTCATATCCTGTTGGGGATCCAATGCTGTGCACAATGCCTGGGAACCATCATTAACATTAGGTAGAGGATCTGATTTAAAATAAGCACCACTACAGAAAGATACAAAAAAAACTATAAAGCAGGTCACATTAACAGATACTATTTTAGCACTTGCCTACTTTAAGAATATTGTAACTAAATGAAGCTTCTTCTAGGGAGACTATTTTGCCTGCATTAAGGTTTGTATCAGTTTAACTACAAGATGTTATTTGCACTGAAAGCAAATGTTGAAAACCAGAAGATTTTTAACCAAAGAGAGAAATTCTAGGACAGCTTTCCAGTATGAGTGTGAAATCTAACACTTTCTGAAGTAGTGCTCAATAAATTTATGTAGGGGACTATACGACCAGATTACTTGCAGCAGGAGGGGAGGGGGCTCTGCAACCCTAAAGAGTAATTCCACTTCAGTTGCTTTATGACTTCTTACCTACCTAAACGATTGCTAAATTATACAGCATTCTTAAACCACACTAAGGTTAATCACAAAAGGGAGTTGTGCCAATGTAATTAAACCAGTTTTCTATATTGATTTTGATAGTAAAATTCTCTTGACAAAGAAATTGAGGGGAAAGGGTGGCAATATTTTTTCTATTAAGATAAAGGTTCTAGTTTCACGTCCATAAAGCAGGGAGGCCACAAATGAAACACCAGACAGCCTCAGGACAACCAGCTGAGGTTTCTCCATTTAAAAAGACGATCTGGAAGAAGTGCCAGTCTCTCCTTGGAAGAACCCTAAGGTCACAACAGCAGAGGGTGCTGTAAGTCTGAACTGAGGTGCAGCAGCTCAGCAGCAAGGAGAATCTAGATGCAACATGAAGCTGTAGGCTACTTCCGATTATGGGGTGGGTTTTTTGTCAGGTTTTTTTGTTTGGTTTTGGAGGTTTTTTTGGTGCTACAGAAGTCATTTGAGACTGGTAAAAGCATTGATACAAAATTTATTTACAGTAGTTTCCACATAACATCAAGCAATAACATCAGAGACAATTTCAAAATATCAGCAGTCACCTATAATCCCTACCATTGATCTATACAGCTCTGGGCACACATTAGAACATTAGAGATTGATTCACATTGATGCTTAGACATAAAAAAAATGTGTTTTAATGCCTACAATCAAAATATAGAGTGGACTTGGATCCCATTTTTAAAAAAAAATAAAAATCTTGATTATAAACACTAATGCAATTTTTTGCTATCACACAGGCATGGAAACTTGAGCACTTTGTTAAACATTAGTCATCTCTTTAATCTGGCAAACACTGGATAGCAAGGAGTCACCAGGTAACTGCGAGACAGAACGGATGTGCGTCTGCTGTGTATCCCTTTAGGCAAAGAACATGGTGTAATCATCATACCAGTTTAGAGAGACTCAGCATAGCACACGTTCAGATATTAATCCAGAACCTAAGTTAGTGGCAGGCCACAAAGATGACTATGATCTGCCTGAGCCACAAAGATAGGAAATTATCAGTCTGAGGCTATATACATAATCAATAATAATTCCTACACAATTGTGCCTAAAAGCCCCAAATAAAAACTTGATTAAAGTAATCCTTTTTTATTTCATTTTTCCAATGCACTTGAACTATGTTCCTAAAGAAAAGCTGATTCATATTCATTATGTAAATGAGTGTGTAAGTCACAGAGTATGATGACAACAACTAAACAGGGCCCGTTATACATAATGCATTAATTTCACAGAAAGGAAGAGACTGTTTTGATTACAGTTAGAACATATAAAACCTGGCATGACTTTACATGCATTTTAAACCTTCATTTTGTTTTTAATAACAATTGATGAATGATACAGAAAATTGCAGTGTGATGATGACAATCTTACTGTGTACACTGGAAACTGTTTAAAACAGTTTCCACACACACCCCTAAAGTTAATTCCCAGAAGCTGTATTTTAAAGTAAACTGGAGCCATAAGAAGGGTTATGAGACAAAGCAGTCAATGAATAATCATTTTGTGTCTACCACATTTTTACTGTTTTAGAACAAGTGCAGCCTTGTCTGTGCCCCCCTGCAAGTTGATCTTAGTTCACAGACTGGATAAGGGCAAAAAGCTGCTGGAGGATTCTCTTTCCCTATTCTCTCTTTCTCAACCTATAGGGTATCACTTGCTGTATAAAAAGAATAAACAGAGTGTTCTCAAAGTAGATGGAGAAAAAAAAATATTCTTTTCAAAAGATGATTTAATGCTTCAACAAATACTTATTACACGGTTAAAGAAACTTCCAGGAGTTTCTTATTTAAATTTAAGGTTGTCAGTAGAAATAGATACTGCTCAACTAAATGATTATCATGAGTACTTTTTATTGTAGACTGTCACTCTTGACACCAAAAAAAAAGGAAAAAAGAAAAGCATCCTCTATATATTTAGTTTCAGTACAACCTTTTACTCTGGTTTGACTATCACAACCACACTGTGATTTGCTTACTCAGTTGTTAATCACAGGGATAACAGGTAGCAAAAGGTTCTGTTCAGATCTTTCATTAATGGCATAACTCACTAATGTGCAGCTTACAGCTGTGCACTCCTTTCTCCATGTCTTATAACAGCCAACCCAGAACTCTGGGCAGTTTTGTAGCTCCAGCACAAAAATTTCCATATTTAAAGCTGACTTCAGGAACATCCCATTTCTTGCTTCGGAAAGAATTCCCACTGCATGATGACGATGAAGCTCACATAACTCTGTTCAGTCTTTGAATCACATGCAGGATTCTGGTTAAAAGCCAGTGGAGGGTCATTTTATCACTACTCAGAATATACACACCCGGGGAGCTGCACCAGTACCGGGGGAACTCTTTACACTTCCCAGGAACTTGCTACCTAGATACAAAACGTTACACTTCCACATGCCACCGATTCCACATAGAAATCAAAAGTTCTATTTTTAAAGTGGTGATGATGCATACTATAGAGCCAGGAATGTTCTTCCCTCAGCTCCACCCTCCATTCAAAACCAAAATTCCAATTGTCTTGATTCAAGAACTCATTGCAATCTTGAAATTCCAAGTTGGAGGGAAGGGGGGAAGAAAGGAGAAGAAAAATAAAAGTTCTATACTTGAACAATGCAAAATGCAAAAAACCTCACAACTAGAAAAATCTTTCATTAGAAAATGAAAACAATAGCAAGGAAAAAGAGTCCTTGTAACTGGTTCTTGAAAAAGACAGGATGAAATTAGAAGGCATTTTACTGCTTCAATGAAAGGTCATTCCTCATGTACTAAAAGCCAATACTGAATTTTAAATTTATTTAAAACGGGAATGAAAACACCAACCACAAACTGCAGCTCTGACATTTGTCACTCCTGAAAGAGCTGACAAAGGGACGTGTTCCTTCTAAGAATACACAGATATACTCTCTGTCCCCTTTCTTCCCATTAAAAGCAGTTCAGCAGCTGACATCCCTAAAGCATTTCAACTTAAATCCTGTAAAGAGGGAAGAAAAATAGTCTAGGAGTTGTGGTTTCAAAGAAAGAATGAAGGGATCAGCACTGTTTTTTCCTAAATTGAATTTAATATGTCCCTAATCTGCTAAAGCAGCTCAAAAACCCAACTTTTCCCCAGAAAATGAGAGAAGTTTTGCATTTGATTCAAAATGACACTAATTTTTAGCTAAAAGAATTGCTCCTTTTTCAGAACCAGTTGGATGCAAAGCAAATTAGACCACAGAAGTCAAGTTTTATCCATGACAGAGAACTAAATTATTTCTGTGCTCATTTACAGTGCTGACTTCAAAACAGCTCTTCTTTTGTTCTCTAAATATGCAAGGAAAAACCCCTCTTGTTCATCTGAACCAAACTTCTGACAGTTTAGAACCACCTGCTCCTAGGTTTGCATACCTGCCTTGATATCTAATAGACTTTAAGATTTTTTTTTCAGCAGGTCAACAGAACAAACATATCAAACCCCAAAGATGCTATCCAATAGAATACCCTATGCTGAACAATCTTAATTTTTTTCAGTATACTCATGGAAAGAAGATTAAAATGGGATGATTACTAACATTCAAGATATACCAAGACAGTGCAAACAACAGTGTTGTGCCTTGTAACAAACCAAAGCTACCCAGAACAGTAAACAAAGGTTTTAAGTAGAGCAAAACCATAAGGAAATAGAATTCATTAACAGAAGCAGCCATTTGGCCAAGTGCTAATATTCATTAATTCTGGCAATGCACTGTTAGACTCTACATGACCCTAAGTGGCCAAAACACTTATCCACCCATGCAAAACATCAGGAAAAAAAAAGTCTGAAATTTAGGGTTTCTCTCTGGCTCATTGCACCTCTGTATGCGTACTATACACGCACTTCTGCCCAGCTACCTGCTAGAAGCTGTAAAAAGGAATTTGTGACAAAACCAAATAAAATTAAAAAGAAAATGAAATTATATTTGAAAATTTGTTATTTAAACACAGAACTTCTATATAGAGGCCAGCAGCACACCCAAGACTCCTGAGATTTCCCCCAGTTGCATGAGTCCCTCATATGGCTGTTTAGAAACACTTAAGTGTTACTAAATTCTAGTCTGTGTCCAAAAGAAAGTATGTTTCTAGCACTCTTGCCTGTCCATTAAAAAAAAAGGAAAAAAAAAAATAATATTGATGACTCATTCCTTCAGTGGCCAGTCTGTTACAAAGCCAGGTAACAACAAAACCTATTTAGTCCATATCCTGACTGAACACTGACCAACAGCAAAAGAATTCACAAGATCTCTATAAGGGATAATTAGATAATGACACAAATAACAAAAAGGCTTCAGGGGAACAAAAAAAAAAATAGCTACATAGGGAGATTAGGTAGAAGTAGATAATGGGAAGGAAACAGCAAGCTTTTGGAATCTACAAATAAATATAAAGAAAACAAATTATTCAGATGCTGAAAGAGTCAAGGAAGCAAAAAAGACCAAGTAACTCTTGGAGAAGAAACCCTAAAGAGGGAGCTCCTGCTACTAAGAGCTTGGTACAGATCTGCACGTCAGCTTCACTGTCAGCAGAATGAACACACACAAACTAGCACAGGGCTGGCCTGTGAAATGCACTTGGAAACTGAATGTAGAATTTCACCCCACTGTGTATGGCTGCTTTTTGAATGACTGGATCAGTGTAGTGGTTTACTTCCCCAAATGTCAGTCAATGTGAAATGTGAAACCACCACAATCAATACCAGTAATATCCGTTCTTTAAATAGGTTCAGTAGTCCAATGAGATGTCAAATAGAGCAGTTAGGTTTTGGTCTTATTTTTGCATTTTATTCTGGGTCTACTGCTGTTTTGGAATATCTTTTCAGCTTGATTTTCACTTTCACTTTCTCCTTGCTCTGCAGTCACCACTTGCATTGGTTTTTTTACTCTTCCTTTATTTTCAGTTTGACAGGCATGTTTGATTTTTTTCTGGTTAATACAATATTCACATCCCTGTTCATGTTATTCTTGCTTCAGTTATTTTTTGTTCTGAAGAAACAGTCTCTCCCTGCTTAAACTATTCTTCTCCCAGAAGAGTAAAGTTGTAATGTCCCCCTCAGTTCTCTCTCCAAAACACTAAGAATGTTTTCTCATCTTTAGTATCAAGGGAGTTGCTTGGCATGTGCCCACCAACATGGAATACAGACATATTATTATATGTCCTGGGTCAGCAATGGCTTCAGATCCTCCTGCTTCTTGAGTGGACCCCCATTAATACCCAAGCAGTAAATAAGCACAGCCTCGTGACCTGCAGTCTTGAAGAAATTTTGGTCTATGGAGTACAGGCTGTGTAAGCTCTACCAGGATAATTTATTTACCCAGCTTAGGTCATGATTATCGTATTTCTTCAGTGACTGGAAAATTTGAGGAGTTGACTGGGACAACTATTTCCATCTTCCATGTTTCCAGCAGGGCTTCTGGAGATGAACATCAGGACCAAGAAGATTTGAGAAGTTAAGTCTTTCCTCAGCTAAGTAATTTTCCTCATTTCCTCATTCTAGCTCTCAGCAGACAGGAGATGCAATTTCAGCCTCTGAAGTCTCAAATAGTTTGCCCAACACACAACCACTTCACTAAGCCAAACAAGAGCAGACACCAACAACATCTGAAGTATCGAAATATTACAACTAAACAAACTGGCCTCATCATCAAGTAGCTGTTTTCCTTATCCAGAAGCTTGTAATACACTTCCATTATTCAAGACAGATCTTTAAAACTTCTTACGCACACGTTCCTGTTGTCACACTCCATTTCCCCACCAATCTTGTGAATCCATTTACGTAAACATTCGCCCGCTTCTTGCTGAGGATTTTTCTAGCAGTGGTTGATCCAGGAGAGAAGAGAGTGGCCACTGATGGAAGAGGTGTAATAAATCTATCCCTCATTAGGTAAGCTAATCTTACCAGGAAATTGCCTCAATGCCACAGAACGCCACTGCATTATCTAGGACTAGGGTTGGCTGACTTAAGCAAAAGCTCCAAACAAGAACTCCTTAGTGGGAGAAACTCTCACCCTCAGAATTAAATGAAAGCCTTAGGAATTACCATAATTTGGAAGAGACAAGAAACACAGCCACACTAATTTTGAGAAAAACCAATACTAATACAAAGGCTGTTTTCCTAATTTTAACAAGTGTTAGTTTATTATGTGAGTTTCCTGAGAGTACTATGCACAATTTCAGTTACAAGGACACTGAAATGTGAATTTCATGACTGTTCTTTGTTGGGGGCAGGGGGAAATTTAAAAACTTATCAGAAACAAAGCATGTTAAAATCAACACCTTTTTTCAGGCCTTCATGTAAGAGCCTTCTTTCCAACAAAGCCAGATTAGATACTATCCTGCCATATGCATCCTGTTCAATACCAAACACCCTGTTAGTGTCTAAACCCTTCCTCCAAAATTCACAGACTGCAAGAGTACAACAGGAGGAATGATGTATTATGTACAAACCCTCTTCTGAATCAACACAAACACTACATAAGATGTAGGTCTGTCCTGACATATCCTTTGTTGCTCTCTAGACAACAAAGAATATGTCAGGACTATAAGATAAAGGTCATACAGGATCTTTATAGACATATAAAATCTTCACAGATACTTAAAAATACACAAAATTAAGTTAGAGAAATTAACATAGTCAATTCAGGAAAAAAACAAAAACAAAAAACCCAAACAAACAAAAAACCCTGAAAAAATAACCAAAAAAAATCCAGCAATTGTTGGGGAAAAATTAAACTACAGAATTATTGTTTTACTTGTCTCTTTCCTAGTCACTACTTAAAGAAATGAAAAAGCATTTGACTTTCAGGAACAAGTTTGTCTTCACACTTTTGGCATTACCTATGTGCTGCTTTTCAGACAATGCTGCCCAAGAGATTAAGAGTATACAAACCCAAACTCCTAGGTTACTACAAGCTTGTGGTCAAATCTTACCAAGGTTACATTCTCTGTTCCCATCAGAGAAAGCAAAGGCCATTCACATCTATATATGTATTTATTTTCATGACTACATAATGTCCTAGAGCCTCAGATAAAAACGCCCTACAGAAGTATCTCATGCTCCCATTTACAGATAATTCTCATTCCTGCATGGCTGACATGTGAGAAATGCAACCCTGTTCGTATCTAATGGGTAAGCACAGTATCACCAAAAGGCCACAGTACTTACAAAGGAATCATGTAAACAAAATACCATTGTCATTCTCGAGGAAACAAACTTTCAAGATATAAAACAAGTATTGAAAAGTTTCAAATACAAGTTTTTCCCAAACCATGCAATTTAAAATCACTCCAAAGTATCAAGAATATGTTTAATCAGAAAATAATTAACAGTAAAACCACATAAATCAGTCAAAAGCTAAATGGAGGAACAGGTCTTTAGAACACGTCTTAGCTTTGACTGGAGCTTTCTAATCTCCATAAGCCACATGAGTTTAACACTGGAGACCAACAAGGGAAGAAAAGAGATAATTTTATCTCTGCTGAAGCTCTAAATTGAACAGTATTTAACATCCAAAAAGTACCCTGCACATGAAATCACCACAATTCTCTAATTTGTCTTTATCTGAAGTCACACAGCTTCCTGGCACTTCCTATATAGTTCAGCAACCATGATTCACTAGCAAAAATTAGCCACAGTATATGTTTGAAGTGGTACCTGATTGGAGTGTTGTCATCTGCATTTCTGGTTCCAGCAGTGTCATGTCGATCCCTTTCTCAACAGTTACAAGCCCTTAAAGACCTCTCTTTATACAAACACAAATATGTTAAAGAAAAAAAACCAAAAAACCAAGAGGATCTCTCAACTTTAATCTCATTCAAAACTTGCAAGAAATTCTCATCCTTGTATCATGAAAACTGTGCCCAGTGAGAAAACTCAAGTCTTTCAAAATGCAGTTCTCTGCTTATTCACTACAGGCAAGTTGGAATAGTCCAAGATCAAATTAGTGCTAAGAGAAAAATGAATACTGCAAGGGAGAGCAAGATGTGAAGTTTGCAGAAGTAAGGTCCGCCCCTTGATGCTCTGTAAGTCAAAGGGAGGGGGAGGGAGGGGTCAGAGACACTAGAATTGGCAGTTTTTCCCCTTTTATAAGAGGAGGATGACGTCTTGGGTTGACTTTCAATCCCCTAAGGGGCTCTGCTGATGAGGCAATTTCGTTCCAAGGACAAGGAGACCCAGTGTTAACATAAACATGCAGACATCCTCAGCTTTGAAACAACATGGCAAAGTCATATACATCCTGCTGATAGATCAGTCACTTGTCTTCAGTCTTTGCCAGTCCTTTTTCTCAGTAATTAAACTACTCCCCGAATCAACTCCCCTTGCTAATCACTAAACCTGAGCTCCTCTAACAGATGGTAGTTTTGTTTTTTTTTCTTAAAAACAAAAAACTTGGCTTGTGTCATTCAGACTTTTCCCACCATGGATCACACCCTCCATCTAAGTGGACTAGGGGTTAAAAAAATTCAGTCTTGTTTCCCACATCCACATGATCAGTTTCATTATGTGGGATTATTTGGGAGAGTGGACAAAACTTTTACAGTCAAGTATTTATTGAGTAAAAGATAAAAATAGAATTAAGTCTTTCCTCACTAGATGATTACAGCTCCCAACAGAAAGGAAATTCAGTCTTGGTCTCTTTAGAGTCTCAAGTAATTTGACCAACAGATAATTTAATTATCTTAACAAACTAATTCCAACACTTCTGTCCCCAGAGCACCTTTCCCTTGTTCCCCATCTTTCCACAAGACTCATCATCGTTTCTCTTTAGGTCATCTAAATAAGTAACTGCATATATTTCTACCAAGCCCTAAAATATATTGAGCTCTGCACATCTAAGATACAGACAAATTTTTAGATTTTAAATTCCTTTTTAGCAAGTCAGAATCCCTCTTCTGCCACAACAGTATGCATAAAAATGAGTACCTAGGTGTGTAAAACTGCTTAAGCCCTATTTTCTGACCCCTCTAACATGAAATAACTTCAGGACTTCTCTACCATTCAGATACAAGAGCTCCCAGACAGCTGCTCAACTGCTGAGGGAAGAGCATGGCAGGTTCTGGCAGCATATCTTCCTTCCCACACACAAACACATCTGGAGCTTTAAAGGAGGCAGGAAAAACTAATTTATCAGCTTTAAATAATGCAGGAGGATCCCTTCAAGCGATTATATTGTGGTATTTACCTGGTTTTCACACTCCATACATTAGTGTGTTTTAAAAGGACAAGAACCAGTTAATTTGTGTTTCTCTCATACTCAAATGCCACCTTTCCAGTCCTACATCTGCAGACAGAGTAGGCAAAAAACCCAGGCCTAAATGTTCCTTCTTGCTACGCAATCTTTATTGAAAGGAACTGCAACAGTGCACTGTATCCTGATCATTCAGAGACAGAAATAACTCACTTTACCACCTCCTCCGAATATTCATATACATCATAAATAAAGGAAACATCCATTTTTAGCAGAAGGTATGCTTGTTTTTGTTGTGGTACATGGAAATATAAGAGGAAGCAGTATGACCCAAGTGGAAAGGAAATCTTTCCAACAGTTTCCAGGAACATCACTTAACTCTCTGAAGCATGCACGTGTGCACTGTCAGTGGCCACGAAGAGGCAGATGAAATTTAAAGCATTAAGCAGATGTTGCTCATTTGACCAGCAAGGAAGATGAAGACTGCACTACCAGATGTCTTCTGAAAGAGATTCTGCCATGATTTTTTGTGGCAATGCATTGATCGTGGCAGGGGCAGAGCTACAGCTGCAGAAGTGGCTGATGGTATTCCAATAAAATTGAGTTCCAGAAAGCCACACGTTACAGAAGCAGCAAAGGTCCCAAAGCTAGGATTCAGCTGGTTAAGTACTAAGAGCAATTGACTATTGTGAAATAGTGCAATCTTTCTTTCGAGATGCAGCCACTTTCTGTTTAAGTAGAACAGATTGAGAATCCTGCTGAATGGCATTCTCCCTTTAAAGAGCCAGGCTTCCTTTCCCCATTACCGACCTTAACGCTCAAAACAGCAAAACCAGCAACAGAAATCCTTACACAGACAAAACAGCTGCCCAGATCTGGGCCTGACTTGTTTAGCAAGCAGTTTAAATTCATGAAAAGGGAATGTTTTTTAAAACAGCTATCAAATTGTATGTCTAACATTCATCCAGCAGCCCCAAAGCTTGAAACGTCAAAGGCAAACTGGAGTAAGAGAGAAATTAGACAGAAAAAACAGAAGGTGAGAATAATATTACGAGTGAGTGATTGTAGAAAGGCATTAGTCTTGTTAACTCGATAAGGAATGAAAACTTTGTTAAGAGCTAACTTTTAAAGCCACCATGTTAAAGCTGCCTTTGGCATTATTCTTTCCAGCTCAACTATTCCCCCATCACTATTTAAAAGTTTGTTTAAAATATTTCAGGGAGATTACCACTTCTCAGTTGTTTGGTAGCTCCCATCAGTAACAGGCCAGTCATTTCTGTCATGCTCTGGATCTCATAGCTCTATCAGAAACTTTCAGACAGCATGCTAAATTTATAGTCTCCTGGGACATAAAGTCTCGTAACACAAATCTATCCAAGACAGACTGGTTGTTTTTGTTCTAATAACCATTCCCCTTACTCACACACAAGAGAAAACAGCAAGCCTCACTGGAATGTGTGTGAAGGACGGATCAGAGAAAACTATATATTTCCTGTCTTGGTCCTTTTGCTACAATACAGACATAATCTTCTTCACATCTAAGTTCTGGATGAGGCAGTAACCAGCGCTTGGTAATGAAATGTAACTTTTTGAGTCCCACTATTCCAGAAGAAAACCACCAGACCTCAAAAAACTGAAAAAACAATTTACTCCTATCTCTTTAAAACGCTTACTTGTTTATAAGTAAACATGCCTAGCTTCTCAAATTGGTTCATGAGTCACATAATTTACTTTTTAAAATAATGGTTTATGACACGATTTTAAGGAAACATTATTATTGTTTTTAAGGTCAGAATAATAAGAAGACAATAAAATTTGCAAACCCTTTATAGTAAGTTATGTTTGAGTCTAACTGTATTCAGTGTAATGACAATTCAGAATGGGAAAGGGATAGCAGAGGACAGAGATAGGAATGTATAGCTTAACAAAAGAATTAAAGGAATCAATTACCTACACAATTATTTAAAATAAAAAAAGGTGCCCTAACACTCATTTATTTTAATAGTAAATGGGCATAAGAACATGGGCAGTAAATTAGAGCTTTAGAACCATTTTAAAAGTTCAGCTCTGCAATTTCTGAGTATAATCACCAACAGCTTACATAGCAACTACTTATCCCATGCTTTGTACAGCACTAACAGGAATACCTCCCCATACCTAAAGCACATGCCTTTTATATGACTTGAGTCATACTGAAATTCCACACATTCCAACTAGACTTCCCCCAACAGGTATGGCACTTTGTAGAAGGCAAGCATCCCAGTTCAAGTAAACCCCAAGCACCAGCAAGCTGCTGCAAGTTCCATCCAAGACAAGTATAAAACCATAAAATGCAGCAGTTCATTGGAAAGAATGTTACCTCATCTTAAACAAGCCCACAGTGAGAATAAAGCAGGAGTGTTGGAGGATTCTAGCACAATGGTTTTCATGACCCCTGGACAAAGATAACTATGAATTCATCTGGGGAAAATGGGCAAAGAGAGAGGGTCAATAAGTTAGTGGAGCAATTATCATAATTTCAAATGAGAGTTAAGGAGAAGAGGACCTCTTTTTTTTTTTTAGAAATTATCCAGCTACCTAAAATACATATATTTATCACCTGGGGGTTTTTCTCTTTTTTTTTTTTTTTTTCCTTTGTAAATGCATTCATCAGGGACCTACTCTAACTCTGCCCTAAGGGCAGGGATAAGTTATCTTAGAATCTTAGTATAGGTGACCAAGAAAAATCAAGATATACTGAAGAGCTTCAGATGACTCCTTAAAGGACTTTTTCTGGCTTGTGTGGCAACAAATGACTCAGTCCCAGGTAATGTCTCATAGTTAAAGAAAGTTGAGGCCTTGATGAACACAGGTAGAAAAGGGATGTAAATATGGGGTAGAAAACTCACTCTGAAGCACAAATTAAATAACTACACTTTTAATGTCCCACTAAGCTTGATGTCTGAGCAGAACCTAACAATTCTGTCAAAATAGTTTACTTACACCTTACCACATAAGGTCTCTTCCACTGAAGTGATAAAAAATTGCTTCCTAGCTATTTGTGTTCAAATACTTCATATTGAAATTCTATATCCTTAATATGCTTTACTGCAACTTTAATTGTGTAACTTAACAGCAGCTGTTCAGTCAAGTTGTTCATGGTCTTTACACCCATGTGTCCAGGTGTACCTATCCTTCCTGGAGAATGTGTAGCTGTGATAAGAGAGAATATGAAGAGAAATCTGGATCTGAAACAAATCAAAACCAACAAGAAAACCCCCAGGAACTGTGTCTGGCTACTCTTCAGTTCTAAGAGAAGGGGAAAAAAAATTAAAAAGGAATCTGCTGTCCTAGGGCATATGGCAGCGTGTGTATACAGGACTGCACTCCCTGTTTTCCCATGGGATACATAATTCCATGATGCTTCATAAGCCAAAGAAATTTCTATTTTAACTCAGCTAATAGTTTATGTTCCAGAACCGCAGTCTGTCGCAACAAACATGTACTAACCCATGTACAACTTTTCTACAGATACCCACAGATAAGCCAAGTCGGTTTAGCAAAAGCTACAGAAAGAGTTAATCTGTTAGAAACTCTCAGCTTAAGTAGTTAGTTCAGCTGTGAGTCAGCAGTGCCTGTCCAAAACTGCAAACAGGAGACCCTTTGACACAGATAGGCAGCTTCCAGCAAGTCTCTTACTTACCATCTCCTTCCCTCCCACTGCCATTCAGCTTGAATCTTCCTCATACCTTGAATCTGGCAAGTTGTCACAGCACAAGGTATGTTCTACAACCACTTTGGATTGCTCAAATGTGTAAGCAGATTGCCATCTCTACTGGTAGATCATCTCTGAACTTTTTTAACATGTTTGAAACCAAGGACAACAACAACAAAGGTATGCCATATTTAAAAAAGGAGTTTTAACAAGTTCAACAGCTTTCAACAGCTGTGCAACCTCCACCCCAAGATAACTGAGAAGTTCCCATTTGAAGGAAACCATTTATTAATTCAAAATGCATCAGCCAAATTTATTAACAGCTCACTAAATTTCTCAGCAGCCCACTAAACCAAGTGTTCTTTTATGCTGTGACAGTTTGCAAATAACCGTATTTCAACAGCACTTTTCATTCCCACAATACTTTAATGAATGTACACACAAAGAACACATAAAATACTGCAGCCTAGGAGAAAAGAGCATTGTGTACCTCCTGTGTACCTCCAAAGATAAGGAATATTCAGATAATCTAGCCCAGGGACTTTGGACTTTAGGCCTCGCCTGAAAAGCTGCCCCTCCAGCAGTAAAATTCTCACTATTGTGCTGAGCCCTGATAAAGAATCAGCTCTGAAGAGACCCACCTAATGTGTCATTTCCGGGAATATCCTGATTTTCTTTGGCAAAAGATATGGGCAGAGGTGTTCCTTTTCAAATACTTTTAAAGTACAACTCTATTTTACCTGTTCCAGTCAAGTAGATTTGTGGCCCACAATAGCACCACTTCAAAGCTGAGTCCATAAAAATAACATTACTCAGATAGAGGAAAACCATCTACTTCTGTTAAATATTCCCAAAATACCAATTTTTGAACTTATCCAAACAACAGAATCCTGTAAAGACTTTTGTTCCTGTGCCAGAATATCCTTTCCTTTATAATAATGCCATTCAGGCTGCTACAAGTTTCATTTTTCTGAAAGGTACTCTTATCTGTTCCGTGCACTAGTATCCTTTTCCCAGTGGCATCAAAAATAAACTGCTTCTTCCCACTTCAGGATCCTTGATCATGCCTTACTGGCTAAGAGAAGAATCCTGCTTCCAGAAAAAACAGTGTCACCTTCAGGTGGCCAGCTGTCAGGTACTGGAAACAAAGGTTCATATGCTTTCCCCATGTTCCAGCTCTCTATCCATTTCACTGCTATCTCGATTAAACAACATTTGAAATCTCTCCTTGCTTCCATAACTATAAAATGCCCAAGTCTACCACTAGTTGGGAAGTGCTGAGATCACAGTCTACCTTGCTGACTAACATTCCAACGTGCTTCTATTTACCATCATCACCTTAACCTCTATCTATTGCATTTTATCTTAGAAGACTGAAAACATTAAGGATTAGAAGTTTTCTGTTCTGTTAGTGCCATTTCTATCTTCTCCATTTTTTGTAAATGTAACTGTGATCACATAATGATGGTATAATGTATATGAATGAGGAAAGTACTTTTAACCTCCTAAAGTCCCAACACTTTGGGTTTAAGTTAATAAATTCCTCCAAATTGCAAAACACTGATACACAATTCAGAGAAAGGCATGGTCATTTTCTAGATATAAAGATCCAGCCATGTTAAATGAGGTACCCCTTCAATGCAAATTACTGTCCTTCAGTGCACATATTCTAAATCACTTTACTATAAACATTATGTTTTGGCCATAAAGCCACTCTGAAGCTCCCCAGGATTTCTCATATGATGCGTCATGCAACTCCATAATGTCCAACACTAAGGCACACAGGACTCACCATGCCCAAATCCACAGTACTCTGCAGCTGATAGCATGAATTCAGACTGCAACAAGACCCTCATATTGCCAAGAGTTACCAAAATACACACCAAAAGATGGAGTGAAGGGAGATCACCAAAAGGAACCCACAAACAGAAACCACCGCTTATCATATGGTTTCATCATTCTGACAGGATGAGGCTGAACATGCAAAGGCTTTCATGGCAGTGTGGTGACCCTGAGCTTCAGACAGTTAACAGCCTTTCAAAGCCAGGAATTCTGGTCGCTGAGTGACCTTGTATTTTGCCACTATATTGTAACCCACTATACAGTTGCCCATAAGATACTTGTAAGTTGAGAAACATACACAGGCCATTCTCACTCTAGGATCATTAGGCCTACTGCAACACTTGATTTTTAACTCTAGGTCTTGCTTCTCCTTCCAGGAAGTCTGAAAGAACCTTTCAGACATATGCAGTGAGAAAATCACCCTGGGCAAGTGCAGACCAAGGTGACAAAGAAAAATCTACAGATGGCTACAGTCTGAAGGTGAGCTAACACTTCCTTTGACTGTTTCAGTTTTGCAGAACCCAGTAACCACAAGGTACAGGGAAGCTGTTTCTGGCGTTCACCTAAAGTAATAATATAAAGAGTTTATCACTGGAGCTCTGTGGAACTTCCACAGCCACTAACGTGAATCCTTCCAATCGAACAGTGTTAACACATTTTGTGAACTCTAGATCATTAGTTTTTCCTACCATAGTTAAGAAGCGATAAAAAGCAGACCTGTTATCAGAACATTTACCATGATACCACCACTTGGTGAGGACACACTACACGAGACACCAGCACACTGTACCACTTACCATTCTTCCTTTCACTGAGTGGGGGGAGGTTGGGGTTCCGGCCATGATGGAGGCTGAGGGTCAGCTCGGGCTGCAAGGAGAGCTCCTGCAGCTCATTGGCAACAGCTTCACTCTGCGGGCTGGGGGCCGCTGAAAGGGACACCAGCACCGGCTCATCGTCATTTTCGCCAGCCCCTCCTCCGTCCAGCCCATTTCCAGCAATGACGGAAGGGGGCAGGCACACCACGCCGGAGAAATCCACTTTGGCTTTCGTGATGGCAACCTGCAAGACAAAACAGACAAAAATAGACCATAAATCTCACGTGAGAGTGTTGGCCATATGTCCAGTTCATCATGGTGTCTTCCATGCTGGAGAGAAACGTGTTGAGTTTGTGTGATCACCATCAGCTGAAATCCAATGAAACTTGCTCAACTCAGCAGTTTAAAAACTTGTGTAAACCTTGCATAAACAGCACCAGAAACTACTGATGAAACTACTACTGATGATGAAGACTATTAAAATTTTCTTATAAAGCATGAGAACATTCTCAGCTTTCAGTATTTTAGGAACTCTGTCTTGAGAAGGCACAGATTGATTCGCTCCAGTGAAGTTAGCCTATTTGGAACCTTGCTGAACTCTTGACTACCGTCCTTTATACCAACAATAGTGTTTTAACAACAGTCTGTTTGAAATCCAGTCAGGTAAAGTAATAAATAATAAACCTGGAAGGACAGCTGAGTACAATAAATAAGAATTTTCAGATAAAAATCAACTGAATGTCAAAAAATAATTCACTTAGTCCATGCTGTCCTCCCCACTCACAATCAGTGAAAATGAATGAAAGAAAAATATTCCACACAAACAAAAAAGCTTTCCTGTCTTAAACCTCAGCTACAGTAACCAAAATGTGCAATATATAAAGGGTTTTAACAAAACAAGTGATTTTTAAATGTTTTATTATATTTCCATAATTCTTTAAATAAGTATTCAAAAGCCACTTGTATGGTCAAATTAAAATTCTTTTCTGTTCAGTAATTTAAACAGAAACAAACCAGCTGTAAGTCTCCAGTGAAATGGTTACTGTGTCAACATTTAAACAATAACGGACATTATACAAGGGCAATCATATTTGGTTTTGATTAATGAGGACGAGGTCTCCTGCTTCTTAGCATACTGCTGCTTCAACTCAGAAGACTTGGATGCACCACTGTAATACAGCAAGCAAAAGGTACTTGCAGACACTAACCTTCAACTTCAAAAAGATGCAGGCAGAGCAGAGTCAAAACCATCAGGATAATCCTCCAGAAACCAATCAAAAAGCATAAACTTGAAACAAGGATTTTAACAATACAGATTTTTATTAAGTATTCCCCATTTAACACTCATAATTAACCTGGATGAGTGTGACATGTGACAACATCAACACATCAAACAAAGGTGCTCAAATAGTCATTTTCCCCTCTTGCATACTTCAGTTGATTAGCACCATTTGTTCTGTAATATCCAGAACAAAGTTATAAGTGGTACAAAAATTTGTTTCAAGAATTTTTTCAGCAGATATTTAAGACAACAATAAGAATTCACTGGTAATGAAAACATGCTATTTCATCCATGTTGTCGTTCATTCATTCCCAGAACCCTATGTCATGATCTGAAGAGAAGCAAAGAAAAGAAGGGTGGAGAAAAAAAATAGAAAACAAACAAAAAAAAAAACCAACTGAAGCTGGTGCTCGTTAAAACAAAACAAATGAGACTGAGCCAAACCTTACTGCCATATGAAGTACTTGCTTTTACTTCAGTTAAAATTTGGCTAGAAAGTGCCTATCCCTTCCTTGGTATTTTTCCTGTCCAAAGCAAACATAAAATCATATCTATTTGAAAGCAACTTGTAACAGTAATCTGAAAAGATAAAAAATTGGTATCATGCCTTTCTCTTAATAATGGATAGAGAAAACTTGAAAACACATATGCTTAAACCACAACAACCTTTGCAAAGGTTGGAAAGAGTTAAAACACAACCAATATAGTTGGCCTCAGGCCCTGTCCCTGCAGGATGAGTGACCTGTGGAAAGGGGCTAAAAGGAAGAGTAATTGCTCAGGTAGGAAGCTGGCTGCTAAGGGCTACTGTCAACACTTTCCAGGAGCCAAAGCCAATCTGCTTTATGGAAGGAGATGTACTGGAGACTTTACACCTTGCCTAGTTCCACATGGTGGTCAGATCATGCGGAAGCACAAGTGCAGCCAGGCCTGAAATCACAAACAGGTGACAGACATATCTAACACTCACCCAACAAGGATACGGAACAGCAGAATTCTCAACCTTTTCTCCTCAATCTACCCTAGAAAAGAAGAATTCCCTTCCTCTTCTCAAAAGGAAAAAAACCCCTTGACATGTCTCAAATATGAAAGATCTGCTTCAACTAAGTAAATAGCAAATATCTTTAAGAATTTCTAACACACTGGATCTTCTTCTCAAGAGGAATTTGTAACCTGCATGATGAACTAGGAAAATCACATTTCAAGCACCACTTTAACAACAGTGTTATTTCCCTAATCAGCATACTGACATTAGCCAGACTACTGAAACTGCATAATTTATGGAAAAGCAGAGTATCAAGCCACGATAAAAACAGTCCAGCAGAGCCAGCTACAGCCCAAGAAGGAGCAAGAGACTCATGCTCACACACCATTTCGCTATGTGACCTTGAGCAACACCACACCAAAGGGTGTTAATTGGTACTGAGATTATAAACCAGAGTTTCTCCATTAAATTGTTCGATGAAACTTCATCACAGCAGCTGGACTATCCAGAATTGCACCTGGACCTGCACATTTCCTAACTCATGCAGAAAGAGACACAGATGGAAGGTATCTTAATCCTAGTTGGCATGTCAGTCAGTGTTTGTCCCACATCAAAGGAACACAGCTTAAGCAAACCTTGGCTTGACACTCATTCTTGCTCTGCCACTATGTCAAATTGTGCTGGAAGTGCTGCTTGTAGAGCCATACTGTGAACTGTATCAGAAAGCTGATTCATCTGAAATGCAATTTTTCGTATGGATCAATTCCTCCATACAAGGCACAGCTGAACCAGCATGGTACAGTGGAACACCACCAGAAAACACACACAAAAAAAATAAAAAATCAGTCAGTCTGGACAACAATTCTGGAAGTCCAAGTAGGGCTGCAGCTCAAATGAAACGAAACTGGGATGAACTGTTACGAACAATTAAAATGCATTTGGTGAGCCTGTCTTCTCCTTCCTCCACATCACCTCCCACTTCAGGCCAGCACAAGATTCTACACAGCCAGGTGTAAAAGCCTGCCTTCTGGTTTACACTTCTGTCAGGTCGCTGGTGCAGTTTGCTGTGCAGCATCACCAGCGCTTGTACCAGCACTTCACAAGGACAGAACCAGCTGATACCATTAGTACATCCAAACATCCAGCCTCTTCCTAAGGGAAAGAAAACTCCTTTTTCACATCAGTGCCATGTTTTGGTATGGAACACGTCGCCACAATTAAAAAAAGAAAAAAGTCATCCAGTCCTCAAGACTACAATAAAATCTATAATTGGATGAGTTTGATTTAAATGTTTTCAATTAAAAGTCTGACGAGGGCAGAGAGGGATTTGCAAGATGCTTTGAGGATTTATAAACTTTCATGCTACAGTATATGGAAGTCCTGTGAAAGACACGAAATCCTTTTCTGCAAGCCAACATAAGTCTGTTTCTAGATTTCCCAGACAGTTATACCACTCTATAACTGTCATTGTAGAATGATCAATCAGATAGTTACACACATTAATATCTAGAACCTAATTAAAATTTTACAGTGTTTGTTTTCCTGTCATTTCCAACCAGACTAGAAACTTTCCCATAAAGAAATGTACCGTGCCATGATCTTTAAGTGAGTCATCCAGAAGCTGATGGACAGTATTAAGAGCTAGTATTTCTTATCCTCTATAAGGGATTCAGAGTAAGTACCCTCAAGGATTTGTATCTGTTGCCTTACCAGGCAAAAGCTTTCTATCATAGCATTTTTCTACTTTTTGGCCAGCTGCTTCTGGGACAAGAGTGGCTGTGATACCACAGATGTTCTACAGCAGCAACACCAGACTAAGCAACCTTTAAGTTTTCCACTGTCCAGCTGCTCACTTCTGTCCCTACACTGCCCCTTCTTTGACTGGAGAATCTATTTAGCTGAAAACTGCACATTTTTTGGGTATTCAATAAAATCACTTCCCCAGTCCACTGCCAACTACACACCCAACTGTGTCACCATAGTCCATGTGTCCATATCAAACGTAAATGTTGGATAGATTAAATCATTTAATAACGCCTTAAGATGACTGCTATCAAAAGTAGCCATCCTGAGTTTTTTTACTTCCCTGTGCCTTATTCTCCCTCATGATAACCCAGTTTTTGTGTGGCTGCCTGGCAAGCCAGATCTGCTGCAGATTAAGACCAGTAGTGTGTGTGTGTGTGTGTTTGTGTGTGAGTGTGCAAACAGGTCAAACTTAACACAGATCAGTTCCTTGATCTGATTCAGCCTGTGCTGGCTGGCAGGAGGTGAGGAATGAGCAGGCTGGACTGCTCCTTTTGTTGGCAGTGCCAGGTTAGTGTCTAACCAGAGGATGTGGTTGTATGATACAGCTAAGTTGGTCTAAGCCAGCTCTTGCCAAAAGGGGAGGTCTTGGATGCATGCCTTTGTTGCTTCCCTGTGCCAACACTGGTGCTTGTCTGCCCTTATGATGGGATGATTAATGGAGCTAAAATGACAGGAAACTAATTCTAATCCCTTCTCCTACTCCCAGTTTATTTTTCACTAGTCTACTGTTGGTCAGAGAAGTTTCCATGCTGTATGTGTCTATTTTGTTCCCCTCTCACCTCCTGAGCTTTGAGCTATCTTTCAGTGACCCTGGATGAGCAGCTTCAAGAGAAATTTCTCTAAGTAATTTTGTCACATGGTAAATATAAAGCAGAATATTGTTTTTACCAATGAGTGAGCTAATCAGCTTTCCTGTGTGTTTACTGTGATACGGTGATGCAATGGCAAGAGGATACACTTAAACAGCTACCATGTAAAACAAGCTTCAGAGCAGTTTAGTTTTTGTAGTTTGCAGGTTTGATAAAGGGAGTATTCTTCAGAAAATTCTTTATGGCTGTGGTTCCTAACCTTATACCTTGTACAAAACTGACTCTGTCTTGTTTGTCTATCTGAAATTGAAGTGTTTAAATGCCTTAAGAAGTTAGAAATGGATAAAGATTAGTTATTATTTACAAGTAATGTCTACTGTTTCTCTTGAGCAGATCTGTTTCTTCCCAGGTGTCATGGTTCATGCTTGTATTGTTGTGACAATACAAGTTTTGTGTTTTATAGCAACATAACTTAAAAACTCCTGGCTCCTGAGAGCTCCTATTGCCCCTGCATGATTTTGGAAATATTCACATACTCATGGTATAATTAAGATCTTGACAGTGTTCAAATGAACCAAGCACTATCACCTTCCCTTACATGAAAACTCAATAACCAGAGTAAAACATAGAGGAATTTTAACTTAAAATTAAAACATAAAAGAAATTTTAAAGTAAGTGAGTAAAAATCAGAGAAGCACAGGGAAAAAAAACCGCAAAACACATGCAACTCCCAAATCAAGAAAGGACACCTCTCTAAACAGCTCTTCCTTGTTTGCATTATAGGACCAAGTTGCCAGGGCAATAGCAATTTCCTACTGATTTAAGAATTGCTAAGCAACCTCCAGCACCTAACAGCAACAGCATGTGTGTACAGCTGTGCTATTTTGAGTAGACAGGGCGTTTTTTTATTTTAAACTTAAGAGCAGCCTTCTGTTAAATTATCATGCCAGCTGAGATTAGCCAGCCAAGAGGCAATCTTGGAGCAAAGTGACTGAAGTGGACAAATCTTTGAAATGAATGAGAAGACTGGAAGAGAATGTCATGACATGCCCAAAAAGCAACTGTATCTCCCAAGTCATGGCAAATTAAAAGAGTAACCCAGGAGAAGTGGAGTTTACAGCAGGTGGAAGCAGAGGCACCACATTAGCTTGAGAAGTTAGAACAATCAGAGTGAGAGATATCTTTAGATATCAAAGTCACCAACAGGAAGACCTAGAAAGTTGTATTAAAAAAAATATTTAATTTCCTGTCAGTCAGCTTAATTTAGGCACGCAACTGTCAGCAGAATTACTTCTCCAGTTCATTGAGAGCTAACATGATGATACTGTCCATAAAGAATATACAACAGAGTCAGCAGTGAGGCAAACATCACTGTATCCCAGAAGAGGTACAGTCTTAAGGACTTCTTCTTCAGGAATTATCTTAAGAATCCAAACTATGCAGGCCACTAAAAAGAGGCCACCTTAGATTATGGAGTTTTATTTTAACACACACACACTCCACACACATTTGATTTCTGCAAAAGGAATCTGTCATCAGCATCCTTCACTTCTACAGTAATTGGGAGCAGGGACAGGCAGAGGGACAAAAGCAATCAAAAAGTAACCAAATTCATTCTGGATTAAAACCAGTGATTTGGAAGTGTAAACTCCATTTTGCCACAATCACAAGCCACTACACTGCAAAGCCAGTATTATAAAGGCAAAGATTGCGACACATGGGACTGAAGATGCTGATAAAACACATGAGTACAACTTTATCTGAGCTAAAGAACCCAAATCCGTATGTGTACTGTGCCCCTAACACCGCAGTAAAAGAGGATATCTTTGAATCTTCACTGTCTCTCTCTGCTACCACCTCCAGCAAATCTAGCAGTACAAGAGTCAAAATATGCTTGGGTAAGCAAGAAATGTTATCAGACAAAAGGCATGAACAGCTGTACAGAGATGTGAGAACTTGAGGGAGAAAAAATGCACATCTAGTGCAAAGCAACTAACTGCATCATTTGTGCTGTAGACAAACACAGCCTTGATCATTTTAACAACCACTTATCAATGATGGTATTTCTCAAGCCCTAAATATTCCCTTCATAGAACATTAACATTTGCTTCACTCAATCCAGCAGTGATAGAAAGTTTTTAAGAGGTCTTGAAAAATCATTATTAAACATTAATTCCTTAAAGCCACAAATAGCGAACTAAGAAATGTAGTTTGACATTCCAGCTGTTTTTTAAGAAATATTTTTCATTCTTCAATATGTATTTGGAGGAACTTTGTGGCTTTCAAGCTCATGGAACTTTGGGTACACAGAGAACTGATAATACCAAAGCTAGTTTTGAGATTAGCAATGATATTTAGAACAAACAATCCTTGCTGAAAAAAAAAATTAACTCTTCGCCAATTTCTGAAGTTCTTATTTCAGTTCAAAACATGAATGAGGACAACATTCTTCTAATTTCAGAGGACGTTAAGCTTCAAACTGGTGAAGTCCTTTACAGACACCTAATTCTCTCATACCTCTCAGTGTGTTGAATGAATGATCTAGTTTGTGAGACTAAAGATGATAGCTACTGAAGAAAAAACAGTTTTTGCTGAAGTTCAAAGAAAAAAAGAGAGAAAAAAAAAAGTCATGTTCAGGTGTCATGTGTCAGTGGGTACACTAATGTACTTTAGGCCTTGGTAACGATGGAGTTCAACATCATAATTAAAAGAAGAATTCAGCCTACTGGTATCAAGCTGTTGGTTTCTGCTGCTTTCCCTTTGTCTGATCAAATGATTGTACACCAACAGGGTGACTCAGGTCAGCCGAACCAGCAGACGATTCACTCTGCAAAAGATCAGAAACCATTTTTGCCCGGATCAGTCAGCTGGCTGGCCGTGCCCTGTGGCTGCACAATCACCAGCTCTGATGCAAAGGAAGAAGCAGGGGTGCAAGGCTGTGCAGAAGTTTGACCTGCCTTTTCAAGAGCAGCACACTGAAAGATCAACTTAACTGTAATGTCAAAGAGCACACTTAAATAGCTAGCAGTGGTGCCAACTTAGGCAGCCTGCTACACATTCCTACTCTCATACCTTCTTCATTGTGAAACCAGCATAAATCTTACAGAGACAACATGTACTGGACCAGATGAAAAATAATCTAGAGAAAAACACTTCTTTCCAGGAGGATGTGTTCCCCAGAGTGGCTCACCATGGCCACAAAAACAGCTATGCCAGCAAAACAGAGGGAGCTGAGAAAGGGAGCAAGCTGTTTGAGCCTGCACTGCTGCCAAAGAAATGCATGATGAACTGCAGTGTGTTTAGAACAGGACTGCCTGCTTTCCACCACCTTCTGACTGGCTGGCTTCCTTGCAATCACTGTCTAATGCATCTTTTAAGATTTCCTTCATGTTAAAGGCAAAGCATTCCTCTTCACCCCATAGGGGCAAGTAGTGGAAGCAATGGATTCAGCCAGCAGCAAAGGCATGTGACAGTGGACGCCAACAAACGATGGAAGCAGGGAGACTACAGCAAACTAGAAAAAGGAATGCTGATGATCTGCAGCCAGATGTGAGCTTTGACTTGGAAATTCACAGCTGAAAAAAGTATGGAGGAACTCTTGCTGAATATGGATGTAGAGCAGACTACATGAGAAATGAGAGAGAATGAGAAAGTCACTGGACAAGAGAAGCATGGAAGTAAAGCCTCAGAAGAAGCAATACACTTTCAGATAGAAGACTTGAAATTTGGGTTTAGAACCAGATGACACAGGACATAATAAAGTGATGAGTTGGGCAAGGCAGGAAAGACAGCTCAGGGAACATATCTAGACTAAAATAAAATAAATTTTTAAATTTCTAAATTTTTAACAGAAAAGGAAGAATTAAAACAAAGATAAAATAGTTAAATTTCAGTCAGTTCAGTTCCTGGCACAAGCACTCACTGCAGCACAAAGCAGCAGGCAAAACTGCAAAACTTCATAATCTTAAGGATTTTTTGGCAAGGTTTCTTGGCAACTTACTTTTTTGTGTCTGAGGAAGTAGTTTTACATTTTATCTAATTCAGTCTGATCACAAGCTGTGACTGAAATTGTATATTGTATCACCTCACCACCACATGAGAGTTTGAAACTCTCATGTTCTCTCCTTCAAGCAATGACTCTACAGCCATAGAGCAAGTCAATTCATCTTGCTGTTCTGATGGAAAGCTACACCTTGAAACATGCTTGTTTTCCCATTGTGATAGCAATCTGAACCCTGCAACCATGGATTCCTCAGATCTCATTAAAAACAAACAAACAAACAAAAACAAAACATCAAAACAACAAATAAAAGAACAGAGGAGCAAGGCCCATTGAAAAATTACAGCTTTAATTACAGTTACCTCATGCAAAGTACAGTGTGAAACCCAAGCCTGAAACACAGTCTGCAAGAAGTTTTCTGACCCCAGTCACATTCTTTAGTCATGACAGTATGAAACTGTCTACAGAATTTAAACCAATCTGAACTGGTTTTGTCTCTCCTCCCCATCAACAGACACTGGGTGCAGAATTCAAACTTCTTTGCATTTATTGGCATCTTCTAATGCAGCTACCCGGCACAGCATTCATTATGTAGAAGGCCCAGCAACTGATTTACTAAATATGCTGTTCCCTTTTTCCCTTACAACAGATGACTTTCCACCCTTGGATTTCCCCACTACTGAAAATAGGTAAGAATTTTCTTCAGTGATTCATAGAGAAGCTAAGATCAATATTACTTGATAAGTCTAGGCATATTTAAGCTAACCAGTTTATTGAAAAGAAGTAGCAAGTGCTCCATAGCATGGAAATCTAAGCAATGTTAAGAACATTGTATAAGGATGGGAGAATCAGGATTCCTGCTATTCTTTGCCAAATCAAAGGATACTAAATTAAATTCAACTGCTTCTTCCTTTGAAAGAAGTCTTATTAAGTGCTCGGCAGCACAAAAAAGTGCACACGTGTGCTGTTTATACTCTTGACACTATAAAGTCCTTACTGCACAGCTGTCACACTTGAAACTATTACAAATTCAAAATATTTTATCTCTAAACAATACTATCCCTCATTTTTAGTGGCTACAAGCAATTTTCAAGTCAAAACCTAAGACCAAAAGGTGCAGACTAAAGACAGAAAAAAGAACACAAAACATACCTTACTCACAGTTCCCACGGACAAACCCAGCTCACTTCCATGCCAGCAGCTCAGTCCCCAGTCACTAAAAGAGAAAACAGGACACAAATACTCAGATATTTAAAAACAAACAACTAAACAAAACCAAACACAGCCCATTTTCTCCTTTAAGAGTAAGGAGAAAAGTCCTTTGTCCAGTATTCTTTTTAAACACAATCTTTAACTCATTTGATACACACTACAGAAGTTGGACTGAAATACCATCAAGACTGCCACCCTGGTAATACACACACACCATGCTACTTGCAGAGCAGAACTTTTATTTTAGGACTGCTGCTTTGTCAGGTCTGAAGAATGCACTGTTTGAGATCTACTAACGTAGAATATTCACCAAATCACATACTCCATTTTCTAGTCCCTATACCGAAATCATTCTTAAACATTGGATAGTAGAACTTGGAGACTGTTATAACCAGCTTATCACATCAGGTTACCCATCCACACAAAAACAGGGAAAAGATAAAAATACACTACAGAGATCTGTGAAGACAGCTACAGGAATCACATTTTGGAGGAGGGGAAAAGAACCATCCCATGCACCTTAAAAACTCATAAATATACTGAACACACCATTTTTCTTTGGCAATACAGTTCTAAATGGCATACACAGCAGTACCTAACTAGAAAATAATTACTTCAGAGGCACTAGAAGATTGTTGTTTCAAATGGCAATAAAAAGGGTCAGAAGTTGCCATACATTTACTCCTACTTCCTTAGCCTCCTTTAAAAAAAATACACATCAAAGTTTCCATTCCATTTCCTCCTCCAAGCTTTTCAGACTCTAGGGCTTCCTAGACATCAGAAGCACAGAACTGCAGTCAAGATGCCATGATATTTTCTCAAAAAGATAGAATGAAAAAGAAACAGGCACCTCCCCAAATACAAACTTCAGACCAGATGGGTTTTGGGCATGAGTATTAACACAGTTCCACTGAAAAAGAAAAAAAAAATTGAAAATTGTATAAGCCATCTACTACTTCAACATCAGAAGGAATAAGATCATTTAGGCTGATTAGTCTTGATACTTGGATAGTCAGCATAACACAAAATGTGAGTGTTCTGATTCCCAACAAATAAAATAATTTTATTCTGTTTACACTGTTTAGAAGGAGCTACAGGTAATGAATTGTACATCTAGTTGGTCCACTCTCCTCCACTTAACTCCACTAATCTGAAGGAGAAGCAATTTACAATACTGGAACAAAAGTGAAAAAAAACCCAAACAAGTAAGGATACAACTACTTCAGAAACTTCCTTTACAGAGAATGTTCCTATTTTTCTCTGAATAAAATGTGCCAGCACACATTAATCATGGCTCTATAACAGAATCAAGGAGTCATTCTGCCACCTCTTACAGTATTTGTCATCAAGTCCGTATGTAAAATTACTTACAACTACTTAATTAATTTGATGTGAGAACCCATAATAAGTAATTATTTTTCTTTAATAAAGCAGTCAAACTGACACAACTGTAATTAAAACATAATAATGATGCAAGACTACACAATGAAGTTTCTTGGGTTTTTTTTTCACTGAGGTATCCCTGAAACCACTTTTCACCAGGAAGTGTGGAAAAGTTAGAAATGCATTTCATTTGAAGATTTCTGCTGGCCAATCCCATGCAATTTCCAGTAATCTTGGTTCACTGAATATTATCTTGCAATTTAAGATTGCAGCAGCACTGATAAAGCTGAAAAATCACCATGCTGCTGCATTTAGTTTCCAGCACTTAAGATCCATGTTCTCCAGAGTCTCAGTTGAGTCAACCGTGAGTTTTTTCTTGATCTGCCTGTCCTGGTACAGGGAATCTGCAAATTTTCTACAGAAGTGAAACCCCATAAGCAGTCAAAATAATCTCTGTATTTTCTTCAGAGCATATTTTTTTTCCTTGGCTTGGTTTATCTACCTCTCCTGACCTTTCAACACTTCCATTAGCCTTCTCAGGTGCCTAGAGATCCTTGTTCTCCCACTCAAAACTCATTCTCCTGGACATCAGACATTTTTCTTACTTTCTCTACTAAGAACTAAAGTTCTATTCCAGATACTCTGGAATAATAAAAGGTCATAATAAAGGTTTATTATAAAATAATAAACAATAAAAGGTCAACTTTTAAACTTTCAGTCCCATTTGCCAACAAAGCTCCTGCTCAACCTGAGACAGTTAAAGTATTGCATCCTGCAATTTACTGCATGGTCATCTGAACCCCAAATAGAAGATAACTGGCTTGCAATAGGCATGAACAGTCATCAATTAATTTTTTTTCTTATATGTGTGTGCTATTAAGCTAAGAGATGCTGCAGGTATAACATATTCCTATCGTTATTCTTATTCACTCACTCCATGGAATTTCAATCCAGCTTCAAGACAAAACAACAGAAAACCCAGACACACCCTACTTTCAAAATTAACAAGTCAAACTTCACAAATATTTAGCTGAACAACCTTACAACTGTAATGAAAGACAAGCTCTTTACTGCTCCTTCTACGCTGCAGTGAGTGAGCAAAGATTAATCTGATAACTGAAACATTTTCTGGCAAAATTCCACAGTTAAACTGCTTTTGCTATTCTTTGCCCACAGCATAATCAAAACATTCCTCCAACACTCCTTTTTCCTCTCACTACAGTCAATGCAGGCAGAACTCTACTGTCCTAGATTTTCTGAAGAAAAAATCGTGTCATCTCTAAGAAATGCAGAAGTCTCATCTTGCTGATAAACTTCTCCATCCAATGGAAAAGTTTATATGTCAGTGTTTACATGTTCAAGCCAAATGGCTGCTATTCCAGTGATTACAATGGCTTATTGCCTTCACTGGTGACTTGGAGTTTCAGCATGCCTGAACAACACAGAAACTCACTGACATGACTTGTAAGCCTGATCGGAATATGGGAATGCAGAACTCATATCCCACCCTTCCGACACCCAGGCTGTCTCTCAGATAGAGGCTTTAAAAAGATTCAAACTCAAATGATCTGCTCCCATAAGTCATGTCCAACAGGACATATGAGAGCGAATATAGAGACAGTTATATTAGGCCTAACATCACCATGGCCCTACCAGTCACTCGGAGAAAACGCTCATCTGGATGCAGGTCCATTTTACACCGGGGAACAGAAATTAAGTTACAATGTGGATTGTAATGACATTCTGCTGGGAAACGTCTCATATAGCTATAAAGATCACAAAGAAGGGCAAAAATAGTATTTTTTTAAAAAAATCATTCCAGTAGAGTATTTCAATGTTTTTTTTCTGAAAGTTTCTGCCTGAAGGAGGAAAAGCTTCCCTGTAATTGATAGAAAGTGAATCCTGTCTCATCTTTGCTCAGAGCTGAACCATCACACATATAAACAACTGCAGAGCGAATGAGTTCATCACAACATGGCTAAGGTTGTGTGTAAAGGATGATCTCATCTGAGTAAGCCTAAACAGGGTGTCAACCATATGGATCAGTCGTGCAATGAAAATATATCCTCAGTGCTCCACTAAACCACGGGAAGGGTAGGACTCAAGGAACCACACATCCCCTCCCTGGTGTGTCTGTAACTAGTTGTAATTGCCATACATTACAGGAAACATTAATTTGAGGTTGCAGCAATCTGTGATGTAGACTGTCTCAGAAGAAAATTAATTTCACAGAACTAGATATATCATTTCAGTCTCCTGTTCCCCTCACATGCAGACACTTTGAAGATACTGTGTAGTCAGCACATTTATTTGCCTCACCAGAAGATGGCAAAATAGGGAAGCTTCTGCACTGCTTTATGCCAGGGTCCCTGCACCGTGGTACACACTCATTTCAATATGCACCCATGGCAAGCAGAGACAACAGCAGCAGCAGCAACTCCAGGAGAAAGTTTCTCTCTCAATGCCAAAAAGGCAGCCCCCAGTGATCAGCTGTTAACAAATAACATGCTGGCACATGCAGCAGCAGCTACCATGCCTCCTCTGCTGCTCCACAAAAACTCAGCTTTTCTGGATCAGTGGGGCCCAAACAAGCTGAAATCGGGAGCACAAGTTAATTAAGAAGGATAAGAAGTAGTCAACACTCTAGTTTGCAGTAAGAGAGCAAAAGCAGATGGATGACATGAGGTTAAGGTGCAGAAATTTCCAATTAAAAGCTCAGCCTTAAAAAGATTTGTGACTCTATGTTAAATTTCACCTTCTTGCAGAGATGTTATCAATATGGCTGTGTGCCCAAATCCAAAATATTTCTTTGCACAAGAATAATGATGCTGCACACACACACACAAAAATATGGGAGAGGGAAAGGGAAAGGAATGCTGCACAAACTAAATTCATTACATCAATTTCTGAAATATAAACCAAACTAATTTAAACAATTACATTACCTTACTAAGTGACAAATTCTAAGATTTATCTGTGTGGAAAATAAGAGCCTTGAATAAGAAATAGGAAAAGACCAAAGGAGGTGAAATACTATTAGCAGCCTTGTTTTTCCACATCTGAAAACAGAGTATCAGACTGAGGGCAGATTCCTGTACAAGCTGCATGCACTGTTTGCCCTCCGCAAGGACAACCCACATTTAAAAATCAGAAGGCTCTGACTGACCAGTGTGGCATATCTAAGTCTGGTAATGAAAGCTGTCCTCACCCCAGTGCCATTCATTTCCCCTGAAGAAGCCACTTAACAGTACTTGCACTCCAGAATTATTCAAAGGTTGGAAGGTAAAACATACAAATTAACCACACACACAGCATTCCTGAAAAACTGAACAGAGTAGTTGACAAAGAAATGAGTTTTCTGAATTCACACAAACTCATCCATTTCATCTGACACACACATAAAAGAATCACAGGAACAGTTTAAACTATAGTTCCTTTCAGCTGTAGCTCTTACTAATCCACTCTTCCACTCCAGCTATGCATTCTTGCAGCTCTCCCTCATTTTTTATTTGGGGGAGTCTGAGGGGGAGAGGAATAGAACATGCCCAGATTAAAAATCATGTCTCTAACCTGGACTAGCACACAGCTCCAGACTCCACATTACTACTGAGGTGACAGCAAATGGTGGGGAGGGGAAAAAAAGGCAAATGGGAATATGAGCTGTTTAAGACAGCCCTACCACCAAAAGAAATGTCTGTGTAACCACATCCTCTGTTTGCAGTCGCAGTTCAGCAATATGTCCAACAGGAAATAATTAGATTTGGCTTTCCCAGAGTAGGTGTCTGACAGTTTAAGACCGCTGAACAATTGCTTTTTCTGCTTCCTCTCCAGCAGTTTCTCAGGAAAAGACATTGACCCTCAGGACATAACTGATCAAAAAAAACCGAAAAAACAAAAAACCCCAACCAACTTTAAAGGAAGAGCTTTGTGTAACTGTAATATGATTTGCTAATTATTACTATTTTTTACATGGAGGAAATCAACTGTAGTCCTCAAAAGGGATCTGAATCAAATACTGAGTTATCAGTAAGTAAACAGACATTGAGATAGTCCTATTGTGTTATCTACAACATGGGAAGGGCAGCTGAGTATAGAGAGTAAAGGCAGAAAAGTGTTGGAGTTGCTATAAATTGTGTTTTTGAGGTAAAAATTATATAAGGAGACACCCTGCACATTCCAAATGAGTGCAACAATTAATCTTGTGATAATGTTTTGACACATCGTAAGAATTCATCCACTTTCTGCTCCAACATCCAAACCTTTTTTGTTCTGATATTTCTCTCTCTCTAGTACAGCTGCTGTTTTCCCCACCAAATAAAATACAGGAATTTAATCATGGCTCAATAGTGAAGGAAATCCAGTAGGGATTGCTATTATTATCATCATCATTAAATTAAAGGGTACTTTTATTGCCTGAATGTACATTTCACCTGGAGGTTCAAGGATGAAAGTCTGTGAAAAATGTTGTTGCTTTGCCATGCCAGTAGAAGTCAGGGTTAAAAAAAATCACAAGCAAGCAAGCACTCCTCCTCAAACCTAAGAGTTTCCCATTATTTCATATTTGAAAGGAGGAAAAATTAAAGACTGCTTTTGGAAAAATGCCACATTCTCTTAGTTCTACGTCAAAAAGTCTTCTGTACTCCCTTTCTTTGCATTTTATTTCAAGATCTGCTTGTAGCCTTAAGATTTGGGAGCCTTCTCCCACATGATGATAGGAGTGGATGGCCTTAATTAAACTGAAATTAAAGCTGATTCCACAACCGTTGGAGCCAACAAACAGAGCACTGCTCACATTTTGTACAGAACAGGGTGATGCTCAAGAAGCTGTAACTGGCAATACTTCACTCTTTTCCTGAAATCACATTTGGTTTCTAAATTATAAGTGAGGAAGGACTGAAAAGGGCTCAGTAAGCCAATATCTAGTAATTAAGAAGGGCAAATTTGCCTACTTGTGGAAAGCTTAAGGCATTTGCTTTTAGCCCTGAGTCTTTTTCTCCCTTCAGCAGAAAGCATGAATCTAAAGAGCAAAAAAGGAGTTCACAGTCAGCTTCAGATCATACACTTATTTTAAAATCTATTATTAGATTCTATTTAATCACAACTATTAGATCACTCATTAAATCACTGCAGCAAATGGGAACAAATTGGTGTCCCTTTCATTTCATATTCAGTAATGACTGAAATATTTTTGGAAATACTTATGAAGATCTAAAGGCATTACACCTCTACCAGTTCAACAGTATGGATTTTACAGAAATGTGTCATTACAGAAACCTAGTGAGGGCTTTTGTGCAAATAGCAGATATATTTTAAAATCAGTGGTGGAAGTTCCTTTGTATTTTTACCTGAAAACCAACACACAAGTAGAAAACGCAATTACAATAAGTCATCTATACCACAACTAGCCCTGATGTCAAATACAAATTTAAAATTAAGACAGAATGTTGGGTTATACACATTCAGCCCAGAACAGATACATTTTATATTTTCCAAATATTCAGCACTTTGTCTTCAGATCCTACCAAGAAACAAAAAGCACATTTTGGGTTCCAAGATACAGATAAGAAGCTACAGACTTAAATAGAAACATTTTTAGTGCCTTCAAAATGTATTTTCTATGGATGGTAGGTTAAAATGCAGTTTCACAGCACAGGCCCTGATGCTGTCTGGACAAATGATACCAGAAAAAGACTGCTACACGCAGCAGCAAACCCGCAACCCTTTATTCAGCTCACTCAAGGCTCGTTTTGTAAAATAGAGCCACACAGAACCGTATTAACACAAAGTTTGCATGATGCAGCATAAGGCTACACAGATCCAGATCATAAAGGTCTCAGGAGGATTATTTCCACTAACACACATAGATTTGTCGGTTTCCATCCGCGGTCAGGGAAGATGTGAAATTACAGTCCTCTTTGATAGAAGATTTTTCAGTCACAGAGAGGACGACAAACGGCTGGGACACGCGGATGTTACCTCAAATAAGCGCCCAGCCACAGCACGGACAAGCATCTTCCCAGTGGGGAAAATCGACCCCGCTCAAGGCAGCCCGGTGGGGGTGGCAGGACACGGCGGCGGCTGCTGCCCAAACCCTTGCGAATCCCTGTCAGCACTGCCCGGCCTCCAACGCCGCAAAGAGCCCCCCAAAACCACCCCCCACCGACCCGCTGAACGCCCGGGACCCTTCTCAGGGGGGAGGGCGGGGAGCGGCGCAGAGCGCTCCGGGGCAGCGGGGACACCGCGCGGGGGCTCCGGAGGGGGCGCAGCCGCCCCGTGCCCCAGCGCAGGGAGGCCCCTCGGGGAGGGCCCGCGCCCATCCTCCCTCTGTCTGCCGCTGGCGCTGCCCCGGGCCGCCTCGCAGCCCCGGCCTGAGCCGGAGCTCCGCGCTCACCTGGTCACGGCTCCATCTCGCCCGAACCCGCCCGTGCCCGTCCCCGGCAGAGGAGGCGCCGCCCCCGCTCCCGCAGCCCGGCCGCGCCACCGCCGGCCGGCGCCTCGCAACCGCGGAAGGGCCCGCCCCCAGCCAGCCCCGCCAATCGGCGCGCAGAAGAGCCGGTGAGCGGCACCAGAAGCAACCAATGGACCGCGAGCACCTGGGGAAGCTAACGGGAGCGAGGGGCGGGCACCATCTGACTGACGGGGAGCTCAGCCAATCGAAAGGCAGGGATGAGGTCATCGCGGGCGGGGAGAAGGGGCGGGTGCTTGCTGGGCGGGGACGGGCGGGGCCTCGCCCTTAAAGGCGCAGGGCCGCCCTTGTGGGCGCCGTGGGGTTTGGGTTACTGAAGGGGGACTGGGGTCAAAAACATGGAGCACTCGTACTGGGAGTTCTGGGAGTTTCGGGTTTAATGACAAGTCAGGAATATTAACCTTCCCTTCTCCCATGCTTTTGCCCAGTACCACCCACCCGTAAATCCTTGGGATGGGAATGGAGGGGTTCCCGGCAGAGGCTGGATCTTAAGTGCTGGAAACTAAATGCAGCAGCATGGTAATGGCTCAGCTTTATCGCCGGACTGTCGCAATCTTAAATTGGAAGATAATATGCAGTGAAGCAAGTTTACTGGAAATTAGGGATTGGCCAGCAGAAATCTTCAAATGAAACGCGTTTCTAACTTTTCCACATTTTCATGTGTGAAAAGGGGTTTCAGGGGTACCCGAGTCTCAAAATCCCAGAGCAGCCCACAATGTGACTGTGCTGCTACCACTGCCTGACCTGTGGCTGAACTGGAGGATGCCAGACAGGGAGGTCTGCTCCTTCTCTCGGAGAAACACGAAGCTCCTTGATGTGGTACAAAGCCAGGAAAATAAATGGTGCAAGGGGGTGAAATGTCCATAATGAAAACCTGGAGTTTTAATGAAAATGGAGGAATGACAGCATCCCTAAAGAGCAGGGCAGAGCACCATAGCTGGAGTGTTACAATATCATTATAAATACCCTGTGTGCTTTACCTGCAGCGATGTTCTCAGCCCTGCTTACTGTATCTCAAAGGGACGTGAGTCATGACAGACTATAACATCGCTCAGTGAAGGATTGCCTCGCACTGTGAAGCTGAAAAAGTTAGGCTCACCTTTCAAAACAAAGAAAAGAGCGAGGTATACAATAACAAGTGATATAAAGAAGGCGTTGTGGGCCTTTCCTTGTTCTCTCATGCAGTCAGAGAACTGGAGGACGTGATATAACTGCAAAGCAATGTATGTGAAGTAGTTAGGAAAAAATGTTTGTGCCGTGTACAATTAATCTGTGAACTTCATGATAAGAAGCTTGATGGCACAAGTATGTTAAGAAGAACCAAATTCTTAGCCAGTTACTGCCAGTCAGCCACTGTCTTGCTCTGGTTTCCAGTCCTGACATTTACAGCTTTTTGCTTTTCATTCCCAGAGATCCAGTTCAGCTTTGTCTACACACATAAATCTTTGAAGTAACATAATTCTTCTCCCTGCTGTTTGACAGGGTTAGCCTTCCAGAGGCAGTTTAGTGGAAGGATAGAGTCAAAAACACAAAACAGTCCCATGTATGATGGTAATCCTGGGAGTTTCAGGTTTAATGACAAGTCAGGAATATTCACAGCTATTTAGGGGTCTGAGACAAATACTCCAAGTGAATGAGAAAGCATGGATATCTTCCTGTTCTGCACTGCAAATTTTAGCAACAACAGTGCATGGCTCATTCTTGAAATCATTTGCTTAGCAGACTTGTTAATAGCTCTGTTTACAGAACAGGGGAGGAGGGATGATGTGTGCAGAGGGGTCCTGGTTTAGGATAAAGGGCATACCACAAACTGATGGCAAAACTCACAGCTCTGCCCATATTTCCATTTCACAAGCTGGAGTCCTTCTTACTGTATCTTCCTTCAAACAGGTGAGCATTTAAGAGATGGAACTGATTTACAAACTCTGCCTGTTACAGATTGTTTTCAGTAGGTACTACCATGCTTTACTAAGTTTTCAAAGGTATTTACAGACCTTGATAAATATACAGTAGAGGAAATCATAAAGAAATAATTCCACTTGTCCATACAATCTTCCTGTCTTCACCAAGAACAGGGACAAGTGAAGAACACATGTTACATGTGAGGTATGTTTTTTGTTTTAGTTTTGAAGGCCTCATTATTTTCAGTAGTTTTCAATTTCCTTAAGACTCACAATGAATTAAGTAAATCCACATTTTATTAACAAATGCAGAAGAACATCTGCAGCATTAGTAAAGGCAGCAAATGAAGTCTATTAAATGACTCCCATTGGATTTAATGTTAGATGAAAGTTTACGCTGAACAAAGAAGGCATCCGTGTAGTGTAACAGAATATAATAGAATTCAGTATAGTTACAGTGAGACTGTGTATGTGCACTTCTGAACTTAATTGTATAATTACAAAAACAGGTCTCTTCTGGGTGCCTACCATGAACAACTAAGCTTGAGATCTTATGCAGAAATATTTTATTTTCCTGACCTGATGTTTTAGTCATCAGTGACTTAGGATTATATTCACTTTTGTGTTTGGATTTCCTTTCTCTTTAAAGCAAAGCAGGTAAGAATGGAGGAGTAAAAAATCAAAAGAGAACAAAGTAAAGAGTGTCCATAAGAGTCTTTCTAAAGATAAAATTCTTAAAATGGCCCAGTGTGGTGCTTAACATTAAAGGCTGGATGGCCTTCAGCCATCTAAAGATGACTCTGCTTAAAACCACAAACCATTACAGAAGCCTTAATGACCCAACAACTCAGAACATGCCTAACAGTGCTCGGCATTAGGCTGATGGACAATTCATCTTCTGATGGAGAAAGAACCTTGTTGGCACAGAACTGGTCCAGCTTCGTTTTTGGGGGAGTAGTGAATTCTGCTATCTTGGCTTCTGACTGGTAACATGCATCTTAGCAGCTCAGCAAGATCCCAGGTTTTCCAGTGGTTTGCACAGACCACAGCAGCAGATGCTCATGTGTGTGTGTGTGTGTACCCACAAGCAAGAGTGTGCAGGGACTTCCCAGGGCTCTGGGGAAGATCCTTCCAGAGGCAGCTGGCCAAACAGGGATGATTGCCAGCCCTGGGCTCAGCAGAGCCTGCACACCAGCTGCTGTGACCAGGCTACTGCAAGACCTGTGCCCAAGGGAAGCCACCCCTGCGGCGCCTCTGGTGAGCACTTGCATGTAGACGGATTCTGCTGAGCCATAATTGCCTGGATCATGGCTGCAGGAGCCCTTACAGCAGACCAAGCACTGTCCATCACTTGATCAGCTCAGCTTCCCTGTCTGGCCTCAAGCCAGAGCCTACAATTCCCTCACAGGCTGCAGGGCAGAGGTTGAGGAGGGTGTGCCAGACAAAGCTGGGCAGGGAAAGGAAAAGGAGGATGCAGAAGTACTGGAGTTCAGGCAGTGTTGGGGTACTCAGGGGGAGGAGCAGGCTGTGGACACGGAGGACTGGGCCCCTAATGGAAAGCAGAGGGCTGTGAATGGTCCAGCTCTGAGCAGACAGCTGCTGCAACACCTCACGGTGGTGCCACAGTCCTGCTGTGTTGGGAGTTCTTGTGAGACCTTTAAAAGGAGCAGTTGACTTCAGGGTTGCATTGTAAAACTAGGAAGATATGGTGTGTTCTCAGCCTTATTTAATCAAGTCCTAACAAGCAAGACACAACTGGAGAAAGTGCCTAACAAGATTCCTTGCCTTCAGTAAGGCCAGTTGCTTTTACTTTTTAAATTGAGCCCTGCTCTTTCTACATGGTTTCATTCTTTGTTTCCATGACGTACACATCAGTGGTTGATTTCTGTCCTATAATCCCTACAGTAGAAGTGTCTCTTGAGAAAGGAGTTGGGCAAGGACATAAACATCTTAGAGAGGTAGTTCAATGATTGCTCAAAATGTTAGAGACACTCATTTTCCCGTCTTACTACAATTTTCTGTTTTGAAATGGGTCAGCAGTTTCAGTTTGGTAAATACCAACATAGTTTTATTAATCTAAGTTTTTGTGGGCAAGGAATCTACCTTCCTATGTACCCTTTACACAAAAAGAGGATTTTGCCTGCTGAGCTGCTCAAAGAAAGAGTAACATATGGGAAAAACAGAGCAAAGGAAACTGAAATCCTTTTTAAAATTATTTCTTTTAGGCAAATAGCAAGCACGAGAATTTGCAATAAAGAAATTGTTTGGGGAAGTGTAAGTGCTTATAAAAAAGTGTGTGGACTAGTATCAGAGTCCAGGGTTAATAATTAGTGCTTTCCATCAAATAATACATTAATCATTAACTCGAGGCTGCAACATCCAAGTTGTGACCCACGTAGATAGAAAAGCATTTACCGTAATAAATAACACAGCTTACAAACTCACCGGTTCAAAAGTGTAGGGATAAAGCTACACTGTGGTTTATGAGAAGAGGTGAAGGTTGGCCATCCTCTTTTGGCTCGAAAGGACTGGAACAGACACCAACTCGTTCCTGGGGCTTTGTAGTATTTCCCTGCTCCCCGTAGATGGAGCCAAACTCACATCGTCTGGCTGCCTGTGACTCACCAGCAGTGCATGCAAACTTGCCCAAAATCAGAGGAGAGCTATGCAGCTGGAGAGTTTGTCATGGGTCCCTAAGCCCCATTTCCTGCCCATTCCCCTAGACTGACTTCCCAACACTGGTTCATCGCCTCCCTGTTCTGTTCCCACAGTGCCACCACGACAGACAGTGACACACAAATGTACTAATCTGACACTGCCTTCCCTTTCAGCTGGAGGGGAAATGGTTTCTTCTAATGTTACAGATATTACCTTTCTAACCACACATTATATCGCAGTTTTTACTGTTGGTCTATTCATCAGCACACTGAATGGACAAGGCATTAGAAAGCATCTTTTGGAGGCTTTTTCCTTCCATGTCCCACTGTGATCTTGGGCAAAATTCTGATCTACCAGGTCTTGTGACTCTGGCCTTCCACTGCAAAAGGTTTGGGATCTACATGATTGCAGTGTAATGACTTGTAATAGAAAGTAAGAACTTCATGTAACAGAGAGGAGGAGTCTACAGTCTCTGCTACCTGTGAAGTGAAAGCTAAATTGCAGCAATTTGATCAACAAGCTGCATAAGGAAGAGAGACACAGCCATCAGCAAAACAAGGATAAGAGAATTACAGGGTAAAGAGTGAGCATTTCCAGTCTTTGGGAGTAAGAAACCATAGTTACTCTCCTGACAGCAACTTAAGGTTCTTTCCTCAATTCAAGAGCCAAGAAAGGCACCTTCCCATCTGTGTTCAGAAGAGTACAAAGCCACTCATGTCCCAGTAAAGGGCAAGAGTTAATATTTCCACACTGATTTTACTTACCTGGCAACAGATGTTACACTGGATTTGAAAGTGCTGTGGAAACATCTGAGGCAGCTTAGACAGAGTGCCCTTTTTCTAGCCTTTTGTTTTTAAGCAAAACCACAGAACACGTAATTTTCTCAAAAGACCATTAAATTTAAAAGGTCTGTCTTGTTATCCTGCCATTCAGTGTTCAGACTAAATTGTGGATTGAAACACGGGACTGTGTTGGTAATATCCCAGTCATGTAATTGTGGAACTAACTGGAGAAAAGATCTGCATCCAGTTTTATATCCCTATCGTTCTACACCTATCATGGCATTTGCAGAAGTCATTTTATTCCTTCCACAGAGGCATTTGGAGTGCAGCAAGAGGCTGTGACAACCAAACAGTTGAGGAAGCTGGGAAAGGTTTTCTGGTGCCAAACCAATCTTTTAGATGGAGCCTCCTTTTCCAGAGGCTTGCTGAAAAGATGCTGGAGCCCACTCCTGTTTGGCACATCCTCATCAGGGCTGTATTACTTCCCAGCTGCTGTTCTGACTCCAAGGTCTGCTCTCGAAGGAGTTATGTTCTCCGTCTTTCATTGCCAGAGAAGGTGCAGCTGGAGGATTTGCAAAGAGAAGATTTGATCCCCACACAACCCTTGGGGTTCCCCAGAGTGGTGAGTAATCAGCATGGGGTGAGGAAGTGTGTGACACTCTCATCTTTACTTTGTTTAGATGTTTCCCATGAAGCAACAAGAGGATCTTTGGATTTCTCTTTGCAAAGCCCGGGTCTGATTTCAGCTGCGATGTCACCCTGCAAGGGCTGACTCATCCAGCAGGGCTGCGGTTCCAAGGAACACATGCAGAGGCTGGGAAAGTTCAGAGCTATTTTCAGAGCTTGGGGGAGTTGCACTGTGGGGTCCCACTCTCTGGAAGAGGTGCTGGACAGAGAGTGTGCTGTCCAAGAGGCTCAGTAACACTGGACACTGCCCTGACCTCACAGGCTTCAAAGCAAACAGACTGCAAAGGCAGAAAATAGTGGAGGAAAGTAATCACCATCCACTGGGAAAGAGTTCCTTTGGCATTTTGAACTGACCAAATACCTTTCCATGGCTTAGCTGCAAGAAATGGCCTCTGGAGCAGGATTTTGGCAGTGCCCAGACAAAGATGGACCAAATTGTGCAGTACAATGGCAGAGTAAGCTGATATTCACCAAAATGAGCACAGTCTCATCTTCTGCCTCAGTTTACCTTCATCTGTTTACCATGACCCAACATGCCTGGTATTTCCAAAATTCTCCCTGGTCTGGGTAAGGCTTGTTAACATAACATTCAGCCTTCCAGCCTTAATAACAAGATTTACAATTGTAATAAGAAACATTTTAAAGTGTGATTTAATACATACATCAAGAACAGCGGAGGGAAAAGCTCTGGAGAAAAATTAGAGTATTCTGATTTATGCTTGAGAAAAGAGGGATCAAATGGAAGGAAAAAAAAGAGAGAATGAGTGCTTAATGCTGTCTGGGGAACACAGCAGCAGCCTCTCTCAGACAGGCCTGATGTTCCTACAAAATAGCCAGTCCACAAGTAAGCGTTCCAGATAAACAAAGAGGCACAAACATAGGGAAGTAGGAATGAAATTCAAGTGGAGCTGCTTTCCACTTTCCCCTGCCCCCTGCTGCAGCACAACGCTGAAACTGGGCAGATGAATTTGCTCCCAAAGAAAGATATCCTTGTGTGGCAGTTGCCTGTCAGACACCAAAAGCTCTTCCAGCTGCTGGCAATGTAGCAAGAGCGCCGGGCTCCCGGCCAGGGCTCTCCTGATGGGAGCCCACGCAATCAGGGGAGTGCCCGGGGGTGGTTTGTTAGCGCTGGGACTGCTCAGCATCTTGGATATCAACACTCCTCTAGTCCTCCCAGAGAGCCTCTTGTCAGAGTTAAATGTCTGATGATAAAGCATTCTCACAGAGTTGATTTCTCCCAAAATGTGCGTGATGCCAGTAAATAATGGCAGGAGGCAGCTTTGCCTGAAATATCAGGGGCATCTCATTTCAAGAAAAGGACACTGGAGAAAGGATGTAGGTTGGAATTGAAGGACAGGTATGATTAAAAGGAGGGAGATATTGCTATGCTGAAGCCCCCTGAGATTATTTAGTTTACAGGGAGACATTCAGGAAATGGAACATAATGGAAAAGCAGAAAATACTGCAGTCTGTAAAGGTGTTTTACAGTGCCCTGATAGCTCCTGTACTAAATGAGGACTCAGTGAACCCAAAATAATGTATTTTGAAGTGGAAAGACATGTTTATCACAGAATGAAGTTGGGTGCATACAGGAAATGTATTTTTACTACAGAATAATGTTATTTGTGAGACTTTTGCAGACCATCATTGAGAGCAAGAGTCAGCTTAAGACTTAAGTAGGATTAGAGAGGGGAAAAAAGGATAATCAGAGGTTGTTACTTTTATTCACTCTTTCATGTTTGAGGGATGATATCCTACTAGCTTCAGGGCATGGAGCAACCTCAGAAAGCCCATGACTAGAAATAACTTCTTCTGTAGGCCAATTACCCTATTCTTCTCTTGAACTTTTCTGGGAATAATCTTCTGCTGGTTTCTGTCACAGATAGTAGCCTGCAGGGGTAATTTTTTCAGTATGTTTTTTACTGCTGGGGTGTGTTAGGAAAGGTATGAGCTGGAATTTCAAAAGACTGTTTTCAGGTCACTTTGACTGGCAGAAAAACACCATATGACAGATGAAGATACAGGTCAAGTGACTGACTTTTTTCAACCACTTGATTCTCTCCCAAACATAAGAAAAAGTATATTAAATCTGTGTTTTGTGACTATGTTTCTTTTTTTCTTAGTAACCTAGCCTTCAGAGAATCTCCTTGGTTAATATTGTCCAGCTTTGTAACTTGAGCATCATCTATTTATTGGACATTGTCTGCATCTCTATTACTGTTTATGCTGTAGAGAAGAAATCCAAACTTCTCTGCTGCCACCACGTTCCAGACATCTAAATCTTTGAAATCTGTCAACGTGTGGGCAATGAGCTCTGGCATGTTGAGAGACCCTATGTTTGCTCCCCCTGCTGTGGATGTCAGCAGTTCTCCAGCACCTCTATTCTTACTGCTGCATACACAGACTGATGTTTAGCCACTATTTACCAGTTTTCTCCCTAAGATGTTGCAAGTCCTTTCTTGCTGACTTGATAATTTGCCTTCTGTGGGCACATTACCCTGGTTTGGCTCCATGGCAGGCTTATCCTGATGATGCCAGAGGTTGTGACATTCACTGTCCCAACTCTGGCTGTGTCCTGTAGTGACCTGCACTTACCACATGCAAATATTCTGAAAGATCAAGTCTCTTCTGGCCCAGCAAAGTGCCCAGCTGAGGGTGAAGTGAGCTGCACGATTGCTCTAAATCTGGTTTCCTCTATCTGCTGGGCACGGTGCCCCTTGCTGCCATGGGTACACACATCCTCTGATCCTCATCTGCTCTTGCACCTGAAATGGGCACTTCATCCTGGGCTGTGCACTGAGCTGGCTCATCCCTCCCTCTACTTGGTGGGTCGTGAGAGCCGTCCCTGGGTCTCTCTGTCAGGTCAGCGGCCCAAGACAGGCAGGGACCGACCACACACAAGCCAAAAAGTAAAAGTATTTGATCTAAAGGGATATAAAGAGACTTACAGGTGCCTAGAATCCAGAAAGACTTCAAAAGGATGTTTTATTTTCCCTGGTAATTCCATGCTTTAAAACATTTAGACAAATCCAGTGTACAATTTGGTCGAAGGACAAGAATATATATAGAAGAGAATGATGATAATAACTCACAAAGCTTTGGAGGATATAAATGTCAAGGAAAGAGGAGTAGTTATGGTGGTACTAGTGTGATAGCCAGGAGGACCTAAGTGAATTTGAGAAAAGGAATATTTTGGCTCAGTACAAGGAACAAAAATATCAACTAAATAAAGCAACCTAAAATAAGTAACTGTACAAAGCCTAAGAAACCAAACAAACCCTTTCCTCCAAGCAGTTATTTTGGAAGAGGAAAAGTACCAGATACTACATTGAGTTCTTTGCAAGCTTCACTCTTGTTGTGGGTTTTTCTATGGAAGCCAGTCAAAAAGTTATGGTGATGGTAGCTGCCTAAAATGGAAAGAGCCAACAATAATTGCTGTTTGATTTGAACAATCCCCAAAAGGGAGAGGATGAAATCCCTCAGAAGCAGTAAATTAAAACTGAGCAGAAACCTGGCGCGTAGAGTAAATGACGCAGAGAGGGAATGGCACAATCTTCTGTTGGGCACTGTGCATAGAGGACAGACACATCATGCTTTTCTGTGTCTAAAATAAAAAGCCTTAAAAAAGTACTTCTTCCCGTTATGGAGACAAATAGATTTGACAAGAGTGATTTGTCTTCTTATTACAGAATTGATGTGTTTTTTTCTCTTTCTTTTTTTTTATTGGTGTCCTCCTTTTCCTGGTGAGCTTTAAGTGCAGAGGAAACAAAGGTGTCTGATCTGGGTAAGAGTCTGGCACAGATGAGGGGTCTGAAACTGGGACAATATCACTGCTTTTCACATTGACAGCGCTCTCTCTTCACTGGAGTGTCCCTGGGGTTTAGATGATGTGATAAAGTACGTTCAGTCCAAGTGGAGGAAATGTTAAAACTTCAGACATAAATAGATGTAGCCTTTAAATTTAGGCACTGTGTTAGAAAATTGTAGCAGGAGCTAAACCAAACATTTGAAGACGTACAAATTTAAAGTCAGGCTAATGGTCAAAACCAGAGAACAAAGCTGATCATCCCAGACAGACTTTTCTATTTTTAAATGGAGGTTGTTTTGGGTTTTTTTTTTAAATGAAGGCTAGAAATATCTGTTTATTGATGGCTGTGCTTTGATGGATGAGTAGTAAATCAAGGCTGGTCACTGGATCAGTGGGACAGATGCTGCGAAGGAGAGCATCTTTTTCAGCTTTATGAAGCACTGGCTCCTGCGCCAGCAAGGAGGCAAAGAGCTGCTGCACCCTGTTCACAGTCCATTAACCACTGGCATTTTCAGTGCATACCAAACTCCAGATCAAATAACTCCGCTGTTAGATCACACTAAAGTGCTCCACTGCTTATTTCTCCCCGTCACATCCCAGTTACCAGGCTGCAGGGGCACCCGTGAAAGGGGCATGTGGAAGCTTTAAACTATGTAAACTTTGGTTCTTGAAACAAACAAACGTGCAGTGAATGAGCACTCGTTGTTCCCTTGTTCTGTGTTTATGCTTTGGAGAAGAAGGCACAGGGTTCCTGCTGGAAAGTGGGATGACAAATTTAAAAGGACATGGGCACAGCGCCAGACAGCAAGTCCCCACATCACCCACGGTGCAGAGGCACCACTCTTCTCCTTCCTGCTGCCCTGGTTCCTGGCATGAAGGCATCCAGCTCAGGCATCCAGCTCGGTCCTCGCCTCCCTGCTGGCTTCTGCCCGGGGCTGGCTAAAGATAGCTGGTAAGAAGGCAGGAGATGGGAATGTGCTGCCATCATGGCACTCACTTCTCCATTTCCTCCATGGTTTTGACCTCTTGGGCATTTTGTTTCAAGGGCAGCACTCTCCGGATGTTTTCATTCTCGTGTACTTGCAGATGTGACTCTCTGCCAAGGGATGTGCCGTTTTTTATCTGGGAAAATCCTTGCTGTGTTTTACGAGACGGACATACGAGGCCGAGGAACTACCAGCACGTACAATCGCCTGCGATCTTTCTTCAGACAAAGCCTGCGGGCCGGATTTTCGCCATCCCCCTCCCCGAGGGAGCAGGGATCCGTGCTGCTGTTTGCGGCCCCGGCAGAGCCCGCAGCCCGGCCCGGCCCCGGGCGAGATGCGCCGGGTCCGCTCCGGCTCTGGTTCTGGTTCTGCTGTGTCTCTGCAGCCCCGGCAGAGCAGCCGGAGAGGTTCTGCACTGCTTCACTGCTCTAGCGTGGGGAATGAACTGTGCTGACCCACTGCAGGCTAAATCTCCTCTCCTGTTTTACCACCTAATCATGCTCCATCCTTCTCTCTTTTCAGATCCTGTTTATTAACCTCTTCTCCCAGATATCCACCACTGATTTTTTTCCCCCTCTAGGTCCTGGGGTTTTTTTAACCCTTTTACCTGCTCTACTAGTGCACACCCAAATCCCACACTTGAACACAAATCCTGGAACCCCTGAACATACCAGGGACAATGTCTCCCTAACATTATTATCATTACTCATACATAACAGCATGTAATAGTTACAATAATATATAAAATAAGTAAGTTAATGACAGTTACGCACTAGTATCCTACTACTGGGAGGAACAATTCCCAGGAATCCTCTGTTCTGTTCAAGGATGGCATAGCTGGCCTGTGCCAAAGGAAATGTAGGAACAGAAAGAATGGCTTCTAATACCAGCAAGCATGGAGCAGAGGGTAATAGACTAACTTTGTGTCTGAAGTCAGGGTATAGCTGTGTTAGAAAATCTTAATCAAAGAGGATGTGGTTTTCTTGTTATGCTAATAAAGTTTGTTTCTCTTAGGTGTGGAGAAATGACTGTCTTGTTTTAGCCAAAATTTTCCTGAGACAGTACAGGTCACGCATAGACACCCAGAAACTTCCTGCCCACACCACTTCTGAACACTATCAACAACTTGAAATCAGACTCAGTAAGATAAAGGTTCAGGTAAACTCAGCCATTAGCATTTTCCTCCCTGTGCCTCTTATAATCAGATGTGGCCCTGTTCTTCTTGCTGGGTCACAGTTTTACAGCTAGGTGAGGCACTGGAGGAGACACGTAGATGTACCTTCAGAAAGCTGCAATGTTCAGCTGTTGTTTTTGTTTTATGGCAGATGAAGATGTGAAAGGACAAGAGATATCCAGCAGGGTGATGTGTGGTGTGGAAGAAGAAAACCTGCATCCTCTCTGAACACCCACCTCCTTTATTGGTGCTATAACATAACACCAAAGAATCAATGGTGGTATTTGTGCTTGCCACTGAAAATATGATCATGGAAGTAGCTGGACCAAGCTGGGTCAGAATCAGCAGGAGCAAATGTGCCTGTGTCTTTTCTTGCTGTTCAGACATCCATATCCTGAGAAAACCCTGCACTGTCCAAAATAATGGAAGTGTTCTTATATTTGCCAGCTCAAGAGCTGCTTTATTATTAATATCAAGGGGGAAAACACAAGAAAGAAGGTGTTAATGAGGTCAGACAATCTCAGTCCCTGCTTATTTGTGATTTGGATTGCTGTGAGCAGAGCTCCATAACCCAGTGATGCAAACAGGGTGTGACCCTGGCAGTAGAGTCCCCCTGTTGAGGAAGGGTGTGACACTGGGGGTCATCAGGGGGAAAAGACCCAGCATCATGGCTTTATTCCTACAGCCTGTGCAGTTTAACTCTGGATAGAGGTCTGAAGCCACCATCTCCTGACTCAGGTTCCCCTCTAGCACTGCTTGTGCTCATGGAGCCCTTGCTTCCCCCTTACATCTCCAGCCATTCCTTCCTTCAGCTCCACTTCAGCACAACCAGCTCCGCAGCTCCAGCACAATGGCTCGGAGAGCCAAGTGCTGAACCCCAACAGAGAACTGATCCAGGCTAAAACCCCAGTGTACCAGGATAAGAAGACAGCCAGATCTCTTTAAATGGGAGTTGCCACAAAAAGCCCTTCAGGAAAATGCAGCCCCTGGGTTCAGATGGCAACCATGAGCAGGACCAGCCCTCCCTGGGCATGATGTGTGAGCCATGGAGAAACTTGTCCATGTTTTTGCCCTGCTTGGATCCACTGATTTAGTCTGCTCCTGTGTTGAGAGATAAACTTTACATGGAAAAATGAAGGCAAGTGCTTTTCTGACCCTACTTTGCTCACTATTCAAAGATCTAAAAAAAAAAAAAGTGGTCCCTACCTTCAAATTTTTTCTTCTCTGTCAGAAATTCAGGTCTCAGCAAGCTGGCTTCCTTGAAAGCTTCTGGTGATAAAGCAGAAGCAGTTGTGTGAGCTACCAGCTGCAGCAACTTTTCAGGGAAAATCAGAGGGAGGGGAAATTAGTTCATCAAGACCACCTGGAGCTCTGTGTGCCACCAAAGAGAGCCAATGGGGCAGAAAACAGCAGTGAAAGGTCATCTTTTCAAGATAAGTATGGAAACAGTCCTTACACAGGATTTCTCTGGTAAATTAGCTTTGTAAATATAAAAAACTCCCAGAAGTGAGTGTTGTCCGCAGTACTATACCCTAATTAAACCTCTCCAGCAAATCACAGCCACAGACCCCAATTCTACTTGCAGTTCAGCTTCCTCTTACAGGGCTTCTGGGCTTCCCAGTGCTGCCACAGCTGAGAGCTGCCCCACCCTTCAGAGCCTCCTGTGGCCCAAGCTCTGCTTACTCACTTGGTGAGATGAGGTTGTCCTTTTGAAATTCACCACTCACTTCAACCACAGCCCTGAAAGAGCTGCTCCCATGTGGAGGTGGCTGAAGTCCAAGCAGATATTGTTGCTAAATAGCTGGTGATAGTCAGAGCTCAGTTAAAAAACAAGAGGCATAGTAAAAGCATGAGTGCAAGATTTCCTGGTGAAAAGGAACAGTTAATTGAGCCTTAGGCACAAGTGTCTCTCTTACACTTAATTTAACACTCATTCTGACAGCACCTGGTGATGCAAACCTTTTATCTGCTGGCTGCAGCCTCTCACAGAGCAGTGACTCAGCCAACCCTTTCCTACAAGCCTTGCTTGAGTGGGAATCTGTTCAAGTGGTCCTGGTAAAGTTCAGTCCCCTTAGACCCAGGAATTTCTTACCTCTCTAGGAATGATTGCATCAAGCAAAGCCCAGGAAGAGCTGGTCTCAGTCATTCCTTGTTTGGGAAGAGGAGAAGCACTACTTCAGGCCTAAGCTTACTTCCTCATGGACAGGAAAACACCTCCATGCTACTCTTGCCTCTCCTCCCAGTCCTGTGTCCCCTGTGCTTGCTGTTTTATTGTATTAGCAATATTTGAGGAATTACATTTGCTACTCTGTTTTTGTTGGATGGGAGTAGGGGAAAACAGAGCTGCAAAGGGTTTATGATGTTCATCAGTCTGTTCATGCAAGTAGGAAGTTTGGTTGGTGATTTTGAAAATATTAATGTTTCCTTCAAAAACTGGCTTTCCACCCAGTATTATGCTCCCCTGGCCTCTCCCTCCTGGCAGGAAGGCTCTGCCAGAGAGCCACCCCCATGGTGGAACCCATGGCAACATTGATGTCTGCTCCCACAGAGAACCAATCTGAATAGGTAGCATTTAGAAAATTATGAAATTAAGCAGAGCCTTTTAAAAAAAAAAAAAAAATTTAAAAAAAATTTAAAAAATCCCAAAACCAGAAAAGCTTTTTTTGTTAGATATGCTCTCTGCACTGGCTTATTAAATGCTACAATTAGATTAAGCCAGCGTGAGGGTCAAATTTCCCATCCTTGCAGTGCCCCTATGCTGACTCTGTCTGGCTGCTGACCAGGTGAAAGCTGCACTCAGGCAGGGGGCTGTTGGGGAGACAGGGAGGCTTCACTGGAAAACTTGAGGTGCACAAGGGCTCAGAGGGAGGAAGGGACTCTGGAGGGCTGGCTGGAAGTGCTGCTCACAGGACTGACCAGCTGCCAGCGGTGGCTGAAGCCACAGAGAGCATCTCAGGCTTAAGAGATCAAGGGAAAACTGCCAGGGAGCCCAAGAGCAGGGATGGCCAGGGACTTGTCAAAGCCCAGTCTGAAGCTTATAGGAAGGTGGGTTTAGGAGCAGAGGGAATTGAGGTGACTCTGCAGCTACCCCAAGCCACACAGTTCCCATTTTCACCCTGAGCAGGCACCGAGGGCTGATTTTGGTCCTGATTCAGCCACTTTTCTCCAAACAGGAAACTAAGAAATGTGTTTATGTCTTCCTCAAGAGGGAAATAAAACAAAAACAGAGCAAAAGCCTCCACTTGGGATTACAGGAATGAAAGATGGGCAACAGGAAACACTATTTCCAGTGCTGGGAAATGCAGTTATGACAACCAGCTGCTGCTGGCAGTCCCACATGGCATGATAAATGGAACTGGGCTTGGTGTGGAAGCCAGATGACCTGCACCAGCCAAATCCTTATGGGAAGAGATGAAAGCTTGAGGAAGGGTTTGTTTGCACCCAAATGTGGGTGGCTTTGGAGAACCTCAGCTATCAGTGACCCCGGTTTGCTGTGGGTTGGATGTTGTGAGCCACCAGCACGCCAAACCCACCCACACAGTTTGCCCTTGAGGACAGCAAGAGATTTCAAGGGAAACCTTTTCCTTTCAAGGGTGACCTCTTCCTTTCGCACAGTGCAAAGCCAACATCCTCCTCACCTCAGTCTGAGATACAATCAGGGAGCAAAAAAAGAGGAAGTAAATGAACTGGAAGGGTTGAGTGTCCCAAAAGTCCTGGGTGTGCTCTTATACCCACTGGGAGTTTCCCCTCACCTGACGCAAATGAAGAAAAGCCACTGAGAAACCACATGGACCCCCTGAACCACATCTGAGCCAGTTCGTGCCTGGTGGAACCACCTCCTCATTGACCTCTGCCAGTGACACAGGGCTGAAAATCCCGGTGGGCAGCTTTGCTCAAAAGCAGGCATTGTAAACACATTGGCTGTGACATTTTGTACCAGAAATAGCGTGGCCAGCAGGACCAGTGTGGTGATCATCCCCCCATACTCGGCACTGGCGAGGCCACACCTTGAATCCTGTGCTCAGTTTTGGGGCCCTCACCACAATAAAGGCATTGAGGTGCTGGAGCATGTCCAGAGAAGGACAGTGGTGAAGGGTCTGGAGGAACACAAACCTTATGAGGACTAGGTGAAGGAGCTGGGTTTGTTTAGCCTGGAGAAAAGGAAGGTCAGGGGAGACCCTATCACTCTTCAAACTACCTGACAGGAGGTTGCAGCAAGGTGAGAGTCAGCCTCTTTTCCCAGGTGACACAAGACAGGACAAATGGAGACAGCTTCAAGTTGTGCCAGAGGAGGTTTTGATTGGATACTCATATAAATTTCTTCACCAAAATGGTAGTGTGGACATTGGACAGGCAGTCCAGGGAAGTGGTGAAGTCATCATCCATGGATATATTTAAAAGATGTGTAGATATGGCACTTAAGGACATGGTTTATTGGTGGACCTGGCAGTGCTGTGTTAAAAACTGGACTCAATAATTTTCCTGGGGTGACTTTATGATACTGGTATCCCCAGTTGCCTGGTTTATGTTATATATTAAGTTCTGCACCTTTAAGACTGGCTTTGAGAGTGAAGGAAGTTAAAACCTGATGAGAGTTTTTCTCCTGGCCAATAACTAGCCATTTTTGAGAATTGACAGTGGTTTTAACCGTGGAAAAGTGAGATCAACCCATGAACACCACCTTAAGACCAAAGTCCGAGACTTTATCTTTTTCTTTGGTTTCCAGCTTCTGAAGAGGTAACAGGGCTCTGGCTCAGCCTTCTCCTCCCCCCGACCACCAGCCAGACAAAGGCCCGGAGGGTGGAGGGGGGAAAAGCGGGGCCGGCCGGGCGGGCCAGGCCAGTTCCTGGCTCGTTTGCAGTTTCTGCTGAATTGAAGCCTGACACCATGAACACCTGCAGCTTGAGCAAGACTTTAACTCTTTTACTACTCAGATGAGACTTGCAGATTAATCCTTTTTTTCCAGAGAGAGAGAGAGAGAGAGAGAGAGTGATTAACATGTAAAGAGACACCATAAACTATCAAAGCCAGTGAAGAAAGGAATTAAGCTTCAGAGGGGGGAGAGAAATAAGGAGATGTTTTAATAAGCTGAAATATTTTTCTGTTAAAGTTATGGAGATGGACAGTAGTGTTCTGAAAAAAACTCCTTTAATTCATGACAGTATATTGGGAGGAATGGAGTAGTTCAAAGTGTGGGTTTTAAGCAAATGGTGAAGTAGTTGTGATCTTATGAGATGCTGGAACAGAAAAAGAGAGAAGTAATAGTTGAAGATTTGTAGCCTTTAAGAGGCAAAGAGAAAACTTCTGTTTCCAGGGAAGCTCGCAGAGACAGATGAAGAGAACTTTGACCTTTGAATAACTCATCCTTAAAAATTACATCCCTAGACTCATTGACCCATAACACACTTCAGAGTGATATGAAATGGGAGGAGAGAACTGATGGCAGAATTTCCAGGCAGCTGGCATCAGAGAAATAGAAAGCCATGAAGAAAATGGTTTTCTTGTGAAAAAACTCCATAGATTAGCAGAAGAAAACTTCTTTTTCTCTGCAAAGACTGATGAAAGGACTATAGCAAAATTGAGACTGTTTTAGCCACCAAAGTTTTTTTGTCTCTATGTTGTCATGTGACAACAAGGGAGTAGTTGGGTAGTGGGGAAAAAAGGGTTTCTAGAAGTTTTATTCTGGTTTCTTATTCTTCTCGTTTTTGTTAATAAACTTTCTTTGTTCTTGTTAAGCCTGTTTTTCTCTCGTTCTAATCCATATCTCACAGCAAGAAATAAGTAAGTTTTCTAGTGATTTTTAGTTATTGCTTTAAAACCACAACATTTATTTGGTGCATTGGCCAGCAAACGAAATTGGCAAATCTAAACTACTACAATAATCTAAAGGTCTTTTCCAAAATCAATTATTCTATGATTCCATGATACTATTCTATCTTTGTAGCCCAGAGAATAATGTAGATGCTGACTTCCCTGTTGCAGTGCTGGCAGCTCTGCAGGACCAAGTGCTGGTTCCTGTATCCCAAAGAACATTGGAAGAAGCCAAAACTGCAATAGTAACAGTCCTGCAGGGACCTCACACACAGTCCAAGGGGAGGCTTGTATCCTTGTTTTAGAAAAGCAGTCTTTTCAGACAGGTGAAAACCAACTTCCTCTTCAGTTTTAAGTAGATTTTCATAATAAAATCATGAGCTTGTCCCTATTTTGAGGGCTAGTCAGACCATTTGACTGCTCAAAATTGGATGAGAAGGACTCCCTGATGCACTGTAAGCAAATATGCCAAGCAGAGTGGCTTGAGAGCTGAAATACCAAGTTAGCTCCTTTCTAAAGGTCAGTGGCAGTATCTGGTGTAGTGGTGACAACGTGTAACAATGTTTAAAATACAGAGAACAATTATTGTGTCCTTCTGTCCACACCTGTTTGCCAGCCTTCCAACCCAGCCCTTCCCAGGAGACAGGGGAAAGGTAAAGCCCACAGCAATTGATTTAATTGGCTTTACTGCCCTGTAATTTTTCTCCTCTGCTGTACAGCTGGCATTTTGTTTACATGCTCCTGTATTCAATACAAATTAACAATGTTTAAAAGGGACAGGAATATTGCTCTCAGATGTACTAGATCTTGGCCCCTCCCCATAAACTCTAACTTCCACAGATTAAGTTATTTAGAAATCCATGGATGTAATTAATAACAGCCAAAGGGCAGGAGTATTTAAGCAAAGAACAAAAGGGAAATTCTGTGTGAAATAAGCTTAAATTTTATTGTTAAAAAGATGATTTAAGCAAACGTATTCAACTTCATCAGTGAAGTAGTGGCTAAAGTTACCAATAAATAAAATAAAGAACCCTGAAAAACTCTCTCTGCTATTGTCTAGCTACTCCAAGGAGGTTTTGTCATCCCACAGCAGCCTCCCTAGTACAGCAGAAAAAAACAAACTGGTTTTGACTAGCAGATGCCCTCCAGCATGCTGGCTTGTAGCTGCTCCCAGAGGAGCTGAGGGAGCAGAGGGGAGGCAAAGGAACAGCAGTTTGGCTCCCGGAGCACCTCGACCACCCCAGTCCTGGAGAAAAAAGCCTCTGAGGAAACCTCATTGCAGCCTTTCAGTACATGAAGTGAGCCTTGAAATAAGATGAGGACAAACTTTTTTATCAGGGCCTGCTGTGATAGAACAAGGGATGAACTGAAGGAGGATAAATTTCAGTTAGCTATAAGGTAGACATTTTTTACAATGAGAGTGGTGAAACATTGGAGCAGGTTGCCCAGGGAGGTTGTAGATGCCACATCCCTGGAAGAATTCAAGGTCAAGATGGATGGGACTGAGTACAGTTGAAGGTGTCTCTGCTAATTGCAGGGAGGTTGAACTAGGTAGTTTTTAAAGGTCCCTTCTAACCCAAAATATTCTATGATTTGAGCATCCTAGAGATTTTGGGAACTCACAGTGAAATCAAAGAGCAGTACTCAATTCCTGTAGGGACCCCTAAAGCAGGAAAGGGTCCCAACACAGAGGCAGTCACAGCTGGCTCTGCAGCCTGAGCTGCAGAAGGGTAGCTGAACTCGCACAAAATTAGCTGAGGGAGTGGAAAAACAGAGGGGAGATGAATGAGGACAGCAGTAGAGAAGAAATCCCTGCCACAGGTCCTCACGGAACCTCCTCTGAAGGACTCTGTTGGCTCTTGCCCACCTGCCCTCAGGTGTGTACTCACAATGAAAAGTGATGCACTGCACAAAAACCTGACTTCGTTTCCCTCTTTCCTGTCACTAACTCAGCCTGGTGCCTTCCTCACTGAGAGCTTTTGTGCACAAAGGCTGTCTGACACCTGCTGAAACAGAGCTGGACTTTTCTTTAAGCACATCCTTCTCACTGGCTGCAGGGCTGCTGGCACACTGAGGGGGAGAAGCTGCCAATTGCCCAAGAGATCAGAATTTCAGCACAAAGCAGAATTAGTAGGAAGGTGGGCTGGGATGGAGGCAGGAGGAAGCAAAGCCATATGGGCGTGAAATGCTGGAGGCGATGAATGACAGTGAGGATGGATGAAGAGGGCTTTTGTTATAAAGCACAGCTAAAAGAGAGAGGGGCACCTGTCCCTGAACTTCGGAGCCCAGAACAAGGAGCCCATCCATCTGCACCTGTAACCCATCTGCACTTCTCTGGGCCACGGGTGGATGTGCATGTCTGTGGTGTCAGATTCCAAACCTGAAAATACAAAGTGCCCCTGGGGTTGGCTGAGGGAGCAGCCAACCAGAGAGAAACCCCATAGGCAAGGGGCACAGGCTGTCGAGCACAGAGGAGCTGGGATTGATGCCAACTACACAGGCATGAGGTGGACAGAAAATCCACCGGGAGCAAGGTCAGGAAAGGGAAAGGAAGGGAAGGATACTCACTTAAGATTCCAGAGCAGTGGTTTTTGGGGCTGACCACAAAGCTGGTCTAGGAGGCTGGGATACTACTGGACCAGTGCACAGGAAGAAAATTATGATGATGGCAACAACAATGCCAGCCCCCAAGGCTCTGCAGGGCAGCTGAGAGGCAGGGGCTGTCAGGTGATGGCAGCAGCAGACAGCTGCAGTACAAACAAGGGACAGAAATGGCCGTAAGTTTGGCCACAGATTAGCTCCCTGCTCACCTTCAAGGCAACACAGTGTGCCACTTTTACCCAGCCCTTCTCTTCTGGGAGGTTCACAGCTCAGCCTGGCACTCATCCCTATCTGTGCAGGAGGGGGTGTCGCTGCTGATCTTTTGATGGTGGCATTAGAAATCAGTCTTCAGAAAGGCTGCTTCTGTTGCCTTCCACTTCTTTTATTTTTCTGCATGTTTGACTGTTTTCAGTAAGATTTACATTAGTTTAGTTTGTTTTGTTGGTTTTTGGGTTGGTTTTTTTTTTTAGTTTTGGGGGCTCTTTGGTTTTTTTTTTTACACTTGGGTAAAGAAAGTATGGGCTGTGAAAAGAAAAGCCCAGAAAACAGGCAGATGTATCAGCAGAAGAGCCTCTGTCTCTCCCTGCTGTGCGGTTTTCAGCCTCTCATGGACATATCTGCCTGTGAAACAACTGAGAAGAATTAAAGAATAACATGATTTAACCTGAGCAGCGCATGTGGGCTCGCCTGTTCCTGCAATTACACACTCAGGAAATTAATTTTGATAACTGCTCCTGAATACCTTCCTGTGCAAAAAAAAACCTGGCTGGATTTCTTCCTCTTCTATCACTGGGGAATCCCAGAGGGGATACTGAGAGGCCCTGAAAGCGTGTTATGAAACCACCATGAGGCAGGAACCTTCACATAAGGAAGACCTGGATCCTTGCCCATCCCAGCTGGGAACACCAGAAGCTGCTCTGTCTGGATGTGCTTTGGCTCACGGGGACGTAGTAACAGCTTCTCCCACTCTGCCTTGGTGAAGAGGTCTAGACTGTGCAGGGAGGTGGAAATTGTACATGTGTGACTCGCCACAGAAATTCTGTATTTCAAAACTGCTTAAGCTACCCAGCATGGGTTTTGTATCAGTGATCTATGCACACTCCTTACCATGAGGATTTTTTGTATCAGTGACCTAAATATGCTATTTGTTATGTGTAGCTGCTGTCTGTTTTCAACTCAACCAACCTGAGAATTAAATCAAAACGAGGTACTTGCTTTGAAAAATCAAGCCTGATCCCACAACTTTTCACAATCAGCACCACAAATTGGAGCCATCCAGTGCTTTTCACCAAACAGCCCAAATTTCACAAGACTAGCTCTCACTTCAGATGAGAACCCCAAGCTCTTTTGAGTATTACAGAAGAAGCCACAGATTTATTTTTCTTTTGTTTCTGATGCACATGTGAAGTTTTAGAATTCAACCACTGACCCATGCTAAGAGTTTTCAGATGTTTCTGGCTGTGGCCCAGTTTAGGGGCAGGGCTTGACTGACAGCAGTGGAAGGGGGCAGGAGAGGTGATGGTTCCCTTCCCTTCAGGACAGGGAGCCACTCAACTCCCACCTGCAGGCAGCCTGCTCCTGTTGTACCACAGAGTGCCCAGGTCACCCCCCAGCTTAGCCTGGGAGGAAGGGAAATGCGTTCAATGTTGGACATGAAACACTGGTAGTGAGCACAGGGAGGTGGCAAATGAAAACTGTCCATCAGCTGCTCGTGTGAGTGCCCTGAGCTTGTTCCCTGGCTGCACACAGTAGGATCTTCCCTTTGCAGTCCTGGACTGTCCTTGCCTTGGGAAAAGCAGTAAAGAACACTCTGCTGAGCACTTCTGGGCCAAAGTCACTCTTTGATTCATCCCACTTGACTTATAAAAGATCCATCCAAATGATGCAGCCCCCTTGAGGGCTGTGACTGTCCAGATAAGGACAACCACAGGAAAACTGCCCAAATATTTTAGCTCCCATGTTTTTGGGGTTTTTTTTTTATGAATCTACTATGAAAAAGGACAAAGGGAAAGATTACTCATTTTCTGTAAAACTACTGATTCTCTCCTGAAGAGAATTAGTTCATTCAGTTGACTCCCCTTCATCCCAGCCTCGTATCCTATGACTGAAAAGCAGAGAGAAAAATTGCACCCCTATTTTGCACACATAACTCCAGCCATTCAGAATGAACCTGTTTTCCCTCTGTGTTTTCTCTCTTTTTTCTGCCTAGAATCAGTCCTAGCAAAGTGACACATGGGAAAGTAAACCAGAAACTTCACAACTGCTTTCCCTTGCAAAGTATATAAAGTGTAAGGTTCCCACCTTGTTACCATGACAGGAAGGCACTTGTAGAGTGAAGATGGAAAGAGGAAAGGAAGCCCTTCCTTCCTTTTCTGTTTGCATGTTTTTAAATGATCAACACTCGAGAGAAGTATAAAATAATGGCTTGATAGAGACTGTCCTCATTCCTGCCAGATCTTTTCTCAGTAAAAAAAATAGGAGGATGATCTCTAATGTCTTCTGCGTGACTAGTGTGCCAAACTCACCTTTCCAGGATTCCTCTACTGAAACAGTTGTGAGTTCAAACCATACTTGCATTTCTTACCTATATTCCATAGTAATGATTACTGCAATGACAGACAGAAAATACAAACTCACCATAAGACGCAGCACTTTGTCACAAAGGACAATCAGGAGGAGACCAGGAGGAAGGCAGCTTTCATGTTCCCACACTGTTTGGCTTCTTTTACCAGACTCCTTGCAAGACAGGGCAGGAATAAATCATTATCAGTGATAACAGTGCTGGTACAGTGCAGCTTCCTGTCCAGAAGCAGCTGATTGCATCAAACAACTCATCCTGGCTCATCAAGGCAAAAGTCAGAGGGGGAATTCCTGTGTTACCTTCATCTCTGGGCAGACTTGTTGAGGTTCAGGAGGTCTCCAAAAACATCCCCCACCAGCTGAGAGGTCTCAGCACACTTCCCCAACCACAAGTTGTATTGTGGCCAAGAGAAGAAATGTTAAATTTCTGTCCTGGGTTATTCAAAACCTCTCCTGGTGATAACCCAGGGCTTTTCTAAGCACCTCCACCTGGGATTAGAAGAAATAGGAGGTGTGCTGAGTTCACACCTCTCACTGTGTGCTTAGTGGATGAGGGGACTTTCTGCAGCTGTGTCTAGATTGGAGAAGGGAATCATAGAATTATTTAGGTTGGAAAAGGCCTCTAAGATCATTGAGTCCAAGCAGTAACCCACCACTGCCAAGGCCACCAAAAAACAATGTCCCTAAGAACGACATCAACACATTTTTTTGAAAACTTCCAGGGTCAGTAATTTCAACACTTCCCTGGGAAGTCTGTTCCAATACTTGATCACTCTTTCAGTGAAGAAATTTTTCCACTATCAAATCTCTTCAGTTCAATTCAGTCAAATTCAATTCCAGTTGTTACCTGTGAGAAGAGGCTGATGTACACAACCTCCTTTCAGGTAATTGTATCAGCAGCAGGGACTACCAGGGCAGACAGGGTGCTGATCCATAAGCTCTCTGAGACAGACCTTGTTTGCTTTATAACTTGTCCTGAACTTGATTTGGCCACATCTCTGCAAGATGATGGTGCTGTGTGTCAGCAGTGATCACTCCAAAAGTCAGCATTGATCCAGCTAACTTTTCCAACTTAAAAACAGGTCATGTTCACATGGCATTTGCATTAAGCCTGTAGCACTGGACAAAGAAATTACTTTCATTAAGGTCTCTCCTTGTGAGAAGGGGGTCAGATGTTACCCCCATTTTTCAGATGAGACAAACAAAAAGGTCACAATTTGCTGCAAAATCAGGCACATGTTCCCTATTCTACTCAGCATGAGACACCTGAGAAAGGTTTACAACACGATCTGAACCACACTAAGATGGCTGGAAGATCACAGAGCCCACGCTGTTGAGCCTTGCTGGCCCCCAGACCTCCTTGAGGAGGTACTCATGGTCTCTTCCCTTGGAGCAAACTGCACTGTATGACCTGTGCCACATTTTGGAGAGACAGGTGGGTGTTGGACAATGCCTGCACCCACAAAACCACATGGCCCAGCTTGTATATAGCCACCAGTCACTTACTGGGACCCATCATCCTCACACAGCTTCTGCCATCCCCTGCCAAGGGCAATTGGATGTCATTCTGTGTGACATTGGAAAGACAAGCTTCATGCTCAGGTGACATATCATACATCACATTAGCTGCTCCTGCAGCTAGGAAGGGACAGTCAAGATTCATTAATGCTGCTCTAACATTAATTATGTTTGTAGAGCAGTGCTGCAAAGGAGCCTTTTGACAAGCATGTCCTTCCTCAGCTACATCATTTTTCCCTTCCTTTGCCTCCCAGAACCACACACTTCTTTCCATTAAGAGAAAATGACAGAGCATTATGGTCTGTCAGGACAGCATAAAGCAGTTCAAGGTCATTGTGATGTTCACTGGACAGATGACTTTTGACTTTTCCTCCCCATTTCTTCCAATGTATACAATATTAGATCACTGCCCTGTGGAAACCAACCGAATTCCTTCCTGAAAGCAACTGGAGAGGTGGCTGCCTGGAACTGTTTTTGTTGCAAAGAGTCAGCTTTCTCAAAACAATGCTCAGAAGTCTTTGTCACCTCAAACAGAGGAAGCCAGCAACTACAGCCACTACAAACCATACAGGATTTCACAACTGAAAAGTGTGTTTTCCTCAGAGATTGGGCCACATTCTCATTCACCTTTGACCTTCTAATGCAACTGGAAAGTAACTTCACAGGAAAAAAGGAGGAATATATACAGGCAGGAGGAGAGCTGGGGGGAAGTTGTAGCTGGGCAGAGGAAGGGTGCCTCAAGGCTCAGGTCATTGGCAGGGACTCAGCTGCACAAACCAGGAAGCAGAGACTGAAATCACGGATGTTGGCGGCACAGTGAAATTATTTGAAATTAAATTATACTTTAAGCCAAGTGCTAGTAAGAAACATGGGCAAAATGCCAACAATCACACATAGCAACATCTACTTTTGTCAGCCTAAGTAATTCACTTTGTCTCACAGAATCATGTCAAATCTATGAAATAAACATGACAACGACAGGTTTTGGTGTTGGTGGCAGCAATATATGTAATATATTATTAATAATATAATATGACAATAAAACATGGAAATATCATAGTGCCACATCCCTGGGGTGGCCTGAGTTCAGACAACCTTTTGCAACAATCACATTACAAATTCTTCCTTCTTGCAACTTAATTTTTCCATTTCCTGTAACTCCATGGGTTTCACTCTCCCCCCTGAAACGTTTCTTGCACTGAAACCCACAATTTGGCTATTTCTTTTTCTTCCCACCAGTCTCTCACTTTGACTCAACATATATTTTTCAAACTAGAGATTTTTTTGTTTTGTTTTTTTGCCCATTCAAGCAGCATTCAAGGCAATAGGCAGCACATTCAATTCATTGCTCTTCTGACATGACAACAAACAAAAATTTTGCCTGTATTGAAACAAAGACCTGAGATTCACCTAAGGTTTTAATTCACCATAATGCTATAATGATACCAAGGAAAATATTTAACCTCACTGATGTGTACCTGCAGCATTGGACACACACAGCTTAGGCCAAGTCCAAGCACCCAGCACACCCAGCATGGAAATACAACTTTGCTACACAGAATGGTATTGACCCTCCTCTTTCTCAGCTTCTGGTGTGCCCTCTCTCCAGTCAAAAAATTCCAGATCTTCTGACTGTAATTTGATTTCTTTTGGCTCACAGAAAAGTCCTTCTTCCTTGGGCTGCTAGCAGCGAGGGAGAGCAAGGCAGGGCAGCGGGGCTTGGCTGCCACCTCCTGGCGTCTGACCGCCTTCTTCACTGGACACACTCCAAACCCCATCGAAAACAGAACGTACCAGAAATACAAATAATAACCGGCACTGCCCTCCAGCTCCTCGGGTTGAGCCCCTTCTAACTCTGCAGGAATAAAACAGACTTATCATGGAGAAGGGGAATGAGATAGGCTGCTAAGCTTCAGGGTGATGAGCTTCACAAATTAATATAGTTCTTATGTTTATGAATATGCATATGTTCATAGTTCTTAATAATATGAAAGCTTGTGTCACACTACAGGAACAGTTAACATCTTGCACAAGGCTTCTATGATTGTTTCTCTTTCAGCTTTAGAAAAAACTTACATGCATTTGTCCCAGAGAAGAGCAACAAAGAAATCTTATTAATTCTTTCTCCATTTTTTGTCCTCTTCCCTGCTTATGAGGAAAATAGAATTTTTTCCCATTTTATCCTCCAAAGACTAAATATATCTACTAAACACAATATTTCAGTTTTCTTGGAACATTCTGCTTTATTCTTGATATATACTTTGAGAATTTTGAAAGCATCATATGAAATCTCCAAATTGAATTTTTCAAAATATTATGGAAAGACTAAGGTTTGTCAAGTGAAAAAAATACAAACCCCTCATACATTGCCTTCTGTAATCCTGGGAATTTTAAAACTAGAAAACACTGGTGTAAAAGTATTCCTGTTTCATGGCCACAAAGCAAGCCTAGGATAAATAACTCAAAAGAAATGAAGACATTTGTTTTGTATGCAGCAGGTGACTCCGAGGGTTGGGACTGAATGGACATGTGCATGAGGAAAGATAATGAGAAAAATCCATCAAATTAGTTCTCTCACATCAGCATTCATGAAAGACAGCACTTCATAAAACCTTCGCATCAACAAGTCACCATGACTTCTCAAGGACATTAAAAGAATAATGAACTTCCCAAAACAACAGGACAAAGGAATTTTTTTTTTGTTCAAAACAGCAACTCTGGGCCTTGATGTGCCATCACTCAGCTGAGACAATGAAACAAGTAGGGGAGGCCCTGTCACATCTTGAATCCACCCAGACATGGTGGGACTCATGGGCATCTTCTGCCCATCACAGATGAAGGTCAGAAAGGCCAAGCCAAGAATTGTAAACTGACAATTTTCAGCAAGGAATCCACAGTGAAGCCAGCCAAAGCCTGGCCAGCATTTGTCTCTAATTTGAAATAAATCCTATTGGGGAAAAAACCCAACCTCATCCTCCATATGTGGATGTCAGAGTGCAGAGGAGATTAGCTGTTACTAAGAATAAGACCGACGTGCACTGTGACGACAGCTGGATAACAGGCACCAACAATTGCAAACCCCCAATGTGAACTGAGCACCAGCCAAAGTCAGAAAAATGTGGTTTCCTATGGATAAACCTGGGCTGATCCCAGGCCCCTTCTGCATACATATCCCTGAGCCCAGCACATGTGAATCAATCTGGTGTTTGGCATTAGAGATAAAGCTACAAATACAACACTGTTAAGAGGCTTTCCCTGCACTTAAAATCTGCTCCTCTGAGGCACTGTTCCCAGTGTGGCCAGTAACTGTCTGGGCCTTTTCAACTGTCTTACAGTCTGGCACATTGCCACATTTGGGAGATTTTCTAAATGCCTTATGCAATTTTGGCAGCAAATCCAAATGCAAATACCAGCAACCTAGACACACCTATTATTTTCTTCAGCTGGTTTGAAAAGTCATAGAAAGCAACACAGCAAATAAAAAGTGCTGAGCAATGGGGAATTCTACAAGAAAGCCCCTGGCTATCCAGACCATTCCAGCTCCAAAAGAATATACACCCGAGATTTCAGTCAGGGATTGTTAAAATGAAGGCTCTCACCACCGCTACAGCTGAGATGGGGGTATGAACTGTGAAGCTGATTACTGCTGCGTTAGGACCACCGTGAGCTGGGCTCCACTGTGCAAGTGCTACACCAGGATCTGGTAATGAGCTGGAGAATCTCTCACAGAGATTCTGGCCGTGTTATCACTTCACATTTCCATTGCTGCAAGTTATGGGGACTCTTGTCTTGCTGAGCTTTCTGATCTGGACCACCACCAAATTCCTGCTCTTCCCTCTCCTCCAGCTGAAGTAACTGGAGGATAATTTCTCCAGCTGCAGAGGACAGAAATAAACCTGTATTTGCACAAGCTTCTGCCCCTTTACCTTGAAGTGGCTGTGTTGTGCTCCAGGCTGCTCTGACAAATTCACTATGTTGCTACAAACAGCAGAGAAAAATGTTGTCAGCCAAATAGAAAGGTGGAGAGAACTCTTTTTAGTTATCATTTCACAGACAGTTCTGGAGTCCATTTATTTTAAACACAAAGCAAAGGAAGAATAAAGAAGTCAAAATATCTCTCTAGAAGGCAGTTTATTGCTTGGTGCAGTGTCAGTTCAAAAAAGCTCTTTTGCTGCTGTTCCGTGGATCCTAAAGCTATCCTCTTTTACCTAGTGCTATCAAAACCTGTAAGCTATGAATATTATGTAAGTTATATATGATATATCCTAGTAAAGTTTTACACTAGGTCAGCATCAATAGCCCTGTACAGACCATGCAGTCATGCACAGCTTTATTTGTGCAAGAGATGGACCTGGCCCCTCTCTGTGCCAGGAAAACTTGCTTTTAAGAGGGTTCTTCAGTCCATGCAGGCCATCAGACCATGCCTTAAAACCTGTTTCTGCTGTGAAAGACTGCAAGAGGCAGAGAGGTTTATAATGCCCACAAAGTACCCTCTGCAGACACAGAATTCAGCTTTTTAGATTAGGTGATTAAACAATTATACCAATTATAATAATAATAAAAACAATTATATGGTTTATACCCATCTTCCTTATCACATCACCCTCGTTCCTCTTTGCTTTAAACAACATTGATTAAAAAAAAACAAAACAAAAAACCCCCAACAATGGGCATAAACAATACAGGCCTTCTATAAATCTCCCTCTCTTCTACAACCCTGTGCTCTCCTGTCCCATGCTCACCAGTTGAGAAATGTTTTTGACATGTGGTGTAAAAATAACTGCATTGATGGCAATGAATACCTTTTTCAACAGACACCTGTGCAAGGAATATCCCACTTGTGAAAGCTCACCTGTTTTTTCCTCTGAATGGACTGCCTGTCTTTACTACAGAAGTCCAGCAATGAGCAGGGTCAGCACTCCCCCTCTTCCTTCCTCAGCAGGGGAGCAGTAATACATGTAAAGAAGGATTCATCTGGACAAGAAGCTTTGCAGTGCAGCGCGCTTTATTCCCCTCAGTCAGATCAGAGGTAAATCCTGTTTTTCCTCCCAGAGAGGGTATGCACCAGCTTTCAGGTTTTAATAACTTTCTTCAGTGCAGCCAGAAAATTGTTTGATGTAGAGACTCTTCCAGCAAAGTACAGCCAGCTCTGGCAGCAAGTACCCAGCAATTCATAACATTACATAAGACAAAAAGAACACATTATACCCTATCAGTTATCATCCTCCTAAGTGAGGTTTAGTGAATAGAATTTCAATTATATTATATATTGAGAGATATATATATCCAAAGATAAAGATATATAGATAGATAGATATGTTTATATAAATTACATTAATGAATAAGCTAAAATGTGTTAAATACTGCTCCTACCATATAGGCAATCTATAATACCAGGAAACATAGTTTGGAATACAAATTGGAGCAGAATTCATCCCAAACATCACAGATACCCTAGAAGCCACTTGCTTTGCAGTCTCTAAAATGCTACATGCTAAAATGTCTTCCTATCTTCAGTCAAAGTGTAGGGTGGGAAAGAGAAAGAAGAGCATAGAATTAAATTTAAATCTCCTAAATTGAGTCAAGGACAGAATTACTCATGATGGAACTCGGCTAAGACAGACGATCCTCTCAGCTGCTGTCTTTTTTTATCATCTTTCCTTTTTCTCTTCTCTCAAAAACAGTATTAAAAATATAGGGGAAAGATCTGGTTTTCACCCAAAAATGAAAATATTTTCTGTTAAATTCTCTAGGAATGCATTTACACAATTTTTGGATGGAACATACCACACCACCTCATACTCTGCCTCCATGTTCCATCTCCAGCTTCAACTGCTAGAACCATGTCCATGGGGAGCCACCTGTGTCGAAAGGAACACTTGTATGTTTTGTGCTGTTTGACAGGAACTATGTTATTAGTTCTCCTACTATCTTCCTCCAGTGAAATGACATACCTACAGAGCCAGATTAGCTGGATTATATCTTTACAGCACCCCCTGAACCTGTTGTTTGCTTATGAGGGGCACAGCAGGAAATGACAATTTATGTAAATGTATTTTAAAACACAGTAAAATTATTTTATTTCGTTTCCATTTCTGAACAGTATTTATCCACCAACAATTAATTACAACTCCAGTACCAAGATTAAAAATAGTCTTTCATAGTTTGCTTTGACAAATTATGGACTTTCTAACGTCAAAAATACTCACCAACACCTCTGAAGCCCAAAATAGTTTTAGGCTGTCTAACAGACATGTCATCATCTGTTCAAATTACATCTGAGAAAACTCAGGTAGAGGTACCAGCTGCAACATGAACATCTGCCTGCCATTTGAATAAATGACTAAACAATTCCTCAACCACCTGCTTTTTGGCTCAGTCATGCAAGGTTATGTAGTTTCTCAGTTATTTCAGCTTAATGTCTAAATCAATACCAGAGAATGCAGAAGCAAGAAAAGCTTTAAATACCCACACGTCTATCATTAAAAGAAGACTGGAGATGCTCCCAGCTTCAGTAGCTTTTGCTCTCATTCCTTTATGAAACTGTTTCATTACAATTGCTCAGCAGAGCCGAGTAGAGAGTTTAGGGCAAAATGTCTGTTCCAGGCTTTATGGTAACGCCAACACAGCCAAGGCCAACACACCTTTACACAGGGCTTCTGTATTCAGCTTTTTTGCAAAATGGAAATACATTAACCATTTGAATCCACACTGGCAAGTAGACAAGCATTTTTTTGCTAGTAAATGCTAGCAAGAATTTATTTTCTTCTTATAGGTAGAGCAACCAGAAAAACATTTCTGCAGGAATTGCTCCTTCATGCCACAGACTAGAAAGGTCCGAGGTGCTGAACTCCAGCTCCTGGCAGCCACACAGATTTCAGCCAGCCTGGCACAAGAACCACTTTGCTTCCCCACAATGATTCTGACAGCAGGGATTTTGAGGTAGTTTATCAAGAGCCATACTACCAATTCCAAATTTCTTATTAAAAAGGCTCAAAAGACAGCAGACGACCTTTCCACATGGCACTTCATTACAGTAGAAATTTCATTTTCACTGAAATTTTCAGAAATGTGATTCATTCTTTTTCCAGTGGCGAGGTCTCCAGTCTTTCAATTTCATCTTTTAACAAAGTGTAATTACTGCTCATTGCACTTTTTTATTCTTACTTGTCTATGTAAATCCTACTTGAACTGAAAGCCAACCAGCATTTATTTATTTAAATATTTAATTAACTAAATTTAATTCATTGGATTATACATTCTTCTTGTATAGACACTCTCTGTATTCTCTATTAAAAGAAACAATTGGTGTAAAGGTGCTTATTCTTGCTCAAAAGACATTATCTGCAGAATTATTTAACAATTCCATTCTTAAAATTAACTCAGTTCAGGTGAGTTAATTTAAAAACAGGTGCCATATTGCAATTCAGTAACATACTTCCTGCAGCATTCAAGTCTTCTCCTCCCAGACATCCTTGGTATTAAAACTGCCATGAAATTTTTCAATACTTCAAGTAGAAAACTGTTCTTCAGAACAATCCTACTGCCAATTTAACAACAGACAGAGCATAACTTAATTTGGATTTTAGGGTCTAGGAATATTGATCAAAATTACATAAAATAACATAAGTATGTACACTAACTGGAACAACAGTTATGACTTTTATGGTCTAGGAATATCAGTGGAAAAATAAACAAAGCACATTTTTGAGCAGGCATAGCACTTCTGAAGCATAGGGCAGTGCCCCCTGTCTGCATAAGAACATGGTGTGAATTCACATATTCTCACAAGGAACAGGGTCACAAAACTTCACGTATTTCTGTAGCAAGCCCATTTGAGGCATCTTGAGGGACTCGGGTTGGAAAAGCAAGAGGTTATCTTCCTCCTGTCTAGGCAGTATTTGTATTCAAAATTTTCAAGATTCAAAATAGCTGGATTCAAGAAGCCAAATTGCACACTCACTTGTAATATCCATTCCAGGAGTCCAGAGACCTCACCATCAGGTATTTGGGGCAACATCAGATCCTGTGCCACAAACATACTTGAAGGTAAAGGAAAACCATGCCAAAAATGTTATTCTTTATGAATTATTTTAATGAATCAAATATGAAGTGACAAGGTCACAGGTCAGGTCACAGATGACAGGTCAAGGAAAATAACACAAAACCAGCCCCACCAGCTGCTGACAGAAGGTAAAGATGCAAGAAGAGCTGAGGACAATTTGAGGGCAAAGAAGAAAGCGAAGTGAGAGATAATCATTCTTGCCAAAAATAGCAACCAAATAACCAAATCACATAATAGTTTAAAGTTCCTGTCAAGTGCTTAAATAAGGTCTCTGTTTTTTTTCTTAACACAGTGAGTACACAGAACAATAGAGAACGGGCTCTCCCTGAATTCGTGGCAACAGGTCCTATAGAGCATATTCCAGATTTCTCCAAATACTGGAGATAAAGGTGGCTAAAAAGAGAAGCAGAGAAAGTGAGGACCCTTTGTTACCCAGCCAGGTCTCAAGAATGGAATGTGATTTCTAGACCCAGTATCTTTGGCATAGGTTCCTTTTCAATGTCTGCGCGAGTGCTTTAATCCCATGACTGTGAAGGTTGCAGCAGTCAGTTTCTCATACACCAGAAACATAAGAGCAGCAGTAAGGACTGTTTGCAGAAGCTTTGCTTCAAGGCCTTTATAGAGTCCCATTAATCCAAAGCGCCTAAGGAGGAGAAAAAAAAAAAAACAAACAAGAAAACAAGTATGAATAGCTTTCTGTAAGTAAATCTGTACACTACAAAGAGGAATCAATATCACAAGTTAATGACAACTGTAGGAATCTTAAACCCATTCTTGATCTTGAGCCAGCTATGTTTAATAATATTTTAAAGAAAAAATTCTGCAGCAATTTAAGGTCTTTTGTGCAAGAAACCTGCTTCAAGTTGAGATGTGAAATGAATTAGTATCCTTATGTATTCTTGATGTCATTTACTGTACAGACATTTTAGGAGAATTTGTATTCTCTACGATATATTACAAAAACCAGGTTGACTCAAATGTCAAGTTTAAAGGAGGCAAAAGGAAACAAAATCCAGATCCAGCAACATTTTCAAAATATTAGTAATATTCAAGTCTTCTCTATCATGGTAGGAGAAACAAAATGAGAAAGCTCACCTCACTCTCTGTTGAAGAAGGTAAAGAACATTTCTAAGACTGCCTAGTGTTCGGTTCTCTGGGTTCAACCTGTGACGTCCAAACTGAAAAGGAAGAAGAGTATTTTGCTGTACTGTTTCTCCACTGTGCCTGGCAGAGAACACCATACATGCATGAAATCTGGAGACCCTACCCTAAACCTCTTTAAACATTTTCCACATTATAAGACCACCAACAGAGAACAGAAGCCAAAGCTCTCACTGCAAGCATTAAAATTGTTCATTCTACTGTAATTTGGTTTGGTTTGAAGATGGAGTCTAACAAATATTTCCTCCCTTTCAGTTGCTCTGCAGGAAGCAGTTTTCAAGACCTCAAAAGTGTAATTTGCAGAGTCTTAGGAAGAATATGACACTCAAAGCAAGCTCTTTCTGGCTTTCTCAGCTTTCACTTTGCAAAGATTCAGACCCTCAGACATCTGCAAATCATTACTACATTGAGACTGAATAACTGAACACAAAATTTATCTGCCCAGCAATGGTCCTGGAGCACTTGTGCATGAACTGCTGTGGAAGAATTCAAAATTATTTGATCCACCACCTACCTGACCTAAATAATATTTCTCTTTTACTCACTGCACTTGCTTATCCCCAAGCTGGTTTTCAGTAGGCATGATAGCTGCTGCTGTAGAGTTAAACTAGCAATTTCAGCAACTCTTTTTTTAGCATTCATTAATACTCTTATCTGATACAGGTCGATAGTACTGTCAGCAAGCTGTAACTATGAATTATTTATATACAAGAGCTGGCACACTTGTATTTGTAACAGCACAGCCTAATAGCTTTTTGAGACTGCATTAAGCTTCTGTGCTAAGAAAGGTGATCTTGAGCAACTGCATGTTGGATAATTTTTTTCCCAGAACATGCTCAGGCAACTGCTATTTCTTAGGTATAAGAAATTGCCATTGACAGTAGGTAAAGTATGCCACCTGATTTTAGGTAGCTCAGAAATTTTAAGAGAATGCTAGGATGATACAGGTTCCTTTACTATGTGTCTTAATAACTTGGGTGAAAACAACAGCCTCAGAACGCTAGTGGAAACCCCCTGTTATTAGGTAAATATGCACTCAAAATCCACAATCTTCTCATCAGCAACTACCCATTTGATACTGACCAATCAGTGTTAAAAGTGATTGTCAAAGACTCAGACATGCCCCCCAAAAACTGCTAAGTTACAGTGTCAGTCACTGCCCAAATTATTCACAGGCTTCCACACTACACCACTATAAGGTGCCTCATTCTCCTCTTTTCTCCACCACTGGACAATTTTTGTACTACAAACAAAGGTCCATCAAGACAGAAGAAACCATTAATTTTTCACTAGGATGTTAGCACTTCAGTGTTTACTACAGAAGATTTCCCAAAGGGATTAACATTCTCTATGACAGTGAAAAAAAGACTTCAGTTTTAAAGACAACTTTTTCATCTGGGATCACTGAGAACATTAATGGTACTGCTGTACCTCCAGAGACAAATTTCATTTATTGGCTCTTTACTGACACACAGGCTAAAGAACAGTTTCACTGCACAACGAGTACACCAATGTCCATAGTTTTAATACTGGGAGAAGGACACATCAAATGGCAAACCTGGAAGCTGCTATCACTGACAATTACACAGGATAAATGTTCATTTTATGTCAGTAAGAGAACTGTGCCAGAGTTGAAAGCAAAGGTGTAGAGACTTTATTACAAAGAACCCTAATAACTTTCAAAAAAGAGTAAGTTTCTAAAGGTTTAAGGTTAAAAAGAAAACGAAAAAAAAAAGGCCTTGTACTATTTTGATGACAGAATTTAGTTATGATATGTAAGTTTATATAAATTATATTGAGCTTATATTAGTTTGTGTGCAAATCTGCTAAAATTGTTTTTAAAAACACCTGCAACTATATATTTCTTTTTTTTCATGCAGAATATTATTTCTGAAAATACTAAGCCTTTACTCATAACCTTCTTTTTAACATCACTTAGTGTGAGTAACAAAAACGTCATTAACTAGAACAATGCCAACTTTAGATTACAAAACATGTCACAAAGTAGAGCAAATCTGAGCTGGACAGCACAGATGTCACAGACACACACATTCCTGCTGTCCTTGACAGTTGTGCTCAGAGCTCCTGGCTATTCTTTCATAGAGCAAAGAAAGAAGTCATCCCTAGTGACTGCAGAACTAGAGACAGGGTCTTTGTGTTCCCCATCATCACAGGGAGAGGATGGACTGGCATGGGATTTTTCCTTTTTTTTTACACTGTCATTAAGAGTCAGAAGAATTTTATTCAAAAAGCTGAAAGGAAACAGAAAAATCATGAAGCCTCAAGGCTGTAACCACTTCTCTAGGAACCATGGAAAGGGCTGAAGCTGTTATGTGGCTGCAGCCCCACAAAACCTGCACTGCTGTGCAATGCTCAGGGCTAAAACAGAGCACTCCAACTTTCCTTCCAGCTCTCCTTCACACCAGGAGAAAACAGAAGCATCACAAATTAGAAACAGACTGATGTTGCAACTTATCCAAACAGAGCTATTTTTGCTTAAATGTTTTTCTGTATCTACCACTCCAGTAGCAGAAGTCTGTGTTATTAGTTTAGCTACTACTGAGACATGCCCAGGCTGTTAAAACAGGATAAAGCATTGAAAGAAAGCACAGGTTCAGCTGATTAAAAATTAGGCAAACTTCAGAAAACATGACTCCTGACAAAATTACACAGTATTTGAAATATAGCATCCTAACTATCTTTTTACAGGTTACAAAAAATCAAGATACATTTATTACACTCTAATTAGAGAGTTACAAATTATTACGAAATTTGCTTGAAAAAAAATTCCCTTATTAGAGAAGTCTGAAAAGTGATACTCTTAGCATGGAAGGCTTGTTTTCAGTAATTCAACTCATTCTCCAAATTTGTCCAAGTTTTAGAGCATACACAATGGCTTTACTGTACAGGCAAGTTAAGGCTCCTCCTTACTTAGGAAAATATATTTCATGTGGAAACACTTATTAATATTTAACTGCTACACAGTTTAAAGTACAATATGCTTATGCATGGCCAGGTCTCTCCTTCCCTCCTACTCCCCAGTTTTGTCTGGTGTCAATATTACAACAACATTGGTACACTCTGAAGGCAGCAGCATTATCCAACATATATACAAAATACAAGTAAGAATAAATGCAAGTGTTTCCATTAACACCACAATTAGCCTACGTGGCCAGGCAAGTGGTTAAAGATATTATTTATGAAGGTTAAAGATTATTTATGAGGTTAAAGATATTATTTATGAGGGAGTTCAGCTTCCCATAACGAATTACATTCTGGACAATGACAAGGTCAGACCACCATCTGAACAACAAAACCTATGAATAAAACTTTTTTTTTTTTAATTACCATAGGTCATCTGGAAACAGGCTGGTTTTAGAAGACTTAATTTTAACTTCCCACTTGACACATTTTGCATTTATATTCCAAGAAGTAAATGTACATTTTGTAGTGCCTAAAAGCAGTACAGTGCATCACCTTCTGTGAGACATTATACCAATACAACACACTGACAATCCTATCAGCTACTTGAAACAAATGTGCACCAATATACCAAGCTCAATTAAAACCAAAAAAGGAGAGCCATTCTAATCAGTGACCTACATTGGGAAAAAATGCCTCCCAAAACAACGGGTTCATTAACACAAATAAAAACAAGTCCTGTGAATAAGGCTTGCATCATACAGACCACGTCAGAGGCAGAATTACCATGAAATGCAATTATTACTTACCCGCAGAATTGACTGTACTGTCTGCAGAGGATAAGTGAGGGTGGTGGCAACTGCTTTGGCTATTGCACCAATGACAAAAGCATCCAAAGATGTGAGCTGTTCAATGGATAAAGAACAAATTTACTTCTACGTAGTACCAAAACACCCAATTACCCATTTGTATTTGGGGATTCCGTACTGGTACCTGCTACCAGACTATCTAAGGATCTTTGGCATAAAGATTTCATGAAATCTCAGGGTCTTGTCATTTTAAAGAGCAGGTTATGGTTCAACTGACTTTCCCACATGGTAAGTTTATTTGTAACTTCCACCTGTTTTCTCATTTCTCAATATAACTAGACTACAAAAATATGGTTGATATAAGGCCATACAATGAGACCATTTCAAAGCACTGAGAGCAGACAAAAGATAAGGAAGTATCATTTATGCACACCATCAATCAATTAGCATTTCAGTTTTTGCAGCAGTGGAATGTCATACGGTGCTTGTGGAAGGGTGACAGCAAAAGATCCCTTGAACATCACTCTCTTTTCCTGAGACATAATCACTACACTCCCAGGCAGAATTTTAGTCTCGATAGCATAGGCTAAAAATCTCATCCCTTATTAGTTAAGAACCCCTGCTGAAAGCCCATCCTCAGCACCAAAACTCACACTACTCCAGGATGCATATTGTTACAGCCTATGCTGATTACAGTGCACCTCAGTCTAACAGTGTGAATTAATCACTGAACATAAGTAGGTGCCCTTATCAAAACATGCTCAAAATACATTCTAAAACATATTGATTGCAATCAAAAATACACTCAAGCATGCACATCTTTAAAAAGGTCAACCTGATATATTTAGGACAAATAGGAAGAAAAATGTTTTACAAAATAAAAATTCCCATTCCTAGCTGAAAAAAACCTTTTTCCCCCTCTTCACTGATCATGGACAAAGAAATGCCCTAATTTAAGGTGAAACTAAGTAATTTGAAAGAAACACACGAAATAAATACATATAAATTAATAAATAAATAAATAAATAAATAAATATTCACCAACAAGAAAATAACAGTGTTGATGGAAGCTAAGCTCATCATTCAAAAAAAAATGTGCATAATGTAACTGAGGAGATCCATCAGGCACAAATGGGGTGCTACAGCTGCAGTATTAACTAAAGACAGTAAAAAACCCAAAGTCTCATTGATGATGCAAAAATCTTATATAAAAATAATCTCATTATGTCTTGGGGAAAAACAAGATGGCTTGGTAACATACTGGTATGACCTAACATTTTAAAATCACAAATTAACAGCAAAGCACCTCATCTTAAAGATACATTATGATGTTATCTGAAAATGTAATACAAATGCTTTTCAGTTTGTTGGAACACAAAAGGAACAGAACATGAGTTCAGCTGAGATTCTATATCTGATACAGACAAGAAGAAAGAATAAGGAAAAAGAAGAGCACTAAAAAGCAGGGCCAGAAAAGCGATTATACTTCTATCTAGAAAATCAGGAAGGTATGATTGCAATGCTATGTCTAATTCTAGTGTCCATCCTTGGGAAAATTATATTGAAAAACTGAGGTCTTCAAGAAAAAAAAAAGTTATTATATACTGCAAAAATTGTTAAAAGCAGATCTCAAAACAGTCAGTATGTAAATATATAAAAAAAGATATATTAGAATTGAAAACTCTACTTTAAATCAAGACCTGTGAACATATGCAAACAAATGTGGACCAAAGGTTCAGTTTCATTTTTACAGGTAAAAGAATTTATTACAGAAATCTCTTCCCTAGGGACAGGAAAGATTCTCATCTCATTTCACACACCTGAACCCTTTTTAGACACACTAATTCAAAATATCACTTGAAAATACAAGAACCAAAACCAAACCTATAGTCTGAATTTGTTCAAGTGATGCATATCAAAAAAAACCTGTCTTGTAACAGAGCATGTTCATCATCTGGCCCCAAAACATACTCACTTGCACCCGCTTTTTCAGAAGCTTTCGTTTAAAGCCTTCATAAAACATAAACTGTATGGCGGGATTGAAGACCAGCAGCAAGGAGGGGAAAGTACCATTCCACAGAGCTAAGACTCCTTCATCTCGTACTATCTGATGAAAGGCATCTGAGACAAAAGGTGAGGAAAAAAAACATTAACATTTTGAGTACAGAACTCTGAATATAAAATATAAGAGAAGTTACTCTTAAAGCCTAATATTCAAAGTGTATAAAAATCCATGCAGTCTTTTATGCAAGTATTTTTATCTTCCATTTTAATCCAGAAGTTAACAGAAAGGTAGTGACAAATGAGGTTCTTGTTTGCATCACCATTAACACAAACAACATTTATCATCTGCAAGGGAAGCCTTCTCTTTTTTTTTTTACAAATGTAGCATCCACATTAAGGTCTTCCAAACCTTCTTCAAAATAACAGTAATGTTTATTTGGTTGGTTTAAAAGAAGGACAGTCTGAACATGACAGTGATTAAGAGATCAAGGGGAGTGAAGTTCAATTTTCAGACTGTCTGTCCAAACTCAAGACTACCAGCTACCACTTCATGGGGTTCACTACTGCACCACTATCTCTAGGATAACATATGTGCCCTTGCAAAAGGTATTTCAGTTACAGGAGTGCACACTGCAAACTCCTAATTACCATCACAAATAGCCAAGTCCACTTTCCTGTAAAACTCAATGACTGCAAAGTGACAGAATAGCATAGATTACAGGGTATAAACAGTTACATGAACTAAAGTCTTCCAAGTCCTTGATATATTTCATTTCATGAACTTCTCTTTGGTTGAAGACAACAACAGGTGTTTACCTATTATGCCTCTGTAATTGGTTGGTACAATGTCTTCATTTCTGAATTTTGCACCTTGCAGCTTCAGGCGTGTGTTCACCACCCAGAGAGGGGTGGTCAAGAGTACATTCACTACTCCTAATGCAAAACACAGCACAAAGAAAATCAACATGAAACAGAAGATTTCAAATGTTTTCTTATCCCCTTTTCCCCCATGATTCACATGCTACTGAAATTTCTGGTAGGAAGAAGGAAAAAACCAACACAGCACATGGGAAAAGTAAATGATCATTTGTACCCTAATTCCTGTAGCCTTTGTTCCAAAATATACTTATGTGGAATTTTAATACAGACATACAGCCAACTTAAGAATTTCCTTCTTTACTTCCACCAGCTATTCAGCCAGTCATTACACCTACACTGAAAATATAAGAAACTACCAACTCCCCAACCCCCAGAAAAAAACCTCCAAACCCAGAGGCCTTTTTTACAGTTTTGGTTGGTTTTTTTGGTTGGTTTTTTTTTAATTGTTTGATTCTATGCATTTGGTTCTATGCATTTGCATGAGAAATAGAACCCAAAGAATATCACTAGCAAACACAAGGCCCACAGTGGTAACTTCACACTGGATGTGCTAGAAAAGTCACTAATGTTACTATCCCTTCAAAGAAGGCACTGCAGCATCCACATAAGAGGACAGAATAAAAAAGAACATATGGTCCATTGGACCTGCATATATCTAGGAACTTCCTGACATTTTCAGGTGACAACCCAAAACCAAGTCTGAAAACTGACAACCGAATACTTACATTAAGATTTCTTACTGTAATTTAAATTACTTCAAAATCGGCATATATCTTTTCCTCTGAAAAAACCCAACTATCATCTCTCTCTGCCACTTGCCTTCAGCATCTCAGTAATGATGCTCAGGTATCTGGTATCACCACACCAGACACACGTATCACACTAAGCCACAAGAGCACTGTGTTTTGTGCTGGAATTCACAACAGGAATGGGTTATGCATCTCCATATGAGGCAGGGATGACACAGAGGAGCAATCAGAAAGAAGCAGGTCTGCATACAGTGGGAAGTGTGAGCACTCAGTGTGGCCTCCAGAGGACTTCATAAAGAAAATTATTAGATAGAATATACCAAAAATACATCCTTGACAAAATGGAAATTTTTAAGTATTACCTGCAACAACCCCAAGAACCAAGTCTTTTCCAGTGGTTGAATGCTGGCCTTTGACCCAGAGGGCTTTAAGACTATTAAATGTATAAAAATAAACAAAATTGGAGCAGCAAAGGCTGGAGATAACAGGGAACCATCCTCGATATGGTGCCAACCTAATGGAGAGCAAAAAGTCACAGTAAGAATCAGCAAATTATTTATGTGATCTGGCTGATTTTATATGTTGGTAGAGGATCCCAGAGATACAATCCTGTATACTACAGGAAGTACTAACTGGGTATGTCTTTATCAGCAATGGTAGCAAACCATACTTAACTCCTGAGTAAGGAAAAAAAAGTATCTGGATTCTCACACAAAATTTAAAAACTGAAGACTAGTTACTGAAATTCATATACTACACCTAGAAGAGTTTTGCAAAGGATGCAACCTGGGGACACAAGATATACAGGTGGGAAGAATTTCTAACAAATGCCTTACTGTAAAATCTAGGGCAAATCAGTCAGGTAAGTAAGAAAAAGGCATTACCTACTTAAATTTAGCTAGATTAATCACAGATGAAAAACTGAGTATCATCTAAACCTGTCTTGATTTAGGAATGATTTTGTAACAATGGACTAACAAAGCTCCCTTCTCTGACAGGCCTGATGATCCTGTAAAACAGGGACACTTCAACAGCTACTCTACATTCCAAACATGTTCTACAACATATCTGAACGAAAGATAATGATACACACCTTCACTGGAGTTGCACAGAACACACAGACAACTGGTATCATGTTAAAAGCATAAAAAATCACCCCAACAGCAGTAATTACGGAGGGTCTTTAGAATTCATTAAAATACTGGGCGTACATAGAATTTAAGGATCTCTAATAAGACTGTAAAAGATGCAAGGCTGGTAAACACCACATCTGACTTTTCTTAAAATGTAAATGCTACTTTTTCATCTCAAATCCATTGAGTGCTTCTCCCTCCCATGTAGCTGATAATACACCTTATTGTTACAACTGCTTCTGAAGTTAAAGCTAACCATACAGTTACAAATTAACTGACTATGCACTTATTCATAAACCAAATTAAAACGATTGTTATATTACCTATCTCTTATGTGCTGGAAAAGAAAGAAAGAAACATCCTCTAGGGAGCATGTCCTCTAACTGAGTGTTAGTTTGGGCTTGGTTGATTAAGAATTAAACATCTTGCAGTGCAAAACATGAAACTAAAACAAAACCCATGAGCTTATTTTAAAAACTTAAGTTGTCAGTAGTAGCATCCATGATCCACTGTAATCTTGAGAAAAACTTCGTGTGTACTAGTGAACACCTTTCAGATCACCTAGAAAAGGAAGGGAGTGCAGGGAAGAAAGCTGCTTGATAAACTTCTGCAGGAAGTCCTTTAGCTCAACCTATTTGCTTTACCTAGACAAGAGAAAGAGTCTCACAAAAGTATGGTAATGACACAAGACTCTACAAGCTTATCTGAGCAAAATGTTTATCACATTTTGCTCAGATAAGCATCACATTCCAGATTTGCTGCTGTCTGGAGTTTTTTTGTTACTTTAGACACATCTAAATTAGTATCACTGCTTCACCGGGCCTTCCCAATACCTTCGGAAGAAGTAATGTTGCTCTCTTGTTGAGCGACTGATTTTTCTCCTTCACAGGAAAAGCAGGATGACCACTTTTGCAGTCTTTCTACCTCAGACAACTTCTTCAGTTTTCTTTTTCACTCTTTTCTTTCTTTTCTTTTTTTAATTGAAGTTTACTTGCCACCCTCACATGACAGTGGTAATGTGGGAAGGAGAACAAGAGAGATCAGCTGACAGAATTCCCCATGCATACTACTGCCCAAGTTCAAAGGTGACACTCTAGTCTAGTTAGGAGTTCCAGGGATTCAGTTAGGAAAATACTTCTAACAAGGACAGGCATAAACTCTTTTTCCCAGCCAGCTCAGCTCAGACTATGACAAATACTAAAGCACAGCACAGCTGTGCTTTTAGATAGATGTTGAATCCCACCAGTATAAAGTGTCATGTGTTGTTTACTTCTACATGCTTAGGAGAAAAAAAAACCCTTCCAACTGGGAAACATGTCTCATTTCTCCTCTTGAAAGTGGCTCAGTTGTCCAGGAGTTTCATCTTGGTTACTGAGAAATTGACACACCCAAGAATCCAGGCAGACAAAGCTGGTTGATCAAGTATGTGAAGGTACATTTGCATTTCTGAGGAGGCACAGCTACCTCACTAATGAAGGCACAGTTACATCACTGAACAGATCAATTGCATAAGGTGCTCAAGGAAATTAATCCTAGTTAGCTAAAGATGAACACATAAGACTATGTATGTCATATCACACTTGTGTGGAGACATTTCAATTAGGAATAAAAATCTGTCTACATAGATACAGGCTAAGTGTTCCACTTTAAAAGCATATTCAATTTAGTTTTAGAGCTTGTCTACAAGATGACAAAATTAGAAAATTATTGTCTACTCACAGGCCTTCTTCTTTGATTATTTCCAAAAGGACTGCCGGTGTTGTCTTTGACTTCCGCTTCTCATCAACTGGAAAGCAAAAGAATCAAACTTTTAGATGATTCAGATTTATAGCACTCTTTTTCAAGTCCTTATCCTCACAATTCTGAATATACCCTACAAGTACATGTTTCTTCTCCCTCGTAAAGGAGACAAATATCCTATTTCTCCTTATTTTCGTTTGCTAGGTAAGACTACTTCCTTTTTTCATTCTTCCCCAGAGTGGCAGGCTCTGTTGTGCTCCAGAGTATCTGGAATTACCAGTTCCTAATAGTTGTGACTTGAACTGAAGGTGGGTTCCCCTAGGTAAAGGGCTAGAATTGGGCCTGCCTAGCTGCTCTCAAAATTATTCCTTGGACAGCAGACTAGCACCAGTGGCAGAGCAATCTCCTACAGCTCATCTGCAAACAGCTAAGCCTTAGCAAAGCAGTCTCTTCCTGCACTGAAAGCTGTTCATTTCTCAACCACATATTTCAGGCAACCTGGCTGATGATCTCCCTCCAGTTCTTAACACAACTTTAGTCATAGCTCTAAAATGTTTGGTGATTCTGTGACTTTTGATTAGAAGATAGAGTTTTAGAACAACACAGTTTATAGCTAGATGCATTTTTGTAAATATTGAATATTCCTAATCTCAGTTCTAGCCCTGACTTTTCCCTTTAAAACATCCTCTGGAATAATTCTAGACCTGTTTTTTCATGATATTGCCCCTGCATTTTGAAGTGTTCTCAGCAGCCAAAAACAACACACAAATATAATCCTGTTCAATCTCATATCTTTGTTTTTGTCTTTGGTTTTAGATAATCCTTTAAAAGCCACAGAGCACACCGCCTTTTCAGCTAATTAAAAGGCTGCCCAACTTTCAAAAGGAAGAATTACCTTCAACTGGAAAAATGGTGTTACTGTGCCACAAGTGAGACTTTTGTTCCTGTAGAACCTCCCCCCTACAACCACCCAGGCCAAGATGAACAGAAACACCATTGTACAAAGAAACTAGATTTTGACACTTACCCTGAAGTCTAAGCCTAGCTGTATCCAAAGGAAAAAATACAGTCATTGCAGTCATACTGCCCTGAAAAACAAAATAAACTGGCTGTATAGTTTATCAGTTGCTTATACAGTGCCCATTAGACTCTTGTAATCCTTCACTTCTCACCCACAAATCAGTCTGCTAAGCAAGTTTAAAAGGGGGATAAACTCCATATATAATAATGCATTTTTTTGTCCTATACTTACAAATAAGGTTTGTGATTTTTGTTTTTTTTTTTCTCTTGCATTAGATCAAGCTAAAATTAAAACCATTTAAAGTTTTTTGCCAAAAGAGAAAGTTTTTGAAGCCTCAAAGTTGATCTAGTGGGCATCAGAAAACAAACGTTGCACTTTCTCTACCTCCTATTGCCCTCAAAAAGGCCCTGGCTTGGTGTAAACCTGTTTTCCATGCATCAGGTGGCTGCTAAAGCTGTGGCATCTCTTCTGTTAGCAGTCATGCAAACTGTTTAAATGGTGGGAAGGTCTGGGATATAGCAGGTCACTCCATGCTGTGTTTAGAGTATAGTGCACAGTATGACTTGAGCTTTTCTACAGCTGTCTTATGCCATACATTTAAGTGAGCTTTGACTCTGGAAATACTCCAGCTCCTCAGCAGGCTGCTTGGATCTATCTCTACAATCCAAGAGGATTCATTTTCTGTGTGAAACACAGAATCAGTGTTTCCACGCTAAAACAATTCTGTGCTGAAGTGTTAACCAGACTTAAATTTTCTCCAGTATTCCTAACACTAGGTAGCAGATGTAAGACTTGGCCACAATTACCTAGTTATTTTAACCCATTTAGTTTGGGCTCTTGCCAAAACAGTTCATTTTGGTCTCCCATGTACTTGTCCTGTGTTGTACCATTCTCAGTACCTACCATGTACCCAGCTAGACAGCAAGTGGATGAATGAACCCATCTGACTGAAAATTTCTAAAAAGCATATTTCAGTTAGAAGGTTAATGCCAGCAGCAAGAAGTGCCAGAAAGAGCCATAATACTACTCCTAATGAGAGCTTCATTACCACAATTTTGAAGACAGCCTCAAAACACAGTTACACCTACACACAGAATACAACTGCACAGTCACTACAACTTCCAGTTTTCCCCTGCTCAATTTATCCTGCTTCCATCCTCCCAAAGTGAGATTTATCCTGGATAAATGCAATGCACCACACAGCAGCAACACACACACACACACACACACACTTGCACTCAAAATTAGAAAATGGAACTTTGTAAATAGTCAGGTAGCATCATACAGGACACACTGGATGTGTGGCCACAAGACACAGAATAGTCTATTTCAGTTGGAAAGGACCTGCAGTGATCACATAATCCTGCTGCCCCCATCCCACTTTAGGGCTGACCAAAAGCTAAAGCACATTAAGTGCATTTCCTAAATGCCTCTTAAACACTGACAGAGCACTGCCCACCTCTGTCAGCACGCTGCACCAGTGCTCGACTGTCAAACTGGCTTAAAACTTCAATGCAACTATAGTTCAAGAGAACACCATGAGATACCTAAACTGACCTAATAGATCACTGTACATAAAAAAAAATTTCTACCCTCTCCCCCTCTTTTGCTAAATTGAGAGAAATAGAAATGCCAAGTTACTTTTCTCCTGGGTTTACAAATGGAACAACTCAACTACATGATGAGGATGCTGCCAGAAGCATCACATGGAAGAGACAGGATTTCATGGCTAGAAGAAAGGAAAAGAGGGATGAGCAGGACCAGTCCTTTCCCCAACAAAAGCCCTCAAGATGGACTCAGATTCCTTGCTAAACTGCATTGGGACCAGCAGGTAAAATTATACTACTGAGTGCAGAGCAGATGCTGCCATGTATTACCCTGCATTGCCGGAAGGGTGAGGCTTCACTGTCAGCCTTCACACCACCTCACTGTCAGCACTGGGTAGTTTGCCAAGTCACATTACCACTGAATAATCACAGGGACAGGTACAGACTGGTTCATGTAATCCCAGGCTCTTGGTCAACTGTATTTGTACCCCTGCCTCCTCCAAGCTGGCAGCATAAATTTCTGGGCACCTACACAATGATGCAGACACAGAAACTAACCTGGCTGAAAAACAACTTTTTCCACTGGGCTACTTCTTCAGTCACATCAGTTCACTGACCAGCTGCAGCACCAGAGAAACAACTGTGCAGGAGACAAGAGGTGGCCAGAACAAATGGTCTGAGGTGACTGCTGCCAAGAAAATGTGTGCAGGACCGCAGCCTGAAGCTGGGCTTTATAAAAAACAGTAATAAAAAAAAAACATGAAACACATAAAAATATTTTATCTGCTATTTTTTAGCCATCATTCCGCCAATGAAGCAGCCTGACTGCTCTATAATACTCCCATAAAATTCTCATCCCTATACCTTTTGCAACAGGAAGATTACATTTTAGCTACACGCAGAGTTGAAGAATACTTATGTAATTCAATTAAAGTTGACAGGAAATCAAGCACAGGTTGTTTTTTTTTACTGTTCACAAATCTATTCCTTCATCTCAAATTTGACTAGGGTACCTAGAAGGTATATGAACTTTCAGTTTATTAGATTACAAACAAAAATTATCATGTTGCGGTCTGATATGTGCTTCTGATACTTTAGCTCAACACAGTTCTGGGTTTACGGATGGATTTATGAGCTTGGTTCACACCACAAACTTTGTTCAGGGGCATAGCGTGACTACAGCAATCTATTTGAAGGGAGAAGCTAACAGCAAGATCTAGAAAGTATCACTGACTTCTGTAGAAGACAGCAAAAGAAAAATGGGTAGTATTTCAACAATGAGATCATTTGAGAGAGCTCCACTTTTTGAAAGTGGAAACAAAATCCCCACAGCCTTTGATGCTTAAATAAGCAGACTTAAAACAATCTAAAGAGCAGATAAAAATCTTACGTTTATTTATAATAAAACCAAAACACCCCTTAAAGTCTTGGTTTTCCTTTTAGAATCAGCCTTTATAACAGAATCACTGAATTGTCAGGCCTGGAAGATGACCCAGTCCAAACCCACCCCCCTCAAAGCAGTGTCACCCAGAGCAGGTGACACAGGAAGGCATTCAGGTGGGGTTTGAATGTCCCCAGACAGGGAGACTCCATGACCTCCCTGGATAGCCTGTTCCAGTGTTTATTGTTCAATAACATTTAGCAACTTTCATCCTACAGGAGACATGAGGAGTTCTTTCTATCCATCAGTATGCCCAATCCAACATGCTGCATGCACTAAAATTCTTAATCTGTTGGAAGCAGAAGGCTGATTTACTATTTAGAGCTAGAATTTGGAAAAATTCAAGGGCTGGGCACACAAGGAAATCTACATGAATTAAATGAGACTTTTTTTTTAATTTGCAAGCGTCACATGTAAAACTAAATTCAGTAACCGACACAAACCATCTCCGGCTGCACTGCGCTCGCTTTACGTTTTGATTAGCAGCTATGCGCTGCCTCACCCTTCGCGACTCCTGAGCATTTATGAGGCCGTGGCAGGAGGCCGGTGCTCGGTCCGGCTCTCGGATTACACAGCTGAGGTGCTGCCCCTCTGCCCGAGTTTAGATTTTCACCGCTGAAGGGATGCCCAGCTCCCGATGCGCCAAACCAGCTTTCTGAGGGGCAGCTCCCCGCAGCTCCCGCTAGCTCAGAGGCGGCTCCGGCTGCTCAGGCCCGGCGCCGGCCTCCAGCTTTGCCAAGCCCCGCGCCGGTTCCCCGGCCCGGCCCGGCCCGCCCCGGCCGAACAAAGGCAGCCGGCGGCCCGCGCCCCCCGCCAGGCCGGCGCGGCCGCTCCGCCCGCCGGGCCCCCCGCCCGGTGCCGGCCCGCTCGCTCACCACGGCGCCGGACACGGCGTGCACCAGGCTCTCGTAGGAGGCGACGGAGGACATCGCGGCGGCTCTCGGCGGCTGCTCCGCCCGGCCCGGCGGCCCCGCGGCCCCGGCCAGCTCCAGGCTGCCGCGCGCCGCCCCCGCGCCCGCCATGGCGCCCGCCCTGTCACGTGCGGCGGCGGCCCCGCCCCGCGCGGGCCCCGGGGCCAGGGGGAGCCGGCGGCGGCGCCTGGAATCTGCCGCGGGGCCTTTGGGGAAAATACAGCACCGGGGTACCGGGAAACGCCTTCTTCTTCCTTCCTCTGCAACTACAATAGCGCCTTTCCTCTCCACCAGCAGCTTCGCTTCTCTTCGACGGGAGGCCGCCGAGAGGGGATCTCATCAGTGGCTGTCGGCTTCTGAAGGGAGGGTGGTGAGAGGATGGAGCCAGGCTCCTCTCGGTCGTGCCGAACAACAGGACAAGAGGCAACGGGCAGAAACCGATGCACAAGAAGTTCCATTGAATATGAGAAGAATTTCTTTACTATGCGGTGACCACACACTGAAACCGATTGCTCAAAGAGGTTGTGGAATCTCCCTCACTGGAGATGTTCAAGAACCTCCTGAACACAATCTTGTGCCATATTTAATAGCAATAGTGCCACTTTATATATATATATATATTTTAGCAATTTCACTTGAGAATCACAGAACAGTCTGAGTTGAAAAGGACCCAGAAGCACCATCACGTGCTCTGGGATGACCCTGTTCAAACAGGGAGGCTGGACCAGATGATCACCCTTTTCAACAGGACTCATTTTGTGATTCTGTGATTCCCTTTCCCAAACATTTAACATAAGTGTTTAATTACAATGAGGAAGCAATATTAAACTTCACATTCTGCTTTTTGCTACCTACGGTCCCTTCTACCTGCCTAAAGTCCAGTGTCTTCGAAGTCACACTTTTTCAAGACAATAGTTTCTTCTTATTCTATGTGGACCAATCGAGTCTGATGCATTTTCAAGCATCAGGGGATGTTTAGCCTGGAGAAAATAAAGCTCAGGGGGGACCTTATTGCACTCTACACATTAAAGGAGGTTATAGCAAGGTGGGGGTCTTCTCCCAGAAAACGAGTTACAGGAAAAAACAGCCTCAAGTTGCACCAGGGGAAGTTTATACTGGATATTAGGAAAAATTTCTTTAATGAAGGGGTTAGCCAACACTAGAACAAGCTGTCCAGGGAAGTGGTTGAGTCACTATCCCTAGAGATATTTACAAGACATGTAGATATTGCACTTGGGGACATGGTTTAGTGGTGGATGTGGCAGTGCTGGGTTTGTGGTTGGACTCAAACTCAGAGGTCTTTTCCAAACTAAATAATTCTATTATTCTATTTTGTTTACTCCTTTTCCCAGTCTGTAAGCCCTTGCTACTTTGCCACATCATGCTGCGAGCCTGCAGCCAAAGCACACCACTAGGAAGAGAACATCTCCTGGCTTGGCACACCCTTTGGTAGCCAAGGATGGAGTGAGAAGTCCTAGCAAGACAGCGTTAGACACGGGGAACTGGCCAAAGCCCAGGGCTCACTGCAGCTAGGACACCCAGAGACAAGGCTATCAGACACACAGTTTGGGAAAACATCAATAATCCTACAGCCTCCTTTTAAACTTTATGTAGCAGAGGTTCCACAAGTATGAAAGAGCTGAGGAAATTAAATGAGTTCGAACATGTCCCAGTTTTTAACAGAACTTGGGAGATGATCTCCATGTCTGTTCATATCCTGGGCAATGAGTTTTTTGCTATTCCCATGTCTTACACTGGTTTCCAGATTGCTTCAAGGTTTTGTCTGTGTTAATAATCACTCCCCTTTTGTTAGCTTCACCTATACTTCAGAAAAAAAACTATAATTAAAGATAGGAATGAGTATTCCCTTTAGCTTTGTAACATGTTACTCCTGGGCTCTTTGGTTTCTATTGTTACTCCATCATCTTTTGTTCTCATTCTGAAAGCAAGAATAACTTCATAACTTCTTCTTCATAATTGTAATTCTTAGTCCTTCACCCTCAACTCCCCAACTGTCTCTTGTTTGAACTGCAAGAGCTCCTAGTGCTTACATTTGTGGTAGGAATCACCATACCATCCATTACTTAAACAAGGATAGGGCAATTGTAACATGACACTCTTCCCAAAAGCTTCTGTCCCACAATTGGGTAAGCCATTTCCTTTTGAGAAGATGTTCCTTCTTCAGGTGGCTGTCAACAGACCCCTTGTCTCCACCCTTCTGTGAATCCCATTATCTTCTCTGAGGGAGGGCAGATATAAAGAACACAGGCTACGCTGCCTAACCTGTTTCAGCTGGAGAAAAATATTTTTCTGGTGCAGTGCTCCAGCACATCCCTGTACTCAGACTTTAGATGCTGATACCAGCAACCTAAGAGACCACAATTCTTTTATACAATGCTGATACCACTGATAGTGTCATTTTTATTTTTTTTTATAATGCAATATCCCTGTGATGGATGTACCTCTTCTGACTGAGCGACAGTACTTTGGTTCAGGCATCACCAAAAAGGAGACCTGACTAAAAGCATCCCTGCAGTGCAAACTCTGAGAATAATCCTAAACTGAATCTTATCTAGGAACAAAGGAGTTTAGACCTCTCTTACCAGGAGATCAATACCAGACTGAGCTTGGACTAGACAGAACTGAAACTGCTACAGCTGTACACCTGCACATACACCAAAAGGGGCTCTGGCTACAAGTCAGTCATTTTAACCTCTAAATAAATGTCTGTAGCTCTCTTGAGCCCACTGGGCTCCCCTGTACAGCAGTAGGCTGCTCAGCAATTAACTCCCCCTCAGACAGGGATGGCTCTTAAGGTTAATGCTCGAGGCTGAAAGATCCCCTTACCAAACATCCGAGATCTGTAACGAGGAAAGTGACATTTTACATTAAGCCTAAAAGTATATTCTACACTTGCTGCAGCTTTTATAAATCTAGCTATTGCTTAATTATTAGATGTACATTAAGTAGCAGAGTGTTTGACCAGAGTGCAAATTATTGTTTAAACAATAATTTAAAACATTGTTAAATCACTTTAATCACTGTTTAATTACTGTTCAGTTATTGCTTAATAACAATTCTACCATCATTCACTTTTCATTTAGGTGTCAATTATCTTTTGTCATCATTTAATCATTAATAAAACTTTTTTAGTTACACCCACTCTTAATAACTCACCTGTGACACACTCCTACGTGCAACAGACTCAGAACTTAATTTAGAATTAAGGCACACACAGGTCACTGGCTCCTGTCACTAAAGCAGGCAGGAGCAGCTTTACAAGTCCAGGGAACAATTATGCAAATTGATTGCACAATGAGGTCCACGAGGTTTTGGGAGAAATGCCTCCAACAGGACACAGACTCCCATTACTGCTGTTCTATGTGGTTTTGTTCCTCTTGTGTGAAGGGAAGCTTTCACCAAAGAGTCAGATGGTACTGCAGACTGGAATTCCGTCCATAAACGTGCACCCAAATACTCTACACTCTACACCATTTCTACTATATTTTTAATACAACACTATTCCCTGTGTATATTGCAAAACAGTACTAACAGATAACACAACAACTGCAATATTGTAAAAGCAACTTTCTTTATTGTTGGAACATACAGACGTAAATAAGCTTTCTGAGAAATACAAGGGCACACTACAGATGAAGTTGAACAAGATGTGCCTTGTATTCTACCAAGGGAAAACAAAAGGAAATAACCTAAAAACCTACATAAACCTATCTACATAAAAGGTTTCCTGAAGACATTGCCTTAAGGTCTTCACATAAATGCCACAAATCCACTAGATTTCCAGGCAAACACATAGCATGCACAAGTGGGGTTTAAGGAGGGACAGACAGCCCAAGCCACCTACTTTTCCTCAAATCTGTCAATTCTACTGGAAAGCTTGGAAGAAGTGAACTAAATTAAGCAACTACAAGTACAAACATACTCTCTGTACCTGAACTATATCTTTGTAATTTCTTGCTTGCGTAATTCTGTAGGTTCCTGTACAAGGAGGTCATCAATCTTGAGAAATTTTATTCTTGATGGATTTTCTTTGGCTGACCCAAACTTTGTTTCTGATTCATGACAATGAATGAGGATACTGTTGGTGACTCCAGAGGTCAAATTTACTGCCTCTGCACTGTGTCCTACCTTTGCAAGTAAAGAATGAACTCTGTATTTAAACTACTGCTACCCTAGTACTTCTCCTTATTCTAGTATTAATTTTTTACAAAATTAGAAATACATATCTCCTTTATTTTTGCTCAGAAATTCAATTCATGAGACAGTGCAAACATGTTAAGACAGAATTTAATTACTACCTTCAAAACTACTTTCTGAATCTGTTGCAAAACTTTATCTCTCAGAGAAGGTGGATAAACTGGATTATACTCCCAGTACATCACAGATAAAAGCAACTAGAAATTAACAAATGAGATTGCATGTGCTGACAATTTGAATTCATTAAATGGAGCTATTTGGTCACACCAACTTGTCAAGATCAGGCTCAAGTATTAAGGCCAAGTAAAACCAGCCTCTTCCAGAAGCAAGCATTGTAATCACACACATATTAAAAAGCACATGTGTGTGAACTTCACCAGAACCAATTTTGACTGAGCCTCTGGAATGATGCAGAATGTTCCCTATGCACTTCATCGAGGTCCAGGGACATCAGAAAAGTTGAAATTATTTTCATTTTCAATTACTTACATTTGCCATTATTACATTTAATCTCCTATCATGGTACTTGCTCAACCTAACTAGACCAAATGTCTCTTAGCCACCTTTAGTTTTACATAGACTAAGTAATTGTCAAACACAAATTTTTGTTGCCTTGATGCTGCTTTTTCCCTTAGGCACTTGGTAAATGACTGACATCTGTTCTAAATGCACATTTTTCTGTTTGGGTTCTTTTTTTTTTTTTGGGGGGGGTGGGGGTGTGTGTTTGTTTTTGTTTTGTTTTTGTAAAAGCTAGTAATTAATTCCAGTTTGGAATCTTGCTTTTTCTGGTTTGAAGTTTTCACACAGACTACAGAGGAAATGTGCCAGATTATAAAATGGCTTCTGAAAAACCTTTTTTTTTCCAAGGACTTTTCCTCATGTAGGGTAACACACAAGAACGTGTGAGGGCAAATCACCTTGTAGAAGAGCTGTGTTAATTCTTCCTTATAAACTTTTAGCAATAAGCCATACTTAAGACCAATTTTTTAAAAATCTGAAATAAGAAAGCATAGTTCTTATCTTCCAAATAAGAACTAGACACTCGTGGCTAAACATCAGAAAGAATTTTCTCTAATGAGAAATGCTGCTGGCAGCAGCTCAGACACTTCACACTCAATATAGCACTTTGGTATTTTTCCATCTAATTCTGATGATTTCGTAACAACTTGTACCTCCAGCCCATTTTAAAAGCTAATTTTATTGAACCCTGCACTGGTTGTTACATGATGTCAGCTATATTTTTCCTTCTGAAATATGACATGCAAATTCAATTCATTTCTAGAACTCTTACCCACCAGTGAGAATGTTAGAAAATAAAATGTTTCAATAATGGAATTCAATTTACTGTTACCTGCTTTAGACCTCACCTTCTTGTTACTTACTTAACACTTGAGTAACAAGTAGCTTGTTTTTCTGAATGCTTTTGTTCTATAAAAATTATGCATACTATCTGGAGTGCTGCAGCTGCTGTACATCAGGAAAAAATTCTAAGATAAACTGCTAGCCTAAACCCTGTAATCCTTCAAGATTAATTTCTTAACATACGGTAGCAACTCACATTCCTTGTAGCCTCTGAAATAAATGCTTATACACAGAAAAAAAATCCTGTGCAACAACAAAGGTGCCAAAGCTGTAGCCCACTTAACAAAAAGAGATGTAACACATTCTGCAAATACATTTATTTATTGATAAGATCTCAAGCTTGTCTGAGATCATCCATCTAGAATACAGCTTTCAAAAGTGTTTTGGTACAACAGACATATACAGTAGTAACACTTCGTTAGCAAGATTGCAAATGAGTATCTGGATTTGGTTAGTCATCAAGATTCAGATTTACAGGAGAGTCCTCAGTATTTACATTCCATGGGACCTCGGGACCTCCAGTCAGTTGGGACAAGGAAAGGTTTGTCTTACATGAAGTTCCTGTTTGTGAGGATCACATCAAGTGAACATAACTTACCCAAGCTTTGATTCACAAGGTGATCGGTGACTTGTAGCCCGCTCACTTGATTTTTTTTTCTTGCTCCATAGTACAGATCCACCAGCAGCCACCTGATCTGCTTCATTTATTTGCCACATTAAAACTGTTCCTTCTTCTTCTGTATTTGCATTTTCTTATATCACTACTGACCTCCTATGATTTGTCTTGTGGCACTGAACATGGAGGTATCTGCATTATATTGGACACCACCATTTTTTACTCCACTTCAGCTCTTTGGTAATCCAGAATTACTTTCTCACAATGCTGCCCTTGCTCCATCATGTGTGAAGAAAGGTTGAGGCCCACCTCTGCAGAGCTCTGAATATGCTTCACGAGACACTTTTCTCTAGGCATCAGAGAAAACACTGCTCCTATTTCCCAGTGAACCACCCTCCAGCTCCAGGTTACCAATCATTGTCAGTACTGGAGACTGCCAGTGTCAGACTGCCCTGGAGCAAACGAAAGGAAGCAACCTTCCTGCCTCTGCCACTAGCATCCCTCAGCCTACATGCCCTGGGGGATTTCAAAGAGGCTCCAAACACTTCCAAGTCAGCAGCACGCAATGATCCACGGGAAGCTACATGCCAAAGCTAACCTGGCTCCAGCTCCCCAGGCTATGTCCAGAATCTCCCATCCATATGGGTGAAGGATTCTGCTTGGACAGCAGGTGCCATGAGCTCCCATAACAATCTTATTTGCTCGTCCATTCCTCAGAAGAGGGATGTACAGGCATATGTAAGTGTGGCTTGTATGAGCGTTACGCAAAAGCCCTGAAAGTAACACACAAGAAAAAAGAGGTGGCATTTAAAGACAGGTTTTTTAAACCATATATAGTACTTGCAAAAAACTATTTCTGTAGCATGGTTTTACCTTTACATGGCTTTTTAATACTCATTGACCCATTCTCCTGTGGCCTATCAGTGGTCTACCTAGCTTTGTCCCATATGCTTTCATCCAACTTTTAGAGTCCAGCTCCTACTCATCCAGTCACTGCCTTATGACAAAGACAAACCAAGCCACCACAACAACTACCATTTATTCACAGCCCAACAATGAAAGGAGAGATTTTAAAAAAAAATCTGGTAAAGGAACCAAGCTTTGCATTTTCCACATTACTATGCAAAAGGATTTCCTGTGAACTGGAACAGCCTGGATATGGCACCTGAGCTGACACTTGCTTTCCCTTGGAGCAGCAGCTGAATTAGAGAGGACAGTCAAGTCACTGGGACTCACACAGGAACAAGGCTCTGAGCCTCTACTACCAGTCAGCTGCAGGTGCATCACTGCACTCCTGTCCTGGGCAGCCCGGGTCATTGAATCTGTGGCATGGGATCAGCCAAACAGCACAATAGGACTTGTGCACAAGGCAGAAAGGGACACCTGAGCCAGGGGCAGGACTGGCAGCACTCTGTCCCAGCTGACATCAGTACGCTCTTGCAGCTTTCAGAGACAAACTGCCAGCAGAGATGATTATTGCCACTGCACTTGCAACAACCACTCCTACTCTATGCTGCAATTGAACAAATAACCTGAAGGAGCTGCCAGTAAACGCAGGAGCAACCAATGAAAGTAACAGCTTTCTCATTTAGCTACTTATATCCCACATTTGGACCTTCCCATCTTTGCTCATCTCTTGTGTAGTTAGCTTTTTGCACTTCTACTTCTCTTCAAATCAGTTTAGCTGCTTGGATGTCCACACACCAACTTGGGGAACTGAGATGACAACTTGTCAATTTACTTGCTGAGTAACCTAAAAGCAAAAAAGCTCACACACCAAGGGAGTCATAGGATGTGTATTCCCAAAGAACAAGAATTCAGCTAAACTGCTAATGCCAACATCAAAATGAGAGAGAATGCTTTTATAGAATCAATCAACTCTCAGGAAGGGCAACTGATGAGTAAGCAAGCAGGCAGGACACAGACACAACCATTTCTATTAGGTAGGAATAATTTCCTACTTTTGACTGCTCATGGGTAGACAGACACAGACAGCCAAGTTGGAATAACAGGAAACTGTAGGGGATAAATCTATAATCAAGATACTCTAATTTGTGCAAAACACATATGCATTAACCTGAATGCAGAAGTCAAGATTTAGCTTATACTGAGGGGTGACCTACTTCAAATATCTCTTCTTGGGAATAGGACATCAAGACCATGAACAAAATCCATGCACACAACAACACACAATTATAATTTGAGTTCATTTGGTCATGAGGATGAGCCCTTAGGCATTTTGTTCCAATTTAAAACACAAGTTATATATACAGTTTAATTAAAGCACATGCACATTTAATTTAAACAAAATAATTTTTAACAGAAAGTTACACAAACCCAAAAAGCAGTGTTTTTCAAAACCATACTTTATTTTTAAAGGCGAAGAGAAGTATTCAGAACTGTATTTCTTAAGCAAAAAGATTCACATTTCACTGTGCAGGTCATTAGTAGGAGAAAAAGCATTTGGGGATTTACTTTTTTCAACTGCTGTTGAGTTCCTACATCAAACCAGATTTGTTTAAAAATGTTAACATCAGTTATGGCTTAAGATACAGAATTACAAAAGATTAACACAAACCTTGAAACTCAAGGGGTGAACAGGTAACTATGGTCATTCTTTCCACATAAAAGATGTTTTAGCCAAGACAAACAGAAGCAACTGTCTTTATTGGTAGACAAACCCACTGAACGTCATCAGCTTCAGACACTGCTTCGAAGATACCCATGCTGATAAATGCACGTGTTAGAAGAATGTTCTGTCTGTTCCAATTACTTCACCTTTTCCTCCGCATCACAAGCCTCAAAACCATGGAGGTATAAAACCACAACAACAAGATACTTTATTTCTTTTTTAAACAAGAGGCTACAAGAAAAGATGGAAGACTACAGAATGTGGTGAAGAGTCATCACCTCTACAGAGACAGCAGGACTTTGACCAAGAAATTTTAATCACTGAGCATGTAAGGACCCAAACCAATTCAGAACCCAGAGCTGCAATTTTGTTGGGTACTCTCCCCTTCACCGATCTGTAGCTCTGCATGTACATGTTCTGGATGGCTTGCATTCAGTGGGACAGAGGTAGTGATGGGAACAAGATTCCTTCCCTAAAGTTTCCAAATAGATGCAACCTGGTAAGCATAGCCCCAAGGAAGGGTGAATGCAACCAGCAGAGGGCCTGCCAACTGGGAAAGGACAAGAGCACAAGCACAGACAGGAAGCTGCTCTCCCTACCTAGACTGATAAATTAAATGTTATGTAAAGGTGCTGGACAAGAACTGAACAAGTAACATCTGTGGCCTCAACAATATGTACTTCATGCCAGGTTGTGCAAAGGGTAGAACTGAAACTTTACTGCACAGTTATAGTGATCAAAATGATACAGTGTTTGCAGTACTGCCAGAAGTTCCAGTGTGTAACTAGCTAGCCTGATTACACTGATAATAGCTCTAAAAAGTCAATCATCCATAAAAAAAAAAAATAATTGTATTTGCAGACAATTCCTTTATCCAGTTAATTCTTCAGACTTCTCCTACCTTTGCTATTTTTCTGTCCTAAGGGAATTAAGATAGACTTCAGTTGTTAAAGTATTTTCCCCTTTGCTCAGTGAGAGCAATTTTAAAAAATGGCATATTTTTATCTTACACTCCTGGAATACTACAATTTGTTATAAGAATGTTCATTCAGAGGAAGCTGTCTGTAATACTTGTGATGAAAGGTTGCAACTGTTGGACAAGAAGGGATGGTTGAAAACTAGGTCATCTGAATATAATTTGAGTTCTATACACCAATAATTGAATAAAGTCAATACTTGGGGCGAGAGAGCAGTTCTCCTTAGAAGAACACCCCATTTCTCTTCTTAAGAAGATCAGAGGTAAAATGGTTTGTTTTATTGCAACGCTGGTTAGCCAAATCCAATCCTTGCCATTCAGATATGATTTTTAAGAACAAGGGATTTTACGGTTTACTGCCAAATTTGGCAGACAATTTACTGATGAGATTCATGACCTTGGGATTGCTCTGGTACTTGGACATATTTGCTGGGTTCTGGGCAACATCTTGGAATGCAACCATAACCTCTGGATCCTACAGGACAAAAAGAAAAAAAAAAAAAAAAGAAAGAAAAATTAGGGCATTTGTAAAACAACTACAAAAGTGATTATGTGGTTCCACATGAACCTAGTCTTGCTCAGCTTTTACATGACAAGCCTACACTAGTTTTCTGGCAAGAAGTCTCTAAAGACAACCCAATAATACGGTGCATGTTGTTAAAACTGTGTCACTGAACACCAGAGTCATTACTAAACTTGTTATAGTAATAGTTCAGTGTGTGAGAAGGGGGATAGGATAAGACTTCTGTTTCCCCAGGACAGAAGTTATCAAACACAGCCATATCTGCTGTATTATTTCTGTTCAGGTATCTTTCAAATGCATTTTGAAGGAGGTAGGAATTTGATGTGTGTAGCATGCATGATAGAAAAGTTCTACTCTGAGTAACAGCTGATTCTTATCTTACTTTTTCATTCTAGCAGTGGAAGCCTGAAACTGTTGGGTTGTGAGCAGACAATGTGGCAATGTCTGACTTTTAAAAATGCATCTAATTCTCAGTTATTCCCCACCTCCACTGAGAATTCCCACTTGGAAAAAAACCTTGTTATTTCTCATCACACTACTGTGTTGCAGTTGATAAATACATTCACATATAAAGTCAGTGCCTGCAAAAAAACCTCTCCATCTTCTCTACTTAATATGAGAAGCATGAATACCTTTTTCCCATACTTCTAGTATACCTTTGGCCTCCACTGAACTTGAACTGGTTTTACTTGTTTTACCTGTGTATGTTTTGAACATAATGAATCTGTACGTAACAATTTTACATCTCAGCTTGGAAAAAATGTTTCCATTATAAGCAATACCTACAAAAAAATCCAATTTTCTCTAATTCAACAGAAGTGCAAGCAGTTTATTATGTTCAGTACAAATCACAGATGTTAGCTGTAATTTCATCTGCTGTTCTAAGACATTTAAGTATTTTCACCAAAAGACACACTGCTTCCTAGACTTCTAACCCATTGCTACAGCAGGCATGTTCTTTGGAATCCATCACAACCCAACCAGTGTGCTCAGAGCTGTCTGTGATGCAGCAACACCATCCTGTATCTATTCCAGCATCAGACTCAGTCCAAAGCTGTTTAACAAGTCTGATCCGAAATTGCATTTGGTAGGTGTGGACTCCACTGAAAGCACCCACACACCTCAGTCATATTTTATACATGTTGGGAACCAAGAGTCCAGTCTTATGGGAGGATTTACAAATGTGTTGTCTCCCTCACAGAAAATAATCTGCAAAGTATATGGAAAATAGAATGCTGACAGAAAAGAGAGACTAGATACATTCTCCTCTCCACTTTACAAGATTCCCATGGAAAGAAAAAAGGCAGACTTTCACAACCTCAGGCTTCTTGAACTGATTTCAAAATAGGGCACATGATTACAAAGATTATGTCATGTTGTTAAGTCTGTGGTTTCACTTATATACGAATTTGGAACAAAAAGCTGAGTAATCTTAGTCACTAGTTTGTATCAAAGCTCTCCTAAATATCCCAAATGTTAAATATCCAGTTTTCTGCTATGCATTTCACTTTCCTATAAATTCACAGCATGTAAATGATTCTGTACTTCCGTGACTCCCTGGAAGCTCCCAACCTCAGAGAGTGTCTATAACATCCAAGGTTTAACAGTGATGAGCAATATTATCAAAATAAAGCGTAAGACTGAGGATATCTACATTTCTAAACATTTCAGGGAAATGTTTAGTGCATAAGGTAGAATGGTAGCCATGCCACTAATGGTACTAGGGAGACATTCAGTTTTCTAATGCTCTGGTCTTTAGTTGCAGAAGGAAAAATAACACTTCCAAGAAAAAAGTTATCACTACTTTTTTTTTTTTTTTAAACTTAACACTTTTCCTTGGAAGTCTGTGTCTAACATATGGCTACATGTCAAATAAGGAATCCATAGGTTCATCTTACATATCACTCCTTATAAAAAGAACTTCTACTTGACTCCAAAATGCAAATGTCATGTGTCTAGAGAAAGCAGTTGTATATGCAAGATATGAAGTACTAGACGACCCTCCAGACAAACAAAACAGTAATATAAAACACACTAAAATTTCAGTCAATTCTTCTAGAGACTAGAAAGCTTAGGGGCAAATGAACTCAACACCCATGCATTAGAAGTCACTGCAAAAAGTTACAACTTGCTACCAGGAAGAAGCCGTGAAAAGAAATGCCAAAGAATTTTTGCTGCTTTGAGAAAAAAAACAAACCTAAAAAACTTTAAGAAATTAATCTCCAGGTAACGAAACCAGAAACCTTCCTCATGAAATAAGTTTTTATAGTGGTTTGCAGAGATCATAAAATCACAGAATTGTTAGGGTTGGAAGGGACCTCTGGAGATCATCTAGGCCAATCCCCCTGCCCAGGGCATGGTCACCTAGACTAGGTAAGATTTATGTAAATGACAAGCAATAACTCCCCTAAACATGTCCAAAGGCAGCCATATCTGGTTCTTTGCTTCTGTGGATGACAAGATGAAGTTAACAGCAAAACTTGTTTAATCTGGCTTGTCTTCAGGCACACATGGTTGTCAGGTTTGCTAAGATGTCAAAAGACTCAGGCACATTTCAGTGTTAACTCATGGAGAATAGTCTCCAAAATTATGAAATCATAGCAAGTCTAAAGAGACTGAGGAGGTGGCCTTTACTCTTAGAATATTCCCATTTTGGCACTAACACCTCACTATGAAAAGCCTCTACAGACTAGCAGTTAAAAAACAATTTTGCAGCAACTTGTGTGTTTCAGTATGTTCAGACTTTTTTGTTACTTCAGATAACAGACATAATATAATAGCTGCCAGCTAACATTATCCATCAACACATTCTGTAGCTGCACTGGGCAGATGCCAAGCAGTAGAAACTACTGTCTTAAAACTACAGCTTACATGGCCAATTCAGAAAAGACCAGAAAACAGAGTTGGACATTTTAGGAAAAGGTGGCAGTGTAGACATAGATCAGACTCTAATAAATCATATCTAGATACAAAGTTGATGCAAAGAGTACAGTAAGAGACTCAAGGTTTGCTAACAGGCTGTACATGCTAAAGCCTGCCTGCATTATCAGAAAACACTGTCAACACACATTCTTGCAAGAGTCCTGCCCTATGATGGGGCATAAGTAATCAGCATGCAATGGAGTTTTCTTAAAAGCATGTGACAAGCACTGAATATTTAGCTGCACCTCAACACTGTTTTCAGCAACCTCTCATCACAAACTCCAGTGTTACAGCAGGAAGTAGCCCAGTAAGGAAGACAGCAACATGTCAAGGGCCCTTTCTGCATGGTTTGCATGCAAGCCAACACTGCTGACTGTGGTAGCCTAAGTGAAGGTGTGTTTTCCAACACCAGCAACCACTAAGGGAATGAACCCATGAACTTTTGCAGGGAAAGTGATGATTTCTTTGTGATTCCAGGGCATACTGAATAAGCTTCCTTTGTGATCCCTTTATTTCAATGAGCTGAGGACAATACGTAACTCTAATCACAGCAATCCACAAAAAAGGAACAAGACAGTTTTATACTTGATCATGTAGGAATGTAAATGTAACTACATAGCTCTGACTTTTTCTAGCCCACCTGCCCTTAAAACTGGTGTTGTCAGACATGTTCCCTTTAATCTGTTGAAATATTTTTCTTGAGTAAAGTAGTTATGATACTAAGCAATTAATCAAGCCCACTATGGAAGTAAGCTTTTTGAATATGATTTCAGAAAATGCCAGATGAAGAACTATTCTAATAATACTTTGGCAAAAACTCAAACATTTAATCTGCTAAAAGGAAGGCAATTCTCATCACAATATTATTATAGCATATTGTGTAAGAAAAATTTTACCATTTTTTCTTTTTGTGCATAATTATTCCTCTGTAAAGTGTGTGCATTCAAAAAATGAGCAAGTGAACCATAATGTGTAGAAAACAACCATTTGAGAGATTTTTTCAAAAGAGATGACAACTGCATATAGCACACAGTTTTGCCTATCATAGACGTGGGGCAGGGTTTGTGTGTCATCTTTAGTTAAGCTTCCATTAGTTTGCAAAACAGCTAAGGTTGAATCCAGACAGTCTGAAGTCACACACATCAGGAAAGAATTTTACAACAGAAATAAGTAAACACCCCATTGCTATCCAAAAGGTCACATCTTCCTTCCTCCCCTTAGGCTCATAGGTACTGTTCTTTCCTCGCTCAGAACGTGTAGCTTTGACTTGAACAAATACTCACCTGCATGGCCGCAAGAACCTCTGGATCACTGAGAATCTCATTGAGTCCTGGCATACCTGCCATTCCTGGCATGCCTCCAGCCCCAGGAAAGCCACCTGAAAATCCAACACAAGAAAAGTGCATGACGAAAAACATTCAACTCACCTACACAGTAATTATGCTCCCTGAGACCAAGATGTACTGCCCTTGGCACATCTCTAAAGCCATGTCTTCTCTACAGCTACAGCTGATCCACTCAATAGAAAGCAGGGTCTTCACCTTCTCTTTCTGTTAGGACCTACATCTTATTTCATCCATGTTTGTACCCAGTTGAATAGGAGGCTTTTAATGAGTACAGTTCTTTTCCTGGTTAACTTAAATGAGGTAGGCCTCAAACTCAGGAACATAAGGAGTTTGAATGCATGAGGTGAACATTTTAGAGCAGAAGCAGCTCAGTATTATGTCCCAGGCACATTCTACATGTAGCAGGAACTTTAGGTTTTGAAAAATTGTACACCAATGGGGAAAAACTCCAACAAAATATCACGAAAAATATCCCTGAAGCAAAATGCTTGAGGTTCTCTTAAGGAATCCCTATTCTGCAGCTTCCCCAGGTGTGCCAAGCATGACACCTGTGGTCTCTGGCTGCTGGTCCATTTAGAGCACACACACAGCCTATCTCAACTCTGAACTACACTACAAACTTCAAGAGCATCAGTACCTTTGTTTCTGCCCAGTTAATTGTATAACATGGAAAGTCTGATTTTTGTGAAACTGTCAAGGATAATTTTTCTTTAAGGTAATCTGCACTACCTTCTTTAAAGAACTATTCTGTTGAAAACAGCTTGCAATCAGCAGAGATTTCCCTCATGTTCAATCCAAATTTTCAACTTCAAAACTACTGTCCTTAAACAGAATGGATTCAAGGCACCCTGGGTAATTAAGAAAACATTTTCATACTCATTTTTTAAACACATTATCAAGCAAATTCTGCTGCTTTTGTTTTCCCAGACCTGAATTCTTTCATTCTGTTATCCTTCAGTTATTGATTTCTGTCTTCTCTCTACTTGCTACACAGCATCAATCCTCTTCAAGAGAAGGAATCCCATCCCTTTTATTACTAGTGCTCCAAGAGTTATTTGTATACAAGTTCTAAACTTCACATAAGATTTTTCTATCTTGAGAAAAAATGCTACAAAAACTGCAGTTATACTCCATATGGAAACAAAAGCCGCTTCCACCTCAAGTATTGGTGCTTAAAAATAAAATACCTGGGAAGCCACCTGGGAAGCCACCAAACTGAGCTCCTCCTGCCTGTCGTCTTGCTTCTTCCTCCTGCAGATGAAAGCACATCATTCCACACAAAACAATGGAACTGCAGTCTGTTTTCTACTGCTCAACTGGGTTTAGGAGAAAAAAAATAGCCAAGACTGTTTCAGGCAGATATGCTATCACACTGAACAAAGCACTCTACTACCTTCAAAATCACTGACAAGAAATTGCTTTGTCTATTCTTAATTTTGTACATGATTGCAGGTTAGTTATGCAGGGTATGTTTCTACTGAACATGAACTGTACAATTTGTTTTAGCTTCCCAGCTGTATTTTTAGAACACCCACCCCCCACATATTCAAGTACATCACTAAAGCATTAAGAAAAAGCAAGCAAACTGTGCCAGGAATTGAGGAAGAGAAGCAAAGTATTATTCTGAATTTAAAACCTCCCACTTTGGGATACATAAGTGCTTTAAGTGAAAACTATTCTGGAACAGTCATACAATAACTGACTTCTTGAAGTACAGGATTAGTAGCAATTCCAGAGACTGTTTTTGTCACAAGCAATAAAACCAGATTAACTCAAATGCTCTCTTCTTCAGATTTCATTATTGGTTAAGTAACCAAGACAAAAACCAACTCTCTAAAATTTAAAGCTTACATTTAAAGTATTTTTTCCTCTGCAATTAATGCTAACCAAAATTAACACTCTCCAAATTATTAAGAAATATTAAAGCCTAAATATTCACCCTTTGTGCTTTCTCATGCTCCTCCCGTGCCTTCTTCACCCTTTCCATTCTTTCCTTGACTTCCTTTTCTTCCCGCTTCCGCTCGTATTTTCGTCGATGTTCTGCAATTTTCTGAGCCTGTCACGATGGAATACCAGGAGTTCCTACACATTTCTAGTATATCACACAATGTATTTCAATGCAAAACACATGTAAGCATAACCAACTCATTCTAGCAGTTCTTAAAACTAAGAATCTATTTCTCATCCTAAAAGCCTCTCTGTTTCAGGAGCTGTTTGCTACTTCTTTCCCATGACAGTCAGTCATTTATGTCTACTCAATCCTGACTGGATTCACCAGAACACGTACTCTAGCATATTTTTTTGCAGTAGTTTCAGAACTTGCATCATCGTTAGAACTTGAACATGTTATTATTCCATGTGCATTTATGCTTTTATGCTGAAATACTGATTTCTCTGGGGCTAAAACCAGCAAGTGCCCTGGAAAAGGGCACAACAGAAGGTAATTCCCACTGCATACACACACACACACAGACACACACACACAGACACACATTCTAGATAGTGCTATTGATGTTTCAGATGCCTCTACAGCATGTACAGACCAACACAAGCAGACCAAAGAATTACTCAACCAAACCAAGAAAGGGCTGGTGGGGAAGAAGTTTGCTTCCTTTTACTAAGTTTTTCCTCAAATTTATTAAATCTATACTCCCAGCAAAAGAGGAATTAACAATGAACTTCCCAAGGCTCCTCACTCAGGGCTCCTTTTAACAGCAGAATTAACTGCAGCACTGCTTTCCTCAAAACAGAATGTATCCTTATAAATAATTGCAAAAAGGGTTCATGATTTCAGAAATGGAGTATGACAGTTACTCTGTAATATTCCTGTAACTAAAAAACACATAGCAAAACCCGGGTGCAAGAACAAAGATACTATTAAGACAATAGATACTCTTGTATTCTTTTAGAATACTCTTTAAAGGAAAAAAATATTTTTGAAGTAGCAGAGCTTTGATACAACTTGTTTTAGCTAGGAGATACTCATTCCATACTACATCATTCTTGAAGTGCATCTGCCAGAGAAAGCACACTGGAGGCAGCAGGAATGATAGTGTATGCAGTACCTGCTATCAGATCCTGACATTAAGAGAAAGGTAAATGCTCTGTTTTCTTTTTAATGAAGCATGAAGAGTTTCCAAATTTAAGATTTTTGCTCTAAGTATTTCTCAAAATGAACTAAACGTTTTTAGAATTTAACTTAGACTTTTAGGTGAAAGTGCTACAAAGTAAAAAATTCTAGGAAAGCTTGAAGTGAGTAAATTAGATGAATGCATCGTTTTCACTTACTAAAGATTTTGAAAATCACCCATGAAAAGATCCTATGTTCTTCCTAGAGCTACATACACAAATTCCCATGCAGTTAGCAACTACACATCCATGTATCACAGATACTCACTCTGCTGTTTCTGTGCTCAGGCAGATTAACTGGGAAAGAAAAGGTTCCCCCTCAGCATGCATTAAGTATTACTTATTATGAAAACCAGTTGAGACCTAAAACCAAATTACATTAACCACAGATCAATAGTCTCCAAAACAGAAGACTAATAGGTTGTAAACCAGCTTCCGTTGTCATTTTGCTGGAGAAGCAAAGACATGGGAGAAAAACTGAAAGCTATTAGACACAGGAATGTTTATGCTTGTGGGGGTTTAAGCCTGACTGGCTGCCAGATGTTCACTAAGCTGCTCTCTCACTTTCCCCTCCTCAGCAGGACAGGAAGAAAAAATAAGATGGAGAAGCTCTTGGCTTGAGATAAAGATCATCCACTCACTACCATCATGGGCAAAACAAACTCAACCTGGAGAGGATTAATTTCATTTATTGCCCATTAAAAATAGAGCAGGATGATGAGGAACAAAGACTAAACTAAAGCCACCTTCTCCACAAAGCTCAGCTTTACTGCTTCATTCTCCACTCTTCTACCCTGAACAGCACAGTGGGATGGGGGCTGTTATCAGTTCATAAGACTGTACTTCTGCTACTCCTTCCTTTTCACACTTCTTTCCTGCCCCAGCATGTCCTCTCCACAGGATACAGTTCTTCACAAACTGCTCCAGTGTGGCTGTCCCCACAAGGTACAGTGCTTAACCAACAGAGTGTTCCACCATGGGTCCCCCATGAGCTGCAGCTCCTGCCACAAAACCAGCTTCTGTGTAGGCTTCTCTCCACAGGCTGCAGTTCCTGCCAGGAGCCTGCTCCAGGGAACTCTCCATGAGCTGCAGCTTTCTTCAGGGCAGATCCACTTCCTCTGTCATGGGATCCTCCATGGGCTGCAGGGTGGATTTGCCCCACTGTGGATCTCCATGGGCTCAAGAAGGACAACCTGCTAAACCACGACCTTCTTCATTGGCTGCAGGGGAATCTCTGCTCCCATGTCTAGCACACCTCCTCCCACTTCCTTCTTCATTGATCTTGGTGTCTCCGAGGGGTTGCTTCTCTCAAATGTTTCTTCTTTTTTGCCCATCCTCTCACAGCTGCTACACTGCATTTTTAAATCCTTTTTAGAATATCACAGAAGCACCACTGGCATCACTGACTCACTCAGCTTTGGCACCAGCTGGAACTGGCTCCCTCTGACACAGGGGCAGCCTCAGGTCTCTCCTTACAAGAGACCAGCCTTGCAGTCTCCACCTTCCCCCAAACTTCCTATGTAAATCCAATACAATGCAACAGCTGCCATCTGTGGTGTGTCAATCATTTCAAAGAAGCAGCCAAAAACATGAAAAAGAAAGCCTGCTATCAATAGTGTTACAGAAGCCTCTCCTTACAAGATTCTCCCTGGGGTCAGCCAGGGGAGAACAGCTGAAAACCAGTTGTGCAGAGCTGAGGCTGCCCTCATGGGGCTGACTAATGAAAGTACAAACCATTTCAAAATGCTTCCTTTGGAAAACATGCCTAAGGTCAAAGCCTTGATCAACTCAGAAATACCTTGGGAAAAAAATCAATTACTAGCTATCTCTGGCTCTTCTGAAGGTTTTTAGTCTAGATCCTAAAATACCTGGCAAACTTCAACTGCTTCAGATTCTTCTGTTAAAATTTTAAGAAAGAATGTATTTCATATTTCTGCTACATGCCCAGCCCCACACACTCAATTTCTCTACTCACAGCCATAAGCAGCTGTTACCAAAGACAGAAGTATTTATAAATTCAGTCTGAAGTGTCGGAAGATATATGAACACATTTCTTCCAGACAACGTCTGTTGAAGAACATGAAGGCAGCTATGTCACTCAAACAAATACAGGAAAGACCTCCAACATTCTTCCCCACTTACTCTTGGCTGCACCTCCTTCAGCATGGCACTTGCATCTTCATCATAATCCAGTTTACAAGCTAATGCAAGATCATGAGCAGCCTCCTCCCAGTGACCGAGAAGTCTGGAATTCAGAAGACACCAACAGTCAGAAGGGAAAACTGACCACTTGCAGCTATTCAAAACATTTAACCCTGCATCACTCAGAAATTTTACCTAGAGCTACAAGGACTTACAGAAGTTTAATAATCTGTGTTTAATGGTTTAATGATGATTAATAATGTTAAATAATGGTTTAATAATGGTTAACAACATTTAATAATAGTGTTTCCTCTAAGCTGCACACTACAATACCATTAGAGGACGCTTGCTTGCTTGCTTCATATCCTTAGAGTAACTTCTACTTGAAGTAACAATGAGTAAAAAACTCTCCATGAGATCATGTCATTGTCTGCTATAAAGAATGATCTAACAGGGGGAAGGTGCCCTAGCTAAACACAAGAAGCACTTCTATCACCTCAGGTTTAAGTGGACACTCTTACACTCAGCACTCAAACCCTGTGACTGGATGCACCATGTCTTAATTAAAGTGGTCATGTAAGCCTCTGTGCACACTTCCTTACTATTAATTTACACATACGCTTGACATCTAAAAATTTTTAAGCAAACTGTGGTATTACTAAATGGTCAAAGCACTTCTGCTCACAGACAGGTATTAATTCAAACTGTTCTCAAAAACAAATAAAACAAGCAGTCCTAGATCCCATAATCTTTACCAAATGATTAGAAAATGTTATTCAGAAAAGCAGGAAGCCATTAGAAGATGAGACAGAGAGAGGAAGGGGGGGTGGGACCACAGTACCAAGAGGACTACTCATAAATTGCCATCAATAAATCATTATCATCCTTTCTATTCTCTAAGCCACATATTCAGCACAATGGTGTCTTGGCTCACAGCTACTGCTCTCAGGTACAAGACAAACAGTTCAGAGGCACAGAGAAGGAGAGAATGCATGAACAAAACTATTCCCTCCAAGTAAAGATAACATCAAGTACAGGTGCAGTTCATTACCTATGTGCTTTCCCCCTCCATTTATAGGTCTGTGCAGAGTCAGGATTAATCTTGATGGCTCTGTCACAATCTCTAATGGCAGCATTTGGCTTCTGTAGTTTCACAAAAACACTGTGGGAACAAGAACATTTATCATACATATTGAAATACCAAGTTACTAACTTAAGCTGGAAATAATTTTGGATGACTAACAGGCAAGCTAGTGAGATAATGCATTTGAAGAGCTGAGTTCAAAAAGATTTCATAGTAGCATAGATAACAAAGTCACAAAAATTTAGTCTCACCCTCCCAGCATTGTAGGTGAGTCATGAGCAAGAACTGAAAGCATTCATTGTTCAGACTCAAACCTTGTCAGCAAGAATAACTTCAGAGCAGATGAGAAGATACAAAAATGCAAAGGACAGTTCAGCCCCATGGTGCTGGGGTCTATGGCCAATGGCAACTAGCAATTTGAACAAAACAACAATAATATTCTGCATGCCATATTGCACAGTCTTTAATACAATAACACAAAGAAAGCATGAGGAGTTACACAGGCTACAAGGATCAACAGCTAGATTCATGGAGGTAGGAGATGAGTCATCAAAATCAAGAGCAGCAAAACAAACACAAACTCAGCAAGAAGCCTCAATCCCTTGTCAGTTAAACATAAAAACTTAAAATCTTACAACACACAAGCATATCAGACTAACTAGTAGAGTGGTACATTAGGAGGTTCAAGTAATTGAAATTTAAAATCTCTTAAAGAAACACTAAAAAACATTCCTGAATTGGTCAAACTATTCAATATTCAACATATTCCATGTCAGAACTTCTACATCTAATTCTACATCTCCCTTTTACATGAATCTGAAAAGTTTCTCAACAATTCCTGTAAGTAACTTCATATTAAGTCTTCTTATAAAGCAAGCACAAAGTCACACATTATCTTCTAGGAACAAACAGGTGGACAGGGTGCCAGAGAAGTGCCCCAAAGCTACACCTCATCGATGAGAGCCATTCCTATGCTGCTGGCTCCACAAAGCCCTTAGTCTCTCAAACACACAAACACCCAGAACCAAAAACATGGATTACTCCTGGCACTCGATCAGTATGGTAAGTTTTACAACATCCTAATATATTATTCATTTCTTTCTACAACAGACCAAATTGAGGGAACTTTTAAACTTCTAAAATTCTTATTTTTCATTGCTACACTCGGTCCTGAGAAGAAAGGACACTGTAAGAGATTTTAAAAATACCGTTATGGTTGCAGCAGCAACGGTGTACTATTAAGGTATGCAAATGGTGTTACATGAAAGAACTTTGATATGGAAAGGAAAAAAACATCAAGGCAAGTACCAGTCAAAATGTATTACAATGGAACAGTATTTTGTATTACAAAGGACACTAATTAATCTGATGAAAGTTTAAGTTCTCTTTGAATAAAACTTTGCCAGGGAAAAGATCCATTACATTATCAAATCATCCATGATTAGTGGACTTTTGTGTAAGAACAGAAAAAAAAAAATCTGCTTCTGCAACCCATAATTGTCAACTCTTCCTGAAGAATCAGCAAGATAAAGATGTTTGTGCATTACAAATTTAGAAAGTTCCCAATGCATCATCTGCAGTCTAGTAGAGGTAAGTAGCAGTAAGATGGGTAGAGAATGGGCTGAGATACAGATGTGTCCTATTCAAACATAAGACTGTTGAGCAGAACCTGGTCTGCTAACAAATTCATTTAGCAGATACAACAGGGAGAGAATTCACAGGATTTTTAACTAAGTTTGCATCTAAACAGAATATCATATCAATCATCATCTTAATCCCAGAATACACTTCAGATTTTAAAAAGAGTTTGCAGCCCAGCATTATTCTATCTCAACATCCCAAAAGCATTATTGTTGAGGAATACTTTCAGTGCATATAGCTGCATGTGCAGTTGCAGTGTCAGCTGAAGACTGAACTCTAGGTGGTGAGAGGCCCAGGCAAGAACTGGTGCTAACCTCTGCACAGGGAGCTGTGGCCCAGCCAGGTGACTGGACACTCGCAGACCCAACAGAAGCTCATAACCCCAGACATCACAAGCACAGACTGTGAAGGTATAAAAGCCCGGGGCTTCCTCTGTTTGGAATCCCTCCTCAGAAACACAAGCTCAAGCTGTTATTTTGTTATTGCACCATGATGAAATTATTTTAAAGATCCAGATGTCTGAGAGTCTGCTGTGGGAAACCCAGGGTCAAGACAGCAAGGAAAGTTGATGTGACTGTCTGAGTGTGGGGTGTGTAGCTGCAAAGGCCCTTCAGTCCCAGCTCAGGCAGCACAAGCGTGACTGCCAGGGTGTCCCCTGGAAGGTCAGATGAAGGAAGGACCCTTAAGGTTACCACAATGCATTTTGGAACACCATTCTGTTATTTATCCTATTACCAAGATTCTTTATATGGCTGCTACAGCAAATCTGGTGAGTTAAACAGAAGAGAAACTGCATGAAATTAACACTTCCCTTCCCCTCATGTGGTTTAAGTTTATACAGATCTTCAAGTTGCCTTATATTTAGGCTCTTTAAGGAAAATAACAGAACAGACAGAAACATTAATCAGCAGTTTATGACTCACCTTGCCCTCTTGGCATACAAGATGGCCAAACAAGGATTCAGCTTGATAGCATCTGTGAACAAGTCAACAGCCTTCTGAAGGTCCCCTAAATATAAGTACCATGAAGTTTCAATCATTATGTAATGAAATTGCATATGAATTCTCAAACCTGCCTTACACAGTGTTACATAGACACTTCTTAGAGAGAACATTATCAACAAAGAAAAATCACTTTCTCCCTCTCGCTGTGTTACTGAACTACAAACTCCAAAATTAATGCTTGAGGAGAAGAGATACTTTTCCCAGTTAAATCTGTATATTTAACTTTGAATGCAATCAAACAGAATGTCACATCTTTACTATACATCTTTTCACTGTATTAAGACAAACCACTAGAGACAATATGGAGGGAATTACTACATCGATCAATTTGGAATTAAGATGCTGCAGTACCTCATTCCCCCCTCTCACCTTTCCCTAAACCACAGCTACATTGGACAAACAGTACTTGAAGAAGCTTTCATGTTCTAGATAGTTTTGGGTATCCAACAAGAAGTATGTTTTCTCCTCCTCAAAAGCATTCAAAAATGGTCCAAGATATTCTCCTTTTTTGTAATAGGAGAGCCAAAACTAATAACTTGAATAAGTACTAAAAAAAAATTTATCACCTTCACTGAGAGCATTTATTGCTTCAATCTTCTTTTCATTAGCTTGATCCACCATCTCTTCAGTTACCTAATAAAATAAGATGAAAAACACACACACAACAAACCCCAAAAGCTGTAGAGTCCAGGCCAGAATTACCACACTAAGACCTTGCCAAAGGAGAAAGTGCTTCAGTTGTCCAATTCCAGAACCTTAATTTTAATTTGCATTGAAATAATAGTTTAAAATAAAAGCATAAAACCTTTGCTTTTAGCTTGAAGACGTTAATCAACATTATTTTTAGCTATAAAACACTTGAAAGACAAGTTGAATAATGGTAGAATTCTACGTCTCTAGTTTGCATGGGTGTTTTGATAAACTTTGCTGGCATTTTCTGACCTGATCTTCCACACGGAACTTTTTGATTGACTCTAATCTTGAATAAGAAAAGAATGTGATTTTAAGGCAGTTTTCTGTTTAGAAGAAAAAGAGCCAAAACAACAGCAGGCTACACAGAAAATAGAGTATTCATCCTCCCTCAGCTGCTATCCTTGATTACAGTCAAACCCTCCTATCTTTCCTACTGCCACATTGAAAATATTTTGCTTACCTCCACATTTTCATCTCCCATTTCTTGATGGTCATCGTTGTCTGGTTCAATCACTCCCTCATTATCAATTTCTGGGGGAAAAACAAAAAGCAAGACTAAGCTCCATCTACAGAGACAGGATTTCCAGAATCGTTCTCAAATTGGCAAAATGCAACCAAGTTGCAATTTTCCCCACCTAAGTCGCTCTCTTCACTTTCTGGTTCAGGTGATTTAACCGGCTCCTCTGGGCGCTCCTCTGCTTTGCCCTGAGAGAGACACATATTTGTAAGCACACATTATTTCTGACCAATGCTCTATTCCCACTCTCATAAATAACAATGCATTAGAAAAATCAGATTGCTATACAGCTGAACCATTTTATTTTTAGAATATTAGTGTCCTTTCCCTCCTCTCAGATTAAGCCTATCATGCATGCAAGTATTTCAGAGCCCAAATTTGGAATCATGAACTTCTATTATTGGTAAAGCTGGTCCTTCAAATTCTGTAATTCAATAACCAAAAACAAATAATCCAAATAACATCCAATTCAGATCCACTTTTGCAGTGATTACTAACCAACCCTTCCAATCTTCCTGCCTCCCCTCACACATTCTCTTGATCAAAAATTCTCTCAATTTAATACCATTAAGCTAAGATCCTTTAGCAGGGAACAATAAGCTGATGATAGTGATTTACATATTGTTTTCATTTGCCAAGGTCTGAGATTGCTGCCACTTCTACGTGCTTAGAATATTTTTTCCAAAATTTCAAATGTTTTCTTATCGACTTCTAACTAAATTTCATCTGAATCCCGTAACTTAGCACATCCTGTCTATTATCACAGATACAAGCTGCTTGTCCTCATACTTAGTGTCAGACTATATTCAGTACATACACACAATACCTCCATATTGCTCTAACTAGCCAGTAATTCCAGCATCCAGTCTCGTTAAAAAAAATTAAAAACATCTTTTTTCCAAAATAAATTCAAACTTGAAAAAATCCTGATATGAATATTTACAAGGAAATTTTATTTTCTCCCTTAAAATAAATCCACAGAAGCCAACATCTTCTACAATACTGCCTTAAAAATTTGATAGTTCAACTGATCACTTCATTACTTATCATGCTCATAAATACTTCTTCTCATGAAGAGATTATAATTTAATCCACTAATGATTAGAGAAATGGTTTATAAAGAAACAAGAAAAAACAAACAAAAAAAATAGAAATCAAGACTCTGTACGGCATTTGCATTGCAGAGAACATCAGGCATTCAGGATTAGGGAAATGGAGCATGATAACACTTGAAATGAACTAGGAAGCCATCTGTAACAAGTCCTCTACAATACACAATGGACAAGCTTCAGACTGAACTCTAACATCCACCCCCCCAATCTGAGTGAAAAATGACAGCAAATTTTCCCCTTCTGCTGCTCAGTAATTTTGCCAGCATCAATTTTCAGTGACAAATGTTTCATATCTCACCTTACTTGTCTCCTCTGTGGAGGCATTGGCTGGAGCAGGCGGTATGGTGCCTCCCATACTTTTCAGCAAAACACAGAAAAGACAAAACCAAACAGTAAGATTACCAAAATAGTGGCATGTATTTTATTGATTCAAATCCTGATAATCTCAGCTTTTTGTTGCAACACAAAACATGATCCATTTCACTGCCAAAGCAGCAGAGTACACATCCCCCACACTACCTTTTCTCAGTGTAGTGCAATGCACGCTGTTGTACAACTCCACTGAGACTTGTAGTCACTCGCATCATCCTTCACCCATCCACCCTTTCTCACAAAGGAAAAGGTGTCTCTTGGCTCAAATGGATTTTCTCCTTTAAATGTAACTTATGTTTGAATCAAAACTAGATATTATGATTATAGAAATTACTAGAATTAGAATTATTTTTTGAACAGAGGTCAAACAATTAAAGAGAACATCCTAAAATGCTTATGCAATTGAAAAAAACTGCTGCCTAGAAAAAAATTCTCTTAAATATTTCAATATTCCTGCTTTTCCTTCACCACAATTAAGGTGCAGTCTTGGTGGAGACAGCATTCTGTCAATATAGAATAAATTTCCACATGCTATCGACTTTGATTAGGAGCCAGGAAAAAGCAGAGGCTGAATTCTCCAGCTGTTAGAACATCTAATCATAACTATGACAGCACACCACAAGGAATACCATTCCCAGCAATCCTCTGCCCCACATTTCTTCCTGCTGATGGTTTTCAATAAAAATGTTTCTATGAACTCAACAACCAACTCCTTGGGGCCCTACAAAAAAGGTTAGATGGGATTCAGGGGAGAGGAGAAGGATGTGGGTAAACAGGGCTGGGCAGGTGGAATTGGAAGGACTATCTGCTTTCAGGAATTAGTGCAACATAAAACTATCCCAAGGATGAGAAGTTAGAGCTTCTTAAGTCAAGCTACTGCAGTGCATTCTCCCCTCTTTCCTCCCCACTGTCAGCAGCACCTCAGACTCAGGCCTCAAACTGGCTGAAAACAAACCTGAATGAGGCAGAATAGGAATGAACTGGGGGAGAAAGGGTAGAAGGAGTTGGAGAAGGAGTTGACAGGATTGACAGGTCCTGGCACAAGGCCCTGCAGCAAAAGGCAAGCAAACAGCACTAAACTACTTCTCATTTACAAGAGAAAACTGTCAAAAAAACCCAAAACCAACCAACCAACCAAACCCCAACAAGTGACAAAGCCCAGCATGTTCATAAGCTTTTGCAACAATCTCTATGCATCCCTGGGATGTTGACATTACTTAATCAAATTTATACTGCGAGGATTGAACAACTCCAGCCTGAGAAATCATTACCCAGCCAGGCAGAAAAAAAGGAACACAGACTAACTGTTCCTCCTGAATTTTTGCCCTTGTAGGCTGACAATAGAACACATAACTCTCTTAGTCTCTAAAAACCAGAGACGACTACAGGGACCATCTAGTGAAGCCTTGGAACTTTTCTTCTGCATAAAGGAAACTACAAATTACAAAGCATTTTAGCAGCACTAATAGATATTATTAGCTGGTTTTAATTCTGAAACCTTAAATCACCTCAAGACTGAAACAACTTAGTCAGTCCCCTCTGTTCTCTTCATATCCCTCTGAAAACTATCCAAGTTTAGTTCAGTCTGAGAAATGTTTACTAATATACATGCATCTTTTATAATATGCTATTTTATAATATTATAATATTTATGCCAAGGCTAAACAGTTTCACTCACAGTACTTGAAGATCTTTTTGCTATCCTGGTAATCTCTATTTAAACTACAGTTATAATCCCAGAATAATGTAAAAGCAAGTTACTCTAAAATCTCTTAACCTAGTATTTGATAACAATGATTGAATACACAGCAGGGATATATGCAATGTTTGCAACGTATTAAACCTCAGCAGTATATGGAAACACAAGACACTCTTGAAGGGAAAGGCAGGTACTGAGCTGTAGAAAAAGCACAGACACACACAAGACACACAAAGAGTTTAAAGTGTGTGATGCCAGTAACAACTGGGAGTTGTCAGGACTCCATTGCAACAGTGACTGCACATTTCCACTCATCACAGCCATGAAAAGTGACACATTTATGACTAGTTGGAAGAACTGCAAGTGTGATTTCTGCAACCACTTTTATTATTGACAGCAAAATTATCGTTAGAGAGAAATTGGATTACCATGAATTCAAAAGGGTAAAAACCTATTTGAACAAAACAACAAAAAAAGACAAAAAGCCTTATTAATCAATTAGGGATTCTGTATATTATTTTTAAGGACTGCTATTTTTTCTTTGCTCCATTGCAGGGTTTTGAAATGTTTCCTTTAATGACTCATTTCATAATAATTCAAGTAAAACATTTGCATTTTTATGCAATTATGAAAAAACTGTCTTGATAAAAGGAATGTCAAAACACTTTCCAAACACGCTCACGCACTACCCTATGCTTTCTCTACAAAGAGCATCAATATAGGAATTAAATACAACAGCTAGGCAGAATAAGGGTTAGAAAACCAAAAACCACAAATGTATGAAAACAGGTAAGACTTAAGGTTACTGATGCAATATTAACAGCTAATCAGAAATAAAGCATCCCATTCTGGCTTCAGGAGTAATTAGCATAATTTAAATTACAATCACTAGGTTTATGGAAAAAATCTAAATCAAAGCAATTAGCAAGATTTTACTTGAAAAATTTAATGATGATTTTAGTATAATTTAATCATTATTATAATCACTCATAACACTACCTAGGTAAACAAATCTATGTATTTCAGATTAGACATGTAAGCCAAAGAGAGATATAAGAGTGATCAAGTTTATTTCCACCTGAAGGCATGCCATGCTGTTTGAACCAGTTTCCAAAGAATGATCAGGCCCTATAATGCACTTATCAGTTCTACCACACACAGCACTATTATGCAAAGGCAGAGGGAAACCCACCGGAATTCCAGACAAATTTTACATGGTAAGTAATTTGGGTACCACTACCACCATCCAAGTGTATTACTTCGGCAAATATTTACTCAAATATGTGAAGAAAACCAGAAAACTTGAGAGAACTGTGGAAGGCTTTGCTCTTAAGAATTCTTAAACTTTTGAGACAGAAACATTAAATGAAGATTTTATATGTAAAAAAATATTCCATGGCTCTAAATGTAATAACTGTATTTATAAGACAAGCACCAAATACAAACTCTAAAAATTAATCTGGAAATTAAAGCCCTTCCCATTAACACGGAAAAATCATCTTTGCATTCCCTAACACTTTCTTTGGCAAAAAGAAGTCAGTGTTCTTCCTCTCCCTTTTAAAGTAGTGTGTCCACACCCTCAGATTTATGCAATAGAAGTACTGGAAGAAACCTAGGGTAAGACACTGAAGTATTTCATGCAGTAGCAAAAGGAATAGACCTGTAGTAGGGTGAGACAGACATCGATCTCCGTCCTAGGCAGAGGTACATCTACTGTCAGTACTGCAAAGCCAAGTTCAGTTAAATACCAGTGGTTTTACAACCACGCTGTTATTCGGATGCAAAAAAAAATTAACTATCACTGTAAAAAACCACGAATGAACACTTCATTGTAGCCATTTTCATTACAGGACGTATTGTGAAATGCCAGTGTTTACTTCTCTATATATATGTACATATATATACACGTATACACACAAAACCCTGTTAAGACGTGATTAACACTAATTTTCTAAAACAAATCCCACTTTGTCATTAGATAAAAATCTTTTAAATTCTCTTTGCTTAAAACGTGCACCTCAAAGTACGTCCCTCACTTCTCAAGAGTTCTTTAGCACAGCAGCCATAAAACCCAAGTAGAGGCACCGTAGCTGAACACGGGGGTTCTGTGGGTTCTCTGCCAGCAGCAAAGAATCCCAACCCTTCGAGCCTCGTGCTTCTGGACGCTTAGGGTGGAACCCAAAGAGGAATTTAATTTGAGAAGCATCTGCTACGGCAGGCCCCGCTCACACAGAGAATACGCGCAGCGTAAACAGCAGGTACCTAAATGGCTCACAGGGAGCGGAGAACTCGACTACCTTTGAGACATTAAACTTCAAAGAGCAAAGCACGCTTTGGACAGGAACTGTAGCTGCCAGGTATTTTGTGCTTTTAGGTACCAGGATGTAAATCAACGCCACTCAGCGCCCCAAAAACTCGGCTCCTTTTTAAGACAGGCTAACCAACTCTGCTGCGTAATGCGAGAATTAGCTCAGTAAGTATTTCTCTGGGGCTTTCCAGGCTGGAATGCTGAGCCACTGAGATGGCCGGAGGGCAGGCTTTTTGCAACGGCAATAGCCAGCGTTAACGAAAAAAAACGAAAAATTAACGAGTCTTTTTGACGCGCCAGGACTAATCCCGGAGGGAAGAGGAGGAGAGGGCGGGGAGGAGAGGGCGGGAAGGGGAGGAGAGGGCGGGAAGGCCGCAGCGCGGACCGGACCCGCGGGGGCGACACTGTGCGCCCCCCTCCCCGGCCACGCGGCGCGCCCGCGCTCCGGCACGCGCCGAGGAGACACGCCCCCCTCCCCTCACCG